>NC_068386.1:28974564-29332064 GCF_023724105.1 Carassius gibelio | reverse complement strand
ATGTGTTACTTCATAGTTTTGATGCATTCAGTGTGAATCTACAATTTCCATAGTCATGAAAATAAAGAAAACTCTTTGAATGAGAAGGTGTGTCCAAACTTTTGGTCTGTACTGTATACAGTATGTCATTTTTCCGACAACATCACAACAGCACCAA
Organism: Carassius gibelio; assembly: GCF_023724105.1. NCBI lineage: Eukaryota > Metazoa > Chordata > Actinopteri > Cypriniformes > Cyprinidae > Carassius > Carassius gibelio. The sequence goes on along the minus strand of NC_068386.1, from coordinate 29,331,907 downwards.
AGTGAACCCCTTTTCCATCAGTTGCTGCATGGACAGAATGGCTGTAGGCTTCAACTCTAGAGAAAGAGAGCGAGAGACAGAGAGAGATAAATAAGAAACATTTGTTTAACATATTCAACTGGAATATATATATATATATATATATATACACACACACACAGTGGGGCTCGAAAGTTTGGGCCCCCCTTGCAGAATCTGTGAAAATGCGAGTAATTTTCAAAAAATAAGAGAGATCCTACTAAATGCATGTTATATTTTATTTAGTACTGTCCTGAGTAAGATATTGTACATAAAAGATATTAACATTTAGTCCACAAGACAAATAAATTGCTGAAATTATTAAAATAACCCCCTCAAAAGTTTGGGAACCCTTGGTTCTTAATATTGTGTTCTGTTACCTGATGATCCTCGACTGTCTTTCTGTTTTGTGATGGTTGTGCATGAGTCCCTTGTTTGTTCTGAACAGTTAAACTGAGCAGCGTTCTTCAGAAAAAATCTTTAAGGTCCTGCAAATTCTTCAGTTTTCCAGCATCTTTGCATATTTGAACCCTTTCCAGCAGTGACTTTATGATTTTGAGATACATCTTTTCACACTGAGGACAACTGAGGGACTCAAACACAACTATTTAAAAAGATTTAAACATTCACTGCTCCAGAAGGAAACAAGATGCATTAAGAGCTGGGGGTGAAAACTGAAGATCAAAGTAAATTGTACTTAATTTGTGTACCGGGAAACATAGAAGTATCTTCAAAACTTTTGAACACGATGAAGATAGCCAAATTTGTCTTATTTTTCCATTTAGTTCTGCCCTTCGTAAGCAACAGAAGATACTTGTATGTTTCCCAAACTTTTGAGGGGGTTATTTTAATAATTTCAGCAATTTATTTGTCTTGTGGACTAAATGTTGATATCTTTTATGTACAATATCTTACTCAGAACAGTACTAAATAAAATATAACATGCATTTAGTATGATGTCTCTTATCTTTTGAAAATTACTCATATTTTCACAGATTCTGCAAAGGGTGCCCAAACTTTCGAGCCCCACTGTGTATATATATATATATATATATATATATATATATATATATATATATATATATATAAAGTGAAAGTCCTTCAGCATGTGGTGCATCTCTTCAATTCGGGCAGGGAGCTCCCTTTTTGGATTGTAATATGTATCTTGAAAAAGAGAGAGCCTAATTGTTAGAATAATTTAAGATCATGAAAATATCCCAAGTGCCTTTTTTAATCATCTGTCCTACAATGAGCCGAACCAAATCCATAAAATCACTTCCTATTGGCCATGCAGAACATGACAGAAACTAACACATGATATCAATGGACTGTATGTGGAGTAGACCTGCAGATTAGGCCAAATTGTAACAAGCTACTAAAATTGCCAAATGCCTCATTAATCAATGCAAAACAATGCCAAAACAACAGGCTAACACATAGAGCAACTAGGCAGTCAGTGCAGTTTAATTATGAAAGATATTTTATACATAAATATGGTAAAACTATGACTATTAAGCCAGTATTCACACTAATACATTAAGCTGCAGGTAAATCTTACAAACCTTACATCAACCATGCTCTTGTCATCTGATAAGTTTAATTAATGTGCAGGCTAGATTCACTTATAATACTTCGTTATTAAAACACAAAGGATTTATGAAATCATGGCCACGAATTAACATCCTAGTAATTAATAAAACTAGCTCACAAATTCTTAATTTGGTGGGAATTCATTATTAATTCACAGGTAGCAGTTCTCACTATGTAAACTTTGCACCATTTAACCATTATAAAATAAAACTTAATAAAATATCGGTACTCACCGTTTGATTGCTGTCCACGTCATCCATCTTTAATTAGTGTTGATCCAGTACGGTAGGTGGAGCTGTCACAAAAAAACTAGGGTCCTAAAGCTGCGGTCCAAGAGTTGCGGTCCTGAAACTGCAGCCTCCGGTTGTGCAGGAATACCCTTCTCACTAGGGCTTGCATAGACTAGTCGAGTGATCGACTACTTCAACCACTAGTTGGCGCTGTCAGAAACAATCAACTACTCGAGCATGCATTAACAAAAAGGCATGCACAGAGATTGCAAGTACACTTGAATTTTAGGATTAAAATACTTTGTGTAGCTGTTACTTTCTGTGACTTCATCTATGTTTCATGTAAAATTAAAATATGAAATGTAATAATTAGGGGTGTGTCCGAAGCTGAATACTTTATTTGGAATGGCAAGGATAATGTCTTCAAAAACTGACAAGGAATAATTCTGCCTGAACATTTGGCTGAAGCTGGCACAGACTAGTGTTTGCTAGATAACAGTTGAGAGGGTCAGCGCAATATTATACACAGACCACTAAAGTCACGTAATAAGTGTGTGAAGTGAATAAATGTAAGCTTTATGAATGAAAAGAGCGCAAATCAAACGCAGCATTGCTGTTGCCTCTCTTTGCATCTCTCAGAAATCAGAGCTCAGCAAGAGTAATATCACCTATAATAATACATCATACACATTATATTATTTATATATATTTAAAAAGAAATGATTTAAACCACAGGCTATGAAATGAATGAATGGAACAAGCACAGCACGCTCACCAATCAAACAGCCACGCTGCGCTTCTCAGTCTCTCAAAAACCAAACCAGTTCTCTCTCAAGAGAAGGCTAATAATCAACTTAGATACGGATAATTTTTTTTTATAATCTTTATATTTTGCTGGTTTGCCTGGCACATGCACATTTGTTTAGTGACTCACTAGTTCTTTGTTATGAAAATGTGCACATTGAATTGATTCAGTCATGTTCAAATGATCACTAAACGTTTGTCATGGTATCTCTCTTTTCATGATAAATATATTTTAAGAAATTAATAATTATTTTAGTTTAACGGTGATAACTATGAAAAAAAACGTTCTATCCGAATGCACAACGTTCTATCTGAATGCAGATACAAATCATTTTGTAATTAGTACAGATGTAAATACAGATACAAATACTGCCTGTTAGCCTACATGAAAATGTAACATATATTATAATTATTTACATATGTAATTAGGATATAAATTAATAAGCGTTTATTGATAATAACTATGTCATGTCTTTTCATTTAGAGTAGGATGAACAACGAGTAGTCGAGTAACTCAAGTATTTTTCAAATAAGAAATCGACTAGCAGAAATCAGTAGTCGTGCAACCCCTAATATATATATATATATATATATATATATATATATATATAGTATTTAATAATTAATGATCTACTTAAAAATGTCCCACATACCAAAACAAGTGCATTATTTAAAAGGACATTTCAACCATCTCTGTTTTTTCTTATATCCTGTTATATTGTTATTGGATTCTACAGTATTCTAATGTTCCAGATTTGCGCTCTGCTTAAACGCTGGGTTTTGTTTTAGGCCTAAACCAGAAATATTTGACTGAAAGTCTATTAATATCTGTTTGCATGAACCTTCACTTTGAAATATTTTAATATTTCATTGTTGCCCAGCCTTCTACTTCTCAAACCTCGTATTTTCTATGATATAGTGCTAAAACATGGAGGAACATTGTGCTTTGCGAGTCACCCATCGCGTGTTGGTAGAGACGTGTACCACAGATTGCTTTGCCAATTGCGAAACGTGATTGGTAAACGGTTTGCCAGAATATACCCTGACCCTAATAGAGGTTCCCATGCTAATTTGATTAGGTGTTATACCAAAAACACCACCAGGTGCCATCTGCATTTTGTATTTTGTATATGTATTTTGACAAGATTATAAAAAGTTTTGATTATAAATGACCATAATACATCTTGTTTTGATGTAGAGGTACACTCGTCATCAGATAATCTATTACTGTTCCTACATAATTTGCAACAAAAACAGTGACATTTATATTAGCAGTGTTAGAACTTTTTAATGATGAATTAATGAGATAAATAGATAATTTGTCTTGTAGTGTGACAGAAGGAAATATCATTTTACATTTTCAAACATTCCTTTTCTCATAATAACCCAGTGAGATTTTTGTATATACAAGGAATCTGACAACAGTCAGTTTGTTCCACACAGAGGTCTGATCTCATCATCGAGTCTCCAATATGCTTAAAGGAACATACCTGCAAAGCTTAATAGTACTGTGAAAAGTTTGAGGCTAGCTTAAAAATGCAGTAAAATGAAGATGCTTTAAAATATTGTCATAAATAGATTTTATTTATCAATTAACTTTTATTAACTAAATCAAATTTTGGTTTTGTACTAGGTACACTTGAACATAGTTTTTCATGTAGCTTTGCATATAGGTTTCTTTAAGTGTCTTGGAGACGTTGCAACTTGCAAATTCTTCTGGAAATTAATTGAATTGGTAAGTTTTTTAAATATAATCTGAAATTATTCCATTGTTTACAGGACATGTTCTATCATTTCATGGCTTTGATTATTATTTTTTTTTTTTGGTGCATTTTTGCTGGATGCTACAGTTGCATCTGTGGATATATATACAAACAGCACCTGCATACGCAGACCCCGTGGCAATATAATAAAATTTCTGGACTATAGAGAGTATACCATTAATGTTGCTGCTGCGGTGAGTTGTTAACACTACCTTTCTTTTCACTTGGTTTTTCACTGATTGTTATTTTCAGATTCAAGAACAAATGGAGATTCTTCCTACAACTGTTTTTCTGTGTTATTTAATATATACAAAGAACACACGTAACACATAAATAGTAAATAAACAGAAATATATAAAATGTACAAAACATAAAAATAATACAAATAATTTCAAATATGCAGTAGAACATCCATAACATTTCCACAATTTTTTACAATCGTAATATGTATTTTCTACTCCTTCGCTAAAAGTATGCAATCATTTCAGAATATTGTATCATGAAGATTGAAGAATAGTCCATGTAATTACCCTCATGTAATTCCAAACCACTATGCTTCTCTCTGTACAACAACAGTGCATTGTGATTTAATCTGTCTAGCTCCCAAAATGTAAAAAATTATAAAACACCAAAGCACCATAAATTTATCATTAAAGTAGTCCATATGACTTACGCAATATATTAATGGCTCATGTCCACTGAGCGGTGCGATACGGTAGAGTACAGTTCAGTACAATACAGACCCTGATCAGGCTTTCGTTTCAACTGCCAATAGTACCCTTACTTGGTAGGCGTGGTGTATGCCGCAAAATAGCGATTGACGATGAACCGCAACAATAAGCACAACTCTGCCTCTTTTTGTTAAATTTCAATGTTAATGAACAATAATAGCCATTATAAAAGTATAAGTAGAAAATATAAGAGGCTTATATAAGATGAAATAAAGACAAAACCAAACAGTTCAGTCAAACGCATGCTACCAAGTACTGTCCTGTAGCACTGTACTACGGTAAAGTTCAAATTAAGGTAAAACATAACTTTGTGCCCAACCAAAAGATTTAAACAATTACATTCTTGCCTAAAAAGTCCTAAAACTACATTTCATGACACAACAGAAGTAATATTTAGAATATTATGTGTTTTTTTGGAAATTACATTTCACAAGCCCACAAGAACAGACAAGAACGCATATTGAGAAACAGCTATTGTCTGTGTAAAAATATCAAATTATAAAATACACGGTTATATATTTTTTTTGTGTTTGCACACTCTGATGTAAATAACCCCAACACTCAATGACAGGAGAGCGGAAAGAGTAAAGGAGCTTTATTCCCGTGATTCTAGTCTACCAATTAACGTTCTGCTGTGAGTTTAACTCCACCTTTTTGGTACCCTTTGCTGTGCTAGGTACCCCAATGGAAGGGTACCAAAAAGTGGTACGGTGCAGTTCGCTATTTTGGTACCAATCACAACATCTGACAGTGGAAACTAAAATAATTGCATACCGTACTGCACTGTACCGAACCATTACAGTTATTGAAAACGAGCAACAAAGGTTCAGTGTAAAAGTTAAATGACTTTGCAATCAAGGTATAAATGTTTCAAGAATGCATGCTGAACTGCAGGAAAACTTTTATAAGCAGAAAAGGCTCATGGTATCAGTTGAGCTCATGTCTATTGCCGCTTTTCCACCGAAATTACCCGAAACATTTGTACAAGGAACTTTTTCCCCCCAGACCTTTTGCTTTCTGCGATTCCAGCGCTGTGTAAAGTACCCGGAAGATTAGGCAAATAGACTGGTGACATAGGTCTGTGCACGCTTCTCAATACAAAGTAAGCTTATTTTGGACTTGCATCTTCGGTAGGGCTGGGATAAACGATTTTTTTTTTTCAACGATTAATCTAGCGATTATTCTTCCGATGCATCGATTAATCTAGCGATTATTCTTCCGATGCATCTGTCACGGGGTGACGAAAGAGGAGCGGAACTAAGTCCCGCCGGAATTTTGTGTTCCCCTCGGGACGGTGTCGCGGTAACACCGGTCCACTTCCGGGTTGCGCCCGATGTCACAATAACAGCGCTAATGACAGATTGACATCTGGTGTGGGGGGGGGGGGGGGGGGGACATCAGTTTGATGTGGCGATCTGTGAGAGGATTATGGAGGCGGAGTAACCACATAAAAAGAGAAGTGCAGAGACCATGCAGGGTGGATTCTATTTGGTCGTTCGTTCTCCCGGCTGTTCTTCCTGGTTGGCTTGCCCCCGTATGTGGTTCTTCTCTTTGGATGTGTTCCCCTAGGAGAGGTGAATTCCTGGGACGTTTGGGCCGCATGTGATGTCCCTATGAAAAGAGGTGGACACAAGAATTATTCCTTTCCCGGGCACAACCGAAGCATCTCCCAGCCGTAAGCCCCATTACTTATGCAAGAACACATACTTGCTGTTGATTACTTACTCTGCTGTGCAGATCGCAGGATCCTCTGGGCCGAATGTTGTATGTGATGTCCCTGTAGAAAGAGGTGGACACACGAATTATTCCTTTCCCGGTCTTAACCGAAGCATCTCCCAGCCGTAAGCCCCATTACTTATTCAAGAACACATACTTACTGTTGATTACTTACCCCGCTGTGCAGATCGCAGGATTCTCTGGGCCGAATGCTGCATGTGATGTCCCTGTAGAAGGAGGTGGACACGAGAATTATTCCTTTTCCCGGTCTCGACCGAAACATCCACAAGCTCTACTTACCCGGATACCCCCCCTCACTCCGGGACGGGTGACAGACTACCCTGGCTCTTGCTGGCCCCGTACAGGCACGAACTGCCGACGACTCCACGCCTTCCCGGCGTCCGAGGTCTGGCTCCGTTCTGGTCGGGAGACACGGAAGGAACACTGAACTTTTAAATTGCTTTTAATCAAATAAAACCTTGTTCATTTTTTATACTCTCGTCCGTCTGGTTCTTCTGGTCCGCTCTCCGAGGTGATCCTGGGTTTCAGGGGTGGGTGCAGTCTGGCTCGGCCCCCCCGACCTGTGACACATCGATTAATCTAACGATTAATTTTTTCAGACCGATTCGATTTTGATTATCTCCCCATTAATTGACTACTAACAATTTATACATGTTGATTTACATATCTGAATGAAAAAAACATGAATTCCTTAACATTGCAATATGTGACCAATCACGGAAAGTAGGGACACAAGTCGGTCCTGGGGCATTTTGAGTTATTCACAGATTCTGAAAGTGTAGTCTCCAGGCTTTCCAACGTTGTGTAACACATGGAAATCTGATAATATTTGGAGAAGTTGTGGCCATTTGAAGGTAGGCACTCAAAAAAGCAGAACATAGCCTTTAAAGATTGTGCAGTTCTCACTGCTGCGAGTGACAATGGGGCTCATTTACATCTCATTTAGATAAGCCATACCCCCTGCATAGCAACGATAGACACAACGGGAAAAATCGGACCGCATACTATTAATAATAAAGGAGAATGTGCATTGTAAATGTCAGTAATTTATCTTTTTTGACTTTTATAAAAATGATTTAGAGGCTGAAATAAGTTTTATCTTTTTATTAAAAATCTTTAATCTTTAAAATGTGGCCACCATTTTTAATGTCATTATTTTAATGTTTATGTAAACAAAAAGTACATATCGATGCTAATTTTATTTGTTATTTGCTGGTTTTCTACATAAAACTTGGTGAATTGATTTCATTGTGTAGCATTAGGACTTTTTTTTACAGGATTCTGTGATAACCGATGAGCTAGCTAATAACAATAGGTAGATATGGGAAGGTCTAAAATTGGACTAAACATGAGATAACATGTACGTGTTCTTAGAATGAACACAAAATGACAAACTTTGATGTTTATGGAAACTCACAAGAAACAAAAGTATTCTCGCAGATATCGATGCCTCCAATGAAATAAGTCGTTCGGGCACACTTTCTCTTTGTCGGGGTTTTCTTTGTGGATGTAACCATCTCCGAAGTTTGCACTGTGCATCTGTTTGCCTCTAAATGTTACGGATTTTCCCCATTTCTCTGTCTTTATCCCCATCAAATGTTACTATCGATATAGCCTCTGATATCTTACGGTCCAACTTGTCTGACGCCAGTCCAATAGGGCTTGGGCGTCGTGACGTCATTACTTGGCGTGGCCACCACGTTGACAGCCTCCTTTACTGCTACTCGGGCTACTGCGCAGTGTTTAGACATACTTCCTCTCATCCGTGTGTCTTAATTTGATTAATTAAAAATCTATTTCAACCATGGTAAACCGTTGCTGTATTGTGGGGTGTAAATAGCGCAACATATAATCGCCATGGGGAAAATAAAATGAGAATGGGTGGATTAACTTTACACCGCTTTCCTGCTTGGAGGCGCGACGGAGACCATAACATCTGAATATTCATTTATATAGCTTAAGTCAACATTGAAAATGAGGGAAATGTTTTGGGTTACTCATCCAAAATACGGAAAATTTCAACATTCATCTTTTTGTTGCTATCCCTCTGCTGACATAACAAAACTGCTGCATTTACTAACGGTCTAACATGACTTTAGTTACAGATTGGCATGAAATCGTGCTCTCACAACAACCACACTATCTTAAAAAGCCCAATATCATGCTAAGGTTGCTTTCAAGTAAGCAAAACTATGCTTTGGAAACAGCTGTTTCGCTGGAAGGGCAAGGAGTAGCAACAGGACAACAACACAGAGACTTGACAGGTCCGATTGAAGAGCTAACGGGATATTTTACAGGACAATACCCATCCATTTGTGAACTGTACATGAGACTTCAATGACTTGTAACAAACAAGGTAGCCGAGGATATCTATTATGCAAAAGTGCGGCAGCAAGTCTCCGTTGGTACTCCACTATTTGTTGGGAATTTCATATGGATCCAAACTGTTAATAGTGCCGATTTTGTCCACATACCGGTCCCTGGCATCCATATTTAGCGTATCCCTGTAAATCCCACAACATTTTCACGATTTTACCATCTTTTCTCTTTCTCGTAACTCTGCTTCTTCTCATTCGACTTAATGTATGTTTACATTCGCGAGGCTGCCAGCAGGACCGCCACGTCCCAGAATGCAACGCGGCGCCCAAGCCCTATACATTCTTCCTCGTCTTCATCTTTGCTCAGTTGTAGATTAGGAATATTATACAGTCTTATTATGCCGCTTTCATCATTGCTCAGATCGTCTTCAGAATCAGTGAGCACTTGTTCATAAGCATCCGGCTTGTCGAAGAAGAACTTCAAAACATTTTCGGTGTAACGGCCACGGTTCAGCTCGTCTGCGTTCATCTTTGCGGCGTTGAAATTTGATATCAGCTAGAGCCGGCCAGAGCGCTTCATATTAAGTAGCCACGCTTCCCTCGGAGGGCGGGGGCAATAACAAAAGAAACAAAAGCCGGCTTATCCAGTATGGAAACACAGACAGACAATGAAACGTCCATACTGCGTGCTAGAATCTCTGACAAACAACCTGATTTCAACCTCAAAATGTAGGCTTTTAAATATACCAATACTGCTATCTCAAACACGGAGAAGCTTCTTTGTGATCTCAACTAACAGATTCTGCAAAAAAACGAAAATCACCAATTTTGAAAAAAAAACCCTGCTTCTTTCTCATTTTGCTCGAAAGTTGTGCTGCCGACTTCTGTCACAGGTTTCCGTGACGCGTCACATATGTTTATTGCTATTAAAATTGCAAAATAAAAGACAGACTAAAAATGCATTACTTTGCACTTGTATAGAGATAGCATTCAATAAAAACACATAGCTTACTGAAAAATGCTTACTGAACACATAGGGCCTAGCTTACTGAAAAAAAGTTCTTCTTTCAGATGAAAATAACAACAACTTCATGTCTAGCATTCAATAAAAAAGGTCACCCAAAATACTTGTTTAGAGCAATTGAAAGAATACAGTAACCAATGTAAACTTGAGGGTTTTAAACTAATGCAGAGAGTGCTTTCCCAAAAATAAATAACTAAAAATTAACAGTGGAGCCAGCAGCCTGTCATGGAGAAAAAAAAAAATCTCACACATCTCACACACAAAACAGCACACATAAGGTAAATGTTTTGCAAACGTTTTTTAGAGAAATAAAAAACAGGTCGACGAATCGATGCGCATATTTAGCAAAAAATACGTCAACGTCATCGATGACCTCGACGTGTTGTCCCAGCCCTAATCCTCGGTAGTGCGGACTGTGCGCATTCGACTCGGGGGTGTGATGTCCGGGATGACGCAAATCCGGTAAATCTGCAAACAGCAGCGCACTTGATAACATCAGTCAGCTCGCCTTGGCTACTGCAATTTTCCTCTCTGTATATTTACAATAAAACGAAATAGGATATCAAATACCACTGCCTCCTTTCGTTTTCATTTAAACATAATAACAGCTGTAGAAATTTACTTAGTTCAGAGATATGTGTATAGCAGGTTTGCCCAACCCTTCTCCTGGCGATCAACTGTCCAGCAAAGTTAAGCTCCAATCCTAATCAAACACACCTGAATCAACTAATAAAGGTCTTCAGGCTCAGTGGATCGCCAGAAGCAGGGTTGAGCACCCCTGGTGTATAGCCTATATACAGCCATTACAATGAAACATAATATTATATAAATTTGCCTTTTTTATTTTCATTTTAACAAATACATAAATTGAATACAGACCAAAGATAACCTGTTAGATTTACCCAAAACAGATATCAAAGCTAGTGGCAAATATCAGAAGGTCTAGCTGAGGTGAGGCCGCTCTCAGCAGATACATAATCACTGAGCTCCTGCTGATCGCATGGAGCTCACCATCTCCGAGATCGGTGAAACACATTTTTAAATAGGCGCTATCTTTATAAATAAACCACAGATTTGAGTTTTAGAACTACATTCTCGCCTGAAATACTTTAAAAATGAAATTTCATGACACAATAACAGTAATATTTTGAAAATGATCCGAATAAATGGTGGTTGAACTCAACCAATGCTGCGTGAACTCAACCAATCAGGATGTTTTGTGCCCTAGTCCCCCGAAAGTTCCGGAACATAAAAAAAAAAAGTACCACCTCGCCAGCAGGGACTTTCTGAGGGGCATTTTTTACCCGGAACTTTATTTAATTCCTGGGTAAAGTTCCTGCAGTGGAAACACACCAAGTACCAGGCCAAAGTCCCTAGTTCCTGGGTAAAGTGCCTTCGGTGGAAACGCGGTATTTGAGTGGTTGGGAGTAATGTTTAGGACACACCACAGAGTCACAATTTTTACAACTTTCAGGGGCTACTTATAGCTATCAATGCATTTTAAGCTGGGGTAGGATAAAACAAGTATTGTATAATGTATATATTGAAAGTAAATAATAAAAAGTAATAAATAATGTGATACAAGTTATTAAAAAGTGTTTTTTGCCGCGTTTCCACTGCAGGAACTTTACCCAGGAACTAGGGACTTTGGCCTGGTACTCAGTGTGTTTCCACTGCAGGAAGCAGGGACTAAATAAAGTTGGCCCTCAGAAAGTCCCTGCTGGCGAGGTGGTACTTTTTCAAAGTTCTGGAACTTTCAGGGGCACTAAACATCCTGATTGGTTGAGTTCACGCAGTACCATTTCAACCACCATTTATCTGTGTAGTTTTACACTGTTATTGTGTCATGAAATTTAATTTTAAAAGTATTTCAGCCGAGAATGTAGTTGTTTAAAACTCAAATCTGTGGTTTATTTATAAAGACAGAGCCTATTTAAAAAAAAAATCGCCGATCTCAGAGACTGTGAACTCCACGCGATCAGCAGGAGCTCAGTGCTTATGCATCCGCCGAGAAGCAGCCTTACCTCGGATAGACCCTCTGATATGTGCCGCTGGCTTTGATGTCTCTTTAGTGGTTAAACATAAAATATAATTCGTTTTGGGTAAATCTAACAGGTTATCTTTGGTCTGTATTCAATTTATCTATATTTTAAAATGAAAATAAAAAGGCAAATTTATATAATATTTCATTTCATTGTAATGGCTGTATATATATATATATATATATATATATATATATATATATATATATATATATATATATATATACATATCCCTGAACTAAGTACATTTCTGCAGCTGTTAATATATTTAAATTAAAACGAAAGGAGGCAGTGGTATTTGATATCCTATTTTGTTTTATTGTAAATATACAGAGAGGAAAATTGCAGTAGCCAAAGCGAGCTGTACGGAAGTTCTAAGCGGCCATGCATTATAATATTTTTTCTTCTTGTTTTCTCGTTATAACGACTTAATTTTCTTGTTTTCTCGACATAACAAAGTTCGTTTTCTCGTTATAACGACTTCATTTTCTCGTTTTCTCGACATAACGAAGTTCGTTTTCTCGTTATAACAACTTAATTTTCTCTAAGAAGTTACAAAACTGTGCCAGCAGGTGGCACTATAGACCTGAATATAACTGATGGGGCGTTGTACACTATCCACTTTACTGTACGCGGACCTTCCTCGTGATAGCTATAATTTGTGCAGTCTTCATTACTGACATTTAATTAATTCATAAATGTTAAATGCTTGAATCAATATGAATATTTTGTGTATTAAGTTCCTGCTAGATGCATGAGTTTCACCAACGCGTTCTGTGTCATAAAATAACTGCTTATCAAAACCAAGTCACTGTATTCTGTTTATCTACAGTAGTACGGGATTTAACGATTCAGGCTGATGTGCTTCTTTTCCTTATTACTAATCTTTATTGTTAACCATATTGATGAGAAATGTGATGTATATGTAAAATCCATAGGCTAATTTAATTCAGTTAGTTTTGTTCTATAATGTTGTAATCGTTTTTTCTACACACACACACACACACACACAAACACTACACATAGTCCTACACATCTGCCACATCATATAATGACTACTACAAATTACAAATTATATATAATTTTATTTCAAATAAAGGGAAAATGAAAAGTGAGTTTAATCCAAGCAGCTCTAATTTCGCGGTGTTGCCATTTAAACATGTTAATTACAAAAACAAAACGTTCGTTGTACGGTCTCTGGAAAAATCAACAGTGATTGATTAGACTTTATTTATGTACAGTATTGTAGACCTTATTACCTAGGCAAAGCTAAATTTGCTGAAATATAGGCTACAGTAAGAGCACCTGCATGGTCCATCAGATGCCTGTCAAAGTTGTTAGTTACTATAGCAACAGTAAAACTGTCATGTCATTATAACGAGAAAACTAAGTCGTTATAACGAGAAAACAAACTTTGTTATGTCGAGATAACGAGAAAAATAAGTCGTTATAACGAGAAAACGACTTTCCGTATGTCGAGATAACGAGAAAATTAAGTCGTTATAACGAGAAAACAAAAAGGAAAAAAAAAATTATAATGCATGGCCGCTTAGAACTTCCGTAGAGCTGAGTTCACTCAGCATAAAATAAAAACTACGCTTGTAATAACCTAAAACACTGTCTAAGACCTTAGATGGTTGCTCTGTCAATTCTTCGTCATCAGTTAGGAATCTGGGTGTGCTATTTAATCGCAATCTTTCCTTAGAAAACCACGTTTCTAGCATTTGTAAAGCTGCATTTTTCCATCTCAAAAATATATCTAAATTATGGCCTATTCTCTCAATGTCAAATGCAGAAATGTTAATCCATGCATTTATGACCTAAATGTTAGATTATTGTAATGCTTTATTGGGTGGTTGTTCTGCATGCTTAGTAAACAAACTACAGCTAGTCCAAAATGCATCAGCAAGAGTTCTTACTAGAACCAGGAAGTATGACCATATTAGCCCGGTCCTGTCAATGCTGCACTGGCTCCCTATCAAACATCGTATAGATTTTAAAATATTGCTTATAAATATTACTTATAAAGCCCTGAATGGTTTAGCACCTGAGTATTTGAATGAGCTCCTTTTACATTATAATCCTCTATGTCCACTACGTTCTCAAAACTCAGGTAATTTGATAATACCTAGAAGACCTACGATTAGCTACAGAAGGCCATCAGGAAGTAGAGAAAACACTGTCCAACAGCGACACCAACAGATTTCCAGAGGAAACTCTCCTACCAGTCTCTCCTAGAGACTGTGTCTGTTCCCCGAACCAGAAAATACAAAAAATGTCCAAACCAAGTTAAGAGTAACTGTCAGGAATCATACGAAAGAATCCAGTAGCGAGTAGTAATAAGTTTTAATGAAACAGTCAGTAGATCAAACAGAATTGCTGGCAGACAACGGGCACCAAGCAGTTCCTAAGAAACATGACAGCTGCAGTGAAGACTCCAAGCAGGGCAGACTAGAAATGTGATGTGCTGCGACGATCCTCAAACATAGGCAGACCACAGTTCAAGCAGACATATAAGCTGGATCTCCGAGCCAACCCAGAGCATGACCAGAACTGCACACAACAGAGATCAGAACAGAGACAGCCAACCAATCGATCTGACACTGAACCTGACTGACACAGCCCTACATATAGCGCTAATAAACGAGACACACCTGCGACTGATCTGATTGCTCGTCAGCGCAGCTGGTACTGATAGGCAATTAGATCAGTGCAGTACACACAAAATGAGCAAGCAAACACGTGAACCATGACATGTTACCTGACGCTCTCAGAGGGTCCTACCTGGCGATTGTAAGCATTGATAAGGGAATGATCCAATATGTCCCGGGCAGGAACCCAACTCCTCTCCTCTGGACCGTAACCCTCCCAGTCCACCAAGTACTGGAATCCACATCCCCTCCACCATGAGTCCAGGATACGATTAAACAAATCTAAACAAATTAAAACAAAAAAATCTACGATTCGCGGCGGTGGGGGAACCAGGACAAGCGGATTAATAGTCGAACGAAAAACTGGCTTGATTTTAGATACGTGGAAGTTGGGGTGAATCCTCAGGTATGCCGGAGGAAATTTCAGGTGGACCATCATCGGACTAAGGATCTTGGTGATGGTAAATGGGCCGATGAATTTAGGAGCAAATTTTCTACAAATGGAGCGGAGAGGAATATCAGAAGATGAAAGCCACACTTTTTGACCAGCGACATAGACGGGAGGTTTAACCGGTGGCGATCGACCTGGACCATAGTGCGCAAACCCACCTGGAGAAGGGTCTCCCTGGCCGTTCTCCAGATGTCTCTACACCCTGGACGAATTTGTGAGCAGAGGGGACCGCGACTTCAGATGCCAGACTAGGAAAAATTTGTGGCTGGTACCCTAAACTACACTCAAACGGAGAAAGGCCCGTGGACGACACTGGTAATGAGTTATGCGCATACTCAACCCATGAGATATGCTGACTCCAAAAGGACAGATTCTATGACGCTAAACATCGTAACCCTCATTCCAAATCTTGGTTAGCCCGCTCCGTCTGACCGTTGCTCTGGGGATGAAACCCAGAAGAAAGACATTCGCCCCCAGCAACCGACAAAACTCTCTCCAAAATTTGGATATAAACTGGGGACCCCTGTCAGAGACCACATCTGTCTGGAGGCCATGGATACGAAACATGTGGTCTATGACAGCAACTGCTGTCTCTCTGGCTGATGGTAATTTGGGCAGCGAGATAAAATGCGCAGCCTTCGAGAACCTGTCCACCACAGTTAAAATCACTGTGTTACCCTGTGAGGCAGGGAGACCTGTAACAAAATCTAGCGCAATATGTGACCAAGGTCTTGAAGGAACTGACAACGGTTGAAGGAGCCCAGCAGGAAGCCAAGTGGAAGACTTACAACTGGCACAGACCGAGCGGGCCAATACAAAACGACGAGTGTCACGAGCCATAGTTTGCCACCAGAACCGTTGCTTAATGAGAAAAATGGTATGATTGACTCCTGGATGACACGCCAGCTTGGCGAACCCCCGAACCCTCCAACAAATGATGCCACTCCTCCAAGGCTAACTTGACTGCCAACAACTCTCTATTACCAATGTCGTAATTACATTCAGCAGAAGACAAACGATGAGAATAATAAGTGCACGGATGAATCTTGCCGTCCACAGAGGAGCACTTAGAGAGAACCGCACCTACCCCCACCTCTGACGCGTCGACCTCCACCACAAACTGACGAGAGGAATCAGGAGCAACAAGAATGGGGGCTGAAACAAAGCAGTTCTTTCTTTTGAGTTTAGAGAATGCAACATCAGCTGCCCTAGACCACCTGAAAGTCGTCATGGTGGAGGTCAAGGCTATCAGAGGCGAGCTAGTTGGCTATAGTTGTGAATAAAATGCAGGTAAAAATTGGCAAAGCCCAGAAACCTCTGCAGGGCCTTGCGGGAATCTGGAGTTGGCCAATTAACCACTGCCTGAATCTTGTCGGGATCCATGCGCACCCCTCAGATGACACGATATATCCTAAAAAAGGAACAGACTTTGCATGAAAAGCACATTTCTCCGCCTTGACAAAAAGCCCATTCTCCAACAGCCTCTGAAGCACTCGTCTGACGTGCTGAACATGTTCCTGGAGAGACAAAGAAAAAATCAATATGTCATCCAGGTAAACATATATGAACTGATCAACCATGTCTCTCAGCACATCGTTAACGAGTGCCTGGAAAACCGTGGGGGAGTTGGAAAGACCGAAAGGCATAACCAAGTATTCAAAGTGCCCCCCTGGGGGTATTAAACGCTTCCACTCATCCCCCTTCCTGATGCGGACCAACTGATAGGCATTACATAGATCTAACTTGGTGAAAAAACTTTTGAAACCTGAAGACATCAGCGGCTAAGGATAACTATTCTTTACCGTGATGCTGTTCAACCCTCGGTAATCAATACAAGAACGCAGGGAACTGTCCTTCTTGCCCAAAAAGAAGAATCCCGCCCCTGCAGGAAAAGAGGAAGGACGGATGAGTTTGGCTGCCAGAGAATCAGAAATGTATTTCTCCTTGGCCTCCCTCTCCAGAGTGGAAAGAGAGTATAATCTGAACAAGACACAAAAGAACACGCAGACACCAAACAAGATGCATGACAGTTCTCACTCCAAGACATGACAGAGTTCTGACGCCAGTTTATGTGAGGGTTGTACAGTGTGAGCCAGGGGTGTCCTAACACCACAGGAGCCAATGCGGAGTCAATGAGGAGAAAGTGAATCTCCTCTACGTGGTTACCCGACGTGATCAGACTCACTGGTCCGGTGGAGTGGATGACCGATGAGAGGAGTTGTCCAGCCAGTGGCTTTTACCGGGCACTTAGACGCAAAGTGACCCCCGGCTCTGCAGTATAGGCACAGTCCTTGCGCTCTTCTACGCTCCGGAAAATGCATGCAAGTTAGAAATAGAACCGACGCCTATTTCATGTTGGAAGTGTTTCCAGGCAAAATATAATAGGAAAATATGTTGTCATTAGGATATGTCCCCAAAACGTTCAAACTGGCTGTTATTGAGCCTCTCATCAAAAAACCACAACTTGACCCCAAAGAACTAGTAAATTATAAACCAATCTCGAATCTCCCTTTTCTGTCCAAGATACTAGAAAAGGTAGTATCCTCACAATTATATTCCTTCTTGGAGAAAAATGGTATCTGTGAGGATTTCCAGTCAGGATTTAGACCGTATCATAGAGACTGCTCTCCTTAGAGTTACAAATTACCTGCTCTTATCATCTGATCGTGGTTGTATCTCTCTATTAGTTCTATTGGATCTAAGTGCTGCGTTTGACACAATTGACCACAACATTCTTTTGCATAGAAAATAAAACCGGAACCGGGAACACTTCCCATATAACTCGATGTAGTTGCTACATTAGAAGAATGGCATCTACGCTAATATTAGTCTGTTTCTCTCTTATTCCGAGGTCACCACAGCCACCAGATCCAGTCTGTATCCAGATCATAGGGTCACCGCAGTCCCCCGGATCCAGTATGTATCCAGACCAGATGGTGGATCAGCATCTAGAAAGGACCTCTACAGACCCGAAAGACAGCGGAGACCAGGACAACTAGAGCCCCAGAAACAGATCCCCTGTAAAGACCTTGTCCAGACGACCACTAGGACAAGACCACAGGAAACAGATGATTCTTCTGCACAATCTGACTTTGCTGCAGCCTGGAATTATACTGCTGGTTTTGTCTGGTCAGAGGAGAACTGCACACCCAACTGAGCCTGGTTTCACCCAAGGTTTTTTTCTCCATTCTGTGACCGATGGAGTTTCGGTTCCTTGCCGCTGTCGCCTCTGGCTTGCTTAGTTGGGGTCACTTCATATACAGCGATATCATTGACTAGATTGCAAATAAATGCACAACACTATTTGAACTGAACAGAGATGACATCACTGAATTCAATGATGAACTGCCTTTAACTGGCATTTTTGCATTATTGACACACTGTTTTCCTAATGAATGTTTTTCAGTTGCTTTGACGCAATGTATTTTGTTTAAAGCGCTATATAAATAAAGGTGATTTGACTTGAGTAAATTTAATATCTGTAAGAACCATTCCTGAGTATCATTCTTTGCAGTCCAAACAGGGTTTCTGACATGTCCTCTTCAGTTGATCCAAAAGGCCATTTCCAGGTTAAGCTTATATATTTAGTTGTATGTTAGAAAGCTCTACATGCAGTAATGGAACTAGAGAAGATATAAAAACAAACAGCACAACATAAAATATTTGTGCTTCTGCCTTTACTATAATCTTTCTCCATTTTTCCATTCATTATGTTCTGCAACATCTAGACAGACCAGGGACTTATATGAGGATCCTGTCAGCTCTGCCTTTAACACGATAATTCCAAACCTCCTCCTGCCCAAACTAACTCAGCTCTTCATGCCCACTTCCCTCTGTCAGTGGATCAACAGCTTCCTAATAGACAGGCAGCAGCTAGTGAGGCTGGGAAAATACACATCCTGCATCCATATAATCAGCACTGGAGCTCCTCAGGGCTGCATTATCTCCCCAATGCTCTTCTCCCTCTACACCAATGATTGCACATCTAAAGACATCTCTGTCACGCACCTGAAGTTTGAAGACGACACCACACTCATCGGCCTCATTCAGGACATTGACGAGTCTGCCTACAAAGTCACCTTTATTTATATAGCGCTTTAAACAAAATACATTGCGTCAAAGCAACTGAACAACATTCATTTGGAAAACAGTGTCTCAATAATGCAAAATGATAGTTAAAGGCAGTTCATCATTGAATTCAGTTATGTCATCTCTGTTCAGTTTAAATAATGTCTGTGCATTTATTTGCAATCAAGTCAACGATATCGCTTTAGATGAAGTGACCCCAACTAAGCAAGCCAGAGGCGACAGCGGCAAGGAACCGAAACTCCATCGGTGACAGAATGGAGAAAAAAACCTTGGGAGAAACCAGGCTCAGTTGGGGGGCCAGTTCTCCTCTGACCAGACGAAACCAGTAGTTCAATTCCAGACTGCAGCAAAGTCAGATTGTGCAGAAGAATCATCTGTTTCCTGTGGTCTTGTCCTGGTGGTCCTCTGAGACAAGGGCTTTACAGGGGATCTGTATCTGGGGCTCTAGTTGTCGTGGTCTCCGCTGTCTTTCAGGGCAGTAGAGGTCCTTTCTAGGTGCTGATCCACCATCTGGTCTGGATACGTACTGGATCCGGGTGACTGCAGTGATCTGGACACAGACTGGATCTGGTGGCCACGGTGACCTCGGAACAAGAGAGAAACATACAAATATTAGCGTAGATGCCATTCTTCTAATGATGTAGCAAGTACATAGGGTGTTATGTGAAGTGTTTACGGTTCTGGTTTACCTAATTAATGCAGCCTAAAAATCCTTAAACGTATTTGGATATTAAAAGCATATTAGTATGTTATGTGTATGCCAGGTTAAAGAGATGGGTCTTTAATCTAGATCACTTTTAAGTCTCTGCACGGCCTTGCTCCCCCTACCTCGCTTAACTGCCTAACTTGCTTCTCCCCTTCACCCCTACTCGCTCTTTACGATCTGCTGATTCCAGCCTTCTCGTTGTCCCTCGGCATCGCCTTGCTTCAATGGGGGGCAGATCATTCAGTGTTGTTGCACCCAAAATGTGGAACTCTCTCCCCCGATCACTCCGTTTTGTTAACACTATCTCTGAATTCAAATCCATGCTCAAAACACACCTATTTTCTGAATGTTATAGTTCTTAGGTTTTTCTTGTTTTTTTTTTTCTCTCTCTCTCTGCTGGTTGCTGCCCCATCTACCCAGTTTCTCACTTACTGTACTTGCACTCTCAATTGCCTACTGTTGTTCTGTCTGCTCTTTTTGTCAATTGCCTTTATTGTTGTTTGTTTATTGTAAAGTGTCCTTGAGCTCTGGAAAGGCACTATATAAATAAAACTTATTATTATTATTATTATTATTATTATTATTATTATTATTATAGATTTAAACTGCAAGAGTGTGTCTGCCTCCCAAACAATGTTAGGTAGGTTATTCCAGAGTTTAGGCGCCAAATAGGAAAGGAGGTTAAAGAGCTGGCTGTCTGGTGATATCATAAAAAAACATATCATAAGGTTTTTATAATGCATTATGCATTAATTTTAATGCCTTAAGAATACTCTTATAATGTATTATAAATACAGGCTTCATAGAAAATATTACCAAAATTCATAATTCATAGTGAAAGCTATAAATTGAAACAAATTGTGTTCCAAATTTGAGGCTGATATCTCAAAAGATTTTGTTTGGGTGAAGTACCAAACTTTACCCATTAGATTCCGGCAAAGTTACACAGGCATACACAGCTGTGGGATTTGTGATTTGTGTTTTATTTAGGATACGTACAAACCACACTCTGACATTCATACCAATATACCCACACAATTATAGCTGCATAATTTATCCAATTGACTATAATATGCTTAAGAAGAAAACAGTAATAAAGTGAGTATTTGCTTTATATGCCAAACTTGAAAAAAATGGCACCATCTGGTAAAAAATATAAAAAGTGTCCATGGCCCAGCGCCACTGCCCAAGATCGCCGCCGGCCCAGCACCACAGCACAAGATTGCCACCAGCTCAGCGCCACTGCACAAGATGACTGCAGGCCCAGCGCCACTGTACAAGATGGCAGCCAGTCCAGAGCCACTGCCCAAGATGGCTGCCGGCCCAGCGCCACTGTACCAGATGGCAGCCACAGGTGACCATCCAGTGTCTAATCAGGTCCCCGTGGTCCTTCCAAAGTCGAGTCGGGTCCCCATGGTCCCTCCAGAGTCAATTCGGGTCCCGTTGACCCCCCATATTAGAGCCGGGTCCCTGTTGACCCTTCAGAGTCCAGCCATATATATATATATGTATATATGTGTGTGTATATATATATATAAGAGTATTATATATAATTTAAGTTGTTCCTGTGATCAAAGAAAAATTTTCAGCATCATTACTCAAATCTTATTCCAAGTGTAGCAATATACACTATACCATTCAAAAGCTTGGAGTCAGTATATATAGAAATTTAAACTTTTATTTAGCACACACATGATGATAAATACAATAATCATGTTACAAACATGATATTGACATTAAAAAATAAATAAAATAAAAAAAATAAAAAATAATAATAATTAGAGTAATGATGTTAAAAAGTTCAGCTTTCAAAGTCTTCTTTGATTGTTCATAATAAACTGTTTAACTGCACTCACAAGTGAATCTCAAGATATTTTGTGGGATAATTAAATATATTCTAAATAAACTACAAACATAAAAATATATACATTTATTTTGTCCTCACATTCTTTCTTGTAACTCTTCCCTCTCAGTCACACACCTGACTGAATGGCTCATTATGCAGCTCATTATGTGTGCCTTTGTCTTCTCAGGTGTAATCACACTAATATTGATGGTAAATTTAAATCATTAAATCTATTGTTTTCTGTGAGTGAGTAAACAATGATTTTCACATGATTTTTAAGCAAGAATTCTAGGCTAAAAGGTCCATTTTTTACAGTCTTGTGAACAAGTTTGTTGCCCAGTTTGTATTGAATACAGTGTTTTCAGACTTTAGCCATGTATATGTTTGTAATAAACTGAAAAAAAGCACAGAAGTCAGGGCATGTCAAACTTCTCCAGAGCCCCAAAACCCCCTTAGACCCCAGAGGGTTAACCAGTTGCTTATAAACATGTAAATGGCTAAAATCTAATAATCACTGTTATCAGTTTAATCGTAGTTAGTGAAAAAAAGAAAATTCTGAAGTCACTGAAATAAGGCCATAAAAAACATCCTGAATATTTCTTCACAAGACTTTTTAGAACTGGAAAATGTGAAGATCATCTCGTTTATTTATATATTTAGCTATTACACAAAATAACTTGAGATTCATTTCATTTTTTAAACAATGTATGAAGAACAATCAAAGCTGACTTTTTAGCATCAGTATTCGAGTCACATGATCCTTCAGATTTTTTTTTTTTTTTTTTTATTAATAGAAAGTTCAGAAGAACAGCATCATTTATAACATGATAAATGTCATTTCACCACTTGTGTGCTAAATAAAAGTTAATTTGACTCTTTAGCTTTTGAATGGTATAGAGTATATTTTTACACTTGGAGTGAGATTGGAGTAATGATACTGAAAATGTAGATATGATTACTGGGAATAAAATATATTCAGATAGAAAGCAGTTATTTAAAATAGTAAAAATATTTCACAATATTACTGCTTTAGCAAATGCAACTTTATGTATTTTGAATCAAATAAATGCAGGCTTGGTGAGCAGAAGAGAATTGAGCAACACTTTATATGAAGCCCATATGTTTAAAATATTAAGGGTATCCTTAAGGCATTACAATGATACATAATGCATTCCAAAAAACCTTATAATATGTTGTATCATCTAATAAATATTCATAAGACCATTTTTAATATATTATAATATTTACTTATGACGACTTCCGGTTTAGCATCTGCCATGTGAGGACGCATAAGTCGGGAGCTCCGCAAACTAACTTTTAAATTTCGTTTTATAATTTGATACAGCGCTATATATACGAAAATATAATTATATCTCGTGTATTTGATGCTCACTTCATTTCTAACAATATTGTTGTAGTCTGTCGTTTGAATTCCAACGATGTCTTCTAAGACGCAGCGACAAAAGAAGGCAGATTCGTCTGTTACCGGCGGCTCACCTTTGGAAACGGCTGAACTTTCCACCCCTGATGGGGTTGGGATTATGGGTGCCATTAATAGGCTTGAAAGTGGAATTCATGCCAAATTTGACGCGCACGCCGCTGAAATTCGGGGAGAAATTTCCCTGATACGACAAGAAATGCACAATACATTTTCATCTTTCAAAGAAGACCTCAAAACCCAGAATGAGCGCTTAACAACCCTGGAGACAGCTACCTCAGAATGGACGACGAGTCTTCACTCTCTCGCGCCAACGGTCGTTTCTCTCCAGAAAGAGATCGCCTCACTGCAAGCTAAGTGCGTCGATTTAGAGTGTCGTTCCCGCAGATCCAATCTTCGCTTGGTGGGAATTCCGGAAGGTTTGGAATTAAGGCCCACAACCTACAAAGTTCGTGGCGGATGCTTTGGCGGAGATATTTGATCTCTCTGAACCTCCAATTCTTGCTCGCGCACATCATACACTTGCACCGAAGCCTGCGGAGGGCAGCCGCCCGCGAGCCTTCGTAATCTGTTTCGATATGACATCAAGGAGGATATTTGGCGAAAAGCAAGCCGTGGTGGGCAGCTTAAGTTCAGAGACAACACTGTGTTCGTCTTCCCGGACTTTCCGCCGGAGATTGCCAAGAAGCGGGCCGCATACTACGATGTTAAACGTCTGCTGAGGTCTATGCCAGATGTTAAGTACGGTCTAAGGGGTCTTACCGGCTTCAGAATCACAAAGAACGACGCTGAACACACGTTTGATACTCCAGCCGCGGCATTGGCTTTCGTAAAACAACACCTTTTACCTGCTTGAACATTTATGAACGTGCTGGGGCTATAATGTTTTATTTTCTCGGGTTCAGATGCAATTGAAAGCACTTTACTCAGATGTGTGGTTTAATATGTCAGGATTTATTCTTTGATTTTAGTTATCATTTCTATAGTTATATAGGATTCAAATGTTTATTTTATATGTATCAGAAATTGGAATACTTTTGCTGTATTTATTTTTTGTTTGCGGAGATGCGTCCGAGGTAAGAAACACAATATCTCGCAAGCACATGGAGGTTTTTCCTCAGGGTAGTGTACGCTCCAGTTGGGGGAGTGTTAGCTTAGGTCAACGGCGCAGGGTTGGGGGTGGCAGTGAGGGCGGGGGTGGGTCTTTGCGCTAGATTTCTTGAAGTGTGTTAATATGTTCTCGTTTCTTTGTTCATCTCATAAGCACAAGTCTGGGCCATTGCTCTTTTGTATGGTTTCATACCTTTTTTTACTTGCTGATTCTTTCATAATTATTTGGGTTTTACAAGTATCTTTTTGGTCTCCCTTTTTTGTCTCTCTCTTTCTTTTTTTTAAATGGTGGGTGGTAGAGCTAATGAAGATGGTTTGGTGAGATGGGTTAGCTGGAATTGTAAAGGTTTGAATAATCCTGTCAAACGTAATAAGGTTCTGACTCATCTTAAGAAACTGAAAGCCAGTTTTGTGTTTCTTCAAGAAACTCACCTCTGTTCATCAGACCAATTTAGACTGAAAAAAGACTGGGTAGGTCAAGTCTATCATTCACATTTTCACAAGTAATTGCAGATCATAGGGGCAGATATGTCATTGTAACAGGAACATTGTTTTCAACCCCCCTAATTCTTGCTAATGTCTATGCCCCAAATTATGATGATGTTTCCTTTATGACTTCCTTTTTATCATGTATACCTGACCTTCACTCTCATGAATTAATCCTGGGTGGTGATTTTAATTGTGTGATGTGTCCACGACTAGACAGGTCCTCGGAAAAAGTTATATCTCTTTCAAAATGTGCAGCAATTATTCAATCTTTTCTGCATAGCTATGGTATTCGTGATCCATTTCGCTTTTTAAATCCATCCACAAGGAAATATTCTTTTTTTTTTTTTTTTTCGCAAGTACATCATTCTTATTCACAAATTGATTATTTTTTTCTAGATAACAAACTTCTTCCATATCTGCAGAACTGTTCATATGAAAGCACAGTAATTTCTGATCATGCGCCAGCTGTTTTGGAACTTAGCTTTCCAAAAGCACCCCCAAAGCATCATCAGTGGTCCTTTAACATTGGTCTATTAAAAGATAAAGAATTTGTAAAAATGTATCTCCTCAAATATATCTTCTTTTCTTGAACTCAATACTACTCAGGGTATGGCTTATTCTACCATTTGGGAGACCTTAAAATGTTATCTTAGAGGTGGTATAATTTCATATTCGTCTTTTAAAAATAAAGATTGTAAAAGGCAACTAGAAGAGCTATCTAGCTCTATATCAGCTATTGATGTTCAGTACTCAATGAACTCATCTCCCAACCTTTATAAAGAGCGTCAGATTTTGCAGAATAAATATGATCTGTTTTCAACGGAAGAGTCTGAGAATTTGTTTTTACACTCAAAAAAAATTTACTTTCACTTTTGCCAATTTACTTAAAAAAATAATTTAACAATGTGAACTTAATTTAGTCTAGTTCATTCAACAAAAAAGTGTGTATTTTCAGCTTTACTTAAAAATGATTTGTTCAGCCAACATAACATTGTTGCATAAAAGTAACAGTAAAACCAATACAGACTTGAATCTCATTGGCTGAGGATTTTGCAGTGTATTATGGGTAATGGTTGTTCTGTCACCCTCTTGCAGAGGTGTAGCACCATTAGATAAGTACCTGAGTCATGAAAGCTCACAGGTAAGTAAATGAACTTGTTCTGATGTATTTTAGAACAAATCATATGAAGAAGTGCTAGGAAATGCAACATTGTGTTTCAAATGTGCTTGTGATCTGTATGATGAAAAGTAATCAAGAAATGGTCTATATGTTGAATTGTATTGAACAGCTGCACTCCTGTTTATTAATTCAGTGTAATGGACTTACTAAATCCTAATTGAAGGGGGTGGTGTTTTTGAAGAGATGGTGTTTTTGTCATCATTAATTACAATTATCATGTACAATTAACTCAATTTTTGTTGAATCTACTAAGGTTTGTTAAGTTAAGTTTACTTTAACTTCTTTTGTAAAATGAACTAAATTATTGTTTGTTGAGATTACTTAATCAAATTGTGTGGAACCTGTTGACATAATATTTTTAATTAAACCCAACATTTAATTTTTTGGAGTGTACGAGCTCAACATAGGGTCTCTATGAGTTTGGTGATAAGACAGGTAAA
The DNA here is from genome assembly GCF_023724105.1 of Carassius gibelio. Taxonomy (NCBI): domain Eukaryota; kingdom Metazoa; phylum Chordata; class Actinopteri; order Cypriniformes; family Cyprinidae; genus Carassius; species Carassius gibelio. The sequence goes on along the minus strand of NC_068386.1, from coordinate 29,305,250 downwards.
TTGTTAGCTTATCAAATTTGTAAATTTCAAGCATCAAACTTGATACCCCAACTTAAGTTACCCTCAGGAGTTGCTACCACTGACTATAAAGAAATAAATTCTCAATTTAAACAATACTATGTAAATTTGTACACATCGGAATCTCCTCAAGATGTATCTTTAATGAAAACTTTCTTAGATAAATTAGATTTCCCCACTGTAGAGAAGACTTTGTGTGATTTTTTTGGATGACGATATTCAAGTTGAAGAAATAGCTGATGCGATTGCTTCCTTGAAAACAGGCAAGGCCCCTGGTCCCGACGGCTTCCCATCTGACTTTTATAAAGCATTTTCTAAATCACTATACCCTGTGTTGCTTTTGGTTTTTTTAGAGAGCCTTCAAAATTCTAAGTTGCCCCCAACCTTCTATCAAGCTAATATTTCATTAATTCTTAAGAAAGATAAATTGCCCTTAGATTGTGGTTCTTATCACCCCATATCACTGTTAAATTGTGATTACAAGATACTAGCTAAAGTATTATCCTTTCAGCTTGAAAAATCTTTACATGGAGTCATTTCACCTGATCAAACTGGTTTTGTTTGGGACAGACACTCTTTTTTTAATATTAGGCGTCTTTTTGATGTTTTGTATTCACCCCATTCCAACAATGCTGAAGTTGTGGTCTCACTGGATGCTGAAAAAGCATTTGACCTCATCGAGTGGGGCTATCTTGTTAATGTTTTGGAGAGGTTTGGATTTGGTTTAAAATTAATCTCTTGGATAAAGCTCCTTTATGCTGCCCCTAAAGCATCTGTACGCTCAAACAATATTATTTCAGATCATTTTTCACTGTATCGAGGTACAAGGCAGGGCTGTCCCCTTTCCCCACTCCTGTTTGCTATTGCTATTGAGCCTTTGGCAATTGCATTATGTACTGACCCAGAGGTGCAAGGCATCTTTCGTGCTGGTCTAGAGCAGAAGGTTTCTTTATATGCAGATGATCTTATTTTATTTCTATCTAATCCCCTAGTCTCAATTCCTCGAGTTCTTTTAATATTGGACTCATTTAGTACTTTTTCAGGTTATAAATTGAATTTTTCCAAGAGTGAAGAGTTACTTTCCAAGAGTTATTCCCAGTCAATTCTGCTGCATTGAATCTCTCATATTCAAATTTCCAATTCAGAGTGGTCAACAACCAATTTAGATACTTGGGTGTTCAAGTGACTCGTAAACATGCTGACTTATTTAAAACCAATTTTAGTCCTTTATTTGATCTCACAAAATCTATGTTTTTATCATGGAAATCCCTTCTTCTCACACTGATAGGAAGGGCAAATGTAATCAAAATGAACATTCTTCCCAAGTTTTTATATCTATTTCAATGTTTGCCCATATTTGTTCCAAAGTCATTTTTTCTATGTCTGGAACAAATTATCTCATCATTTATTTGGAATAACGAGCCAAGGCGAATAAGTCTAAAACATCTTGTTAAGCCAAAAGAGGTGGGAGGTCTGGCTTTGCCTAACTTTCAAACGTATTACTGGGCAGCCAACTTTAGAAACTTACTGTACTGGTGCCAGTATGATTTGCAATTGTGTGAAACTCCCTGGGTGCAAATGGAGGCTGTTTGTTGTTCCCCAGTCACATTGACATCTTTGCTCTGCTCTTCTATCACTCCTACTCATAGTATCTCAATTAATAATCCAATTGTTAAACACTCTCTGAGGAATTGGACTCAGTTCCGCAGAGCTCTAGAGCTTAAGGGTCTATCTTCAGCTGCACCCATTGCCAGGAACGCATCCTTTCCACCCTCCCTTTTTGATGGGGCTTTCAATATTTGGAAGTCACATGGTCTAGTTACAATCGATCAGCTATTTATTGATAATAATTTTGCTTCATTTGACCAACTTAAAAATACATTTTCTTTGTCCAATTCACATTTGTTCCGGTATTTTCAAGTTAGGAGCTTTGCTCGTAAACATTTTCCCGAGTTCCCCTCTGTCCCTCCTAGAGGTATCTTGGAGTATATTTTAGACCAGCATACACGTATAAGGGGTGCCATTTCAAGGATTTACTGCACAATAAATGACAATCAAACCCCGTCTAGTGGGTCATTAAAGTCTCTTTGGGAGCAGGACTTAGGTATTTTGTTAGAAGATGAAACCTGGCACACTATCTTAAAAAGGATACATTCTTCAATCAATCAATCACCTTTATTTATATAGTGCTTTAAACAAAATACATTGCGCCAAAGCACTGAACAACATTCATTTGGAAAACAGTGTCTCAATAATGCAAAATGATAGTTAAAGGCAGTTCATCATTGAATTCAGTGATGTCATCTCTGTTCAGTTGAAATTGTGTCTGTTTTTATTTGCAATCAAGTCAATGATATTGCTGTAGATGAAGTGACATTCTTCTTCAGTTAGCTCTAGACACAGGCTTATTCATTTAAGGTAGTGCATCGTATTCATTGGTCTAGGGTGCAACTTGCCAAGATATTTCCTGATTTAGACCCCACCTGCCCACGTTGTGTTGCGGAACCAGCCTCTCGGTTTCATTCTTTCTGGTCCTGTCCTAAGTTATTAAGGTTTGGGGAGAGAATTTTTACTTGTATTTCAGAAATTCTTACCACAGTAATAGATCCCAACCTTTTTTTCTTTTATTATGAAGCATTCTGATACTTGTACTGTGCTTGAGATGTTTTTCTTAATTAAAAAAAATAAATAAAAAATAATAATATTTACTTATTTGTGGTTATAGCTTTTAAGATTTTGATTATTTATACTGTAACACAACTGATTATATTTCTCATAGTTTTAATATATTATTAGTCTCATATCTTGCCATTTTTATGCTACTTTATTTAAAGCGGCCAAAGACCACTTATAAGTAGTAGTAGTAATAACAATAACAATTATAATAATAATAATAATAATAAAATTGTCACAAACAACCGTAAGATCAAATATCAAATCAGGTGAATGTGTAATATAACACATTTTGATTGTAATATCAGATCGATAATTTTGATGGTACCCTTTAGACAGCTGTTGATAAGTAACTCTGCAACTACATGTCAACTAGCGGTCACTGGAATATTAGTATGTCTGCTACTACAAATATATGCTAACACTTTATTTTGATGGTCAACCAAAACATAACAGTATTTGTATTTGCAAGTACGTCAACATACAGTATTCTTCTATACTAGACTCAACCATTCTTGAGCATACTAATACTCTAATGAGAGTTATTTGGAATAATGTAATAATGTAGTTGCAAAGTTACTTGTAGTCAATTCATTAAGGGGACCATCAATATTAAAATGTAACCATATACAACATTGCATTTTTTTCAGTTGGAGTATTCAGCTCACCTCAATTAATTAATTAATTAATTAATTAATTAAAAAATTAAAAAATTATTCAAACATTAGCTGCACAGGAAACACTCAAATAACACTTGACATCTAACCACTCACAAGCTGTAGTAAGATACTGTGGAGATCTTAAACAAACAGTGTCAAGATATGATACAGTCCATTATACTGTAATTAAGGCTAAATTAGTAAGATATTTTTTTTCTTAATTATTGGATTTTTAGTCATTTATTTTATGTCCAACACAAATAATCACTTAACTGATATTCAGAGATTTTAAGGTAGCATAGTTTACTTTACTGTGATATTAAAGCAGCTGAATTATTTTTGAGTGTACAGTATGCTAAGTAGGGTACACACTGGTGGGTGAAATCTCACTTTTCTACAATTGTATCAAATATTGAAGGGATACTCCACCGTGTTTTCATATTAAACTATGTTTTTCCCTTAACTAAGACGAGTTGATATATACCTCTCTCGTCTCAGTGCGTGCACTCAATCGCTTTGGCGCGTGGTGACACTTTGAAAGCACTTAGCTTAGCCCATTCATTCAATATGGGCCAAGGAGAGAAGCTACCAAACACCTCCACGATTTCCTTATTTAAATACAGTTACTCGCGTAGTGTAACTTGACCTAGGATGGTAACACAAAACAAAACGTTGCGCTTTTCTAAGCGTGTAAAATGGATAACTATATTGTGTGGCGGAATACCATGGCAAGTGCTTGTAAGCAGTTCGTCTTGGCGCAGTAATATCTTCACTCTTGAAAAATCCTCTCACCGGCCCCCTCTCCCTCTAGTGAAGATATTACTGGATATAGTTATCAATTTTATAAGCTTAGAAAAGCGCAACGTTTTGTTTTGTGTTACCGTCCGTTGCGTTGGTGCAGATTGGTGGTGTATCGTGTGGTTTTGGATGCTGAAGGGGATTATCTGGGCAGAAGAAATAGAAACATTTACCCTCTTGTGTGGTGAAAGCCATATGCGATAAATATCCATCCCCTCCGGACATTATGTGGGCTTCACAGAAGCAGATAATTCATTTGCAATGTTGTAGAAATTTGTATTGTACTGTTATAATTTGTCACAAAGCTCTTTCTATATATATTTTTTATAATTTTTAATTGCAATGTAAGCCTTTTCCTTATTTTACCGGAATTACCATTTATCATTGATATATGTGCAATCAAGGACCTTCTGAAAGTGCTGCCTGTTGTCATTATAATGTACACTTAAAATGCTCCCTAATGTACACTTATAATGTACCCTAAATCCAAGATGGTGGCGCGTCCACACGCAGCGGCTTCTCTCAGTCCCGACAGAACGGTGTTTTCGTGTTTTTTGTCTTGTGAGTCGCAGTGTTTTTGCACGTTGTCCTCGCGTCTACCTGTCTGTAAGCGCAAATACAGTCGCGAGTTTCTGCTCGATGTCGGCAGAACCGCATTTTTACAGTTAAACTCCGCGCAAGCGGAACAGCTGCAGGATCTCGATCTGCTACGGAGGCCTTCACCATCATCGACCCCCACTACTGCATCTCGCCCGCAGAGGAGGCTCCACAAGTGGCGTGAGAGGAAGCAGAAGAGGGGGAAGCGTGGAGGTATCCGGGCTAGGCTAACGGCTAACCCACACAAGCCATCTGTCCCCACCATCGTACTGGCTAACGTACGCTCGTTGGACAATAAACTGGACTACATTCGTTTACTACGCTCAACTCAGAGGACTGTAAGAGACTGTTGTGTTTTTGTGTTCACGGAAACATTGCTCAGCAACAGCGTTCCAGATGGCGCTATTCAGCTCGACCAGCTGACGTGCTATCGAGCAGACAGAGCTCTCGTCGCGGGAGGAAAAACCCGCGGCGGCGGGCTTTGTGTTTACATCAATGACGCGTGGTGCCGCGATACTGTTGTGATCAGCAAACACTGCTCAACCCTGGTGGAGTTTATGATTATTAAGTGCCGGCCGTTCTATCTGCCGAGGGAATATACTGCTATACTGCTCATTTCAGTGTACATTCCCCCATTCAACATCACCAGCAACAGGAACAACGCACTTAATGAACTGTACCAACACATCAGTGAGCAGCAGACAGCACACCCGGATGCTTTTCTCATCATAGCTGGGGATTTCAACCATGCTGACCTTAAGTTTCCAAAAATACACCAGCACATCAACTTTTCAACATGAGGTAATAACATTTTGGACTTTGTTTACACCACACAGAGAGGAGCTTACAAAGCCCTCCCCCTCCCCCACCTCGGAGCCTCAGATCACATCACTGTTATGCTAATGCCTGCATACAGACCACTCATTAAAGTCGCCAAACCAGTTTACAAACAGATTAAAGTGTGGCCAGAAGGATCATCAGAGATTCTTCAGCACTGCTTCAACACAACTGACTGGGACATGTTTAAACAGGCTGCCACATGCAAAAACACCACTGACCTCCAGGAGTACTCAGAGACTGTTACTGCCTACATCAATAAGTGTATTGATGATGTAACGATCACAAAAACTATCACTGTCCGGGCCAACCAGAAGCCATGGATGACGGGGGAGGTCTACAGACTCCTGAAGACACGGAATGCTGCCTTCAGGGCTGGAGATGAGGTGGGCCTGAGAACAGCTAGGGCCAACCTGTCCTGTGGCATCAGAGAGGCTAAGAGACTGCACTCCAGGAGGATAGCTCATCAATTCAGCGACAGCAGAGACACTAGGAACCTGTGGCAGGGGATACAGACCATTACGGACTACAAGCCCCCACCACGGACCTGTGACAACAACATCTCTCTGCTGAACGAGCTGAACACCTTCTTCGCTCGCTTTGAGCAACAAAACAGCACCACTGCACAGAAGACTCCACCTCCTCCCGGCGACCAGGTGATGACTCTGACCCCAGACAGCGTGAGGAGATCCTTCAGCAGGATCAATGCCCGCAAAGCTCCAGGTCCTGACAACATCCCTGGGCGTGTACTGAAAGACTGTGCAGCAGAACTCACTGATGTCTTCACAGACATTTTTAACATCTCACTGAGTCAGGCTGTTGTTCCCACATGCTTTAAAACTACCACTATCATCCCAGTCCCGAAGAAGCCATCTCCATCCTGCTTCAATGACTACCGTCCTGTTGCACTTACCCCCATCCTCATGAAGTGCTTTGAACGGCTAGTCATGCACCACATCAAGTCTGCCCTCCCCCCCTCCCTGGACCCCTTCCAGTTTGCATATCGGTCCAACTGGTCGACCGATGATGCCATCTCCACTGCCGTCCACTCAGCACTCACCCATCTGGAAAAAAAGGACTCTTATGTCAGAATGCTGTTCATAGACTTCAGTTCAGCATTCAACACAATCATCCCTCAACAGCTCATCTACAAGCTGAGTCAGCTGGGGCTCAAAACTTCGCTGTGCAATTGGCTGTTGGACTTTCTGACTGGAAGACCTCAGGCAGTACGGGTCGGCAGCAACACATCCAGCACCATCACGCTGAACACTGGGGCCCCCCAAGGATGTGTGCTGAGCCCCCTCCTCTTCACTCTGCTGACCCATGACTGCACACCGTCACACAGCTCCAACCTCTTCATTAAGTTTGCAGATGACACGACGGTGGCTCATTAGCAACAAAGATGAGACAAACTACAGGAGTGAGGCGAGCCGCCTGGCTGGGTGGTGCAGTGACAACAATCTCTCTCTGAATGTGGAGAAGATGAAGGAGATTGTTGTAGACTTCAGGAGAGCACACACTCAGCACATTCCTCTGACCATCAACGGTGTGACTGTGGAGAGAGTGAGCAGCACCAAGTTCTTGGGTGTGCACATCACAGAGGACCTCTCCTGGACTGAAAACACCGCAGCACTGGCCAAGAAATCACAACAGCGTCTCTACTTCCTCCGCAAACTGAGGAGAGCCAGAGCCCCACCCCCCATCATGTACACATTCTACAGAGGGACCATTGAGAGCATCCTGTCGAGCTGCATCACTGTGTGGTATGGCGCCTGCAACGCGTCCTGCCGAAAGACTCTACAACGCATAGTGAGAGCAGCTGAGAAGATCATTGGAGTCTCTCTACCCTCCCTCCAGGACATTTATGGAACACGTCTCACCCGCAAAGCCCTCTGCATCACAGGTGATCCCACCCACCCATCACACAGCTTCTTCAGTCTGCTGCCATCAGGGAGGAGACTGCGGAGTCTCCAGGCCAGGACCAGCAGACTGAAGGACAACTTCATCCACCAGGCTGTCAGGAAGCTGAACTCCCTCCCGAACCTGCCCCCCCTCCCCTCTTCTTCCCCAGGCACCACTGAACTATGACCCCCCCCCCCCCCCACACACACACACACTAATTATAATTATATGATGACATGCACGAGTCACTTGTGCAGCATTGGTCTGCTCACTCACCGCTCACTACCTCATTCGGCATGGAACTACCTCATCAGTCAGTTAAACAACTGCTCTTGGTCACTTGTCACTTGTCACTTTAATCAGACTTAAGATATTTTTAATAAGTGATTTTTTTTGCACTAAAAAATCTTTTAACTGCACTGTTGTTCACTTCATTAATTTGCACTATATCTGTCATTTACCTTGCGCTGCTTTATTTAACTTTATTTTTAACTTTTATTTTTATTATATGTCTTTTTTTATAATTCCCTTATTGTATAATTGTATCTACATTTTATATTTGATCTAGTTATTTTTTTAAGCTTTAATGTTAATGTTATCTGTATGCACCGGGGTCTGAGAGTAACGCAATTTCGATTCTCTGTATGCATGTGGAAATTGACAATAAATCAGACTTGAACTTAACTTTTCTTTGAATTTGTAAAATAAAAACAAATAACCACTACATTTGCATTGTAATTTGCACTAATACACAATCTGTATTTATAATGGCTTCATATTTATAAAGAGATATTTAGAATAAAGAGTAATGACACTTTACACTTTACACTTAGGATGCTTACAAAGCAAGCATCCTAAGTTTAATTTTCTTAAGTTGCACATTCACAAATGAACAGTATTTTTCAGCAATAAGGGAATCAATCAAAACTATAGTTGCAAATCAAAGAGAAAAATAAAATAAATGCCTAATAAAAAAAAAAGACAAGAAAAGTGGTTTAATTTTCAATAGATAACCTACAAAAAAAGTCTTCAATTATAGAATTTACCCTGTAAAATATTTGGTAAATACACTTCATTCAGTCACTGAATAGACAAATTGAGGCTACTGTACAAGGCAACATCAATGATCACACACACACCACTAAAACAAACCACCATGGAATGTGGAATGTATTACCATTACTTTGTAAAGATAACTTACACCTAAAAAATTCAACGTTGTCTGTTGATATATTGAAATCGTCTTCCATTGCGATTTCCTGTATGTCTAAATATGTTTAGTTCTTCACAGTGAAAGGTAACACTTCCGAAATCTCTGTGTAAACAACGAGTGATGTATACGCGCAAGAGATCACTTCCGGCGCTTTCACAGACTAAGCCAAAACGCACTTGCGCACACGTCACACGTCACACCCTCAGATCACTTGGACGGGGTTGTGTACAAGAGGTAAAAACTATATAAATACTGTGCATTTTCTCACACAAACCGCTAGTTTCATGTCTAAGGCCATCAATGTGTACTTACAATGGGGAATTGTTTAATTTGGACTTCTCTGTGCATGCTCTTTGAGGTGGTGATCATAGACCTGCATCATATGACTGACAGACAAGAACGGTTTGACCTGAAAATATCAAAATTTAAACTACTGCGGAAACCAAGACACCTAAATCTTGGATGCCCTTAAGGTAAGATAAAACATACCAAAATTTAATTTCAAAGTGAACTATCCCTTTAAGTTCTCTGTGGTCGAGTAAACAGTCCAGTAGCGGTTACTTCATTCACTGGTTGTGCTGGTAGCAATGCTTTACGCAAAGGAGAAGAATACGTTTTGACAGCCTTGAACACAGGGGACTGGAAGATTCTGTCTCCTGGAGCACCAAAGGGTGCCAAAATCTGGAACACACAGATATGGCCCTGAAGTAGGTGCAGAAGGTACTTAGCCTGGAACACGCAAGCAAAGATTCCTTGGAGTGATGGTTTGCTCACCGGAGCTTAACATTTTTGCAGATGTCTGTGTGTCTTCTGCCTCTCTGGGCGATTCTCCATTTTAAGGCTGTGATTGGCTGTTTCCATCAGAGTGAGGGAACACTCTGTGCCCCACCCTTCTTTCTTGCTGGGGAACTTATTTGCATAGTCCAAACACATTTAGAATAGCGTAACTAAATGTTTACCATGCATTATTCACTTACCAAACCACAACGAGAATACATTTGGCAATGTTACAAACACATTAAATTACAAACATGATGGAATAAGGTCGAATTGAAAAGCATGGATTCATTAGTCCATTAACAGCTGAGTTTGTGTATGATATTGCACTACACATCACTGTCACTAAGTATACATATTTCTTTAAATAGTAAGAGATGTGTGTGTTGTAGTTTGCATCAGTTTAAGGTTTGATAGCATAGTTATGAATGAATTTGTATTGAACTCTGTGATCTGTCTTTGTTTCACCCACCTCTAAGAGGTGTCTGGCTGTTTTCCTGGCAGCTTTATCTGATGGTGTTGGACAGTTTGCTTATGTTATTCCACCAAGAATCAATCAAAATGTAGCAAACCTTTTTCCACTATTGTGATCAGAGAGGGTCTCTGCCATAAACTGGGCCCTGGAATGTGCTGTCCACTACACTCATTATCATTTACTCCACTGGCCTCAGTCTGCTCTCACATACCCGCCCCACTCATCACATACAGTCATCACCACTCACTCTGCCGATCATTACAGACATCCCAACCTGCAAAAAGTCATTTCAGGGAGGTATCTCAAAGACCCCCCCAAAAAAGGGAAGGAAATACATCTCAGCGGTAGTCTAGACTGACTACGTCAGGCTTCCTACTTCAGCTCAATTTCATTTCGCTTCTGTACTCTGTCTACGAAGCAAAGTGAAGTAGCAGAGTCTGATATTACCAGGCTAGCGGTAGTCACCTTATCAGTGAGACTTTGCCTATCTGAATGGGAGAACTTCCCTGCGCTTAGCCTCCCTAACATGTTGTGGTCCCTAAAAGATATAGCATAATATATTATTTCTATAAGCTATAGGCCTATGTAATTATTCGTTAATTATGTTTAAATATGTAGATTACTTTTACTATTTTTATTAACTTGCTTATACAATTTATGTAAACTGCTTTTATTTATTTTCCATTGCAACTTTAAACAGGCATAAAGAGTTTGTTGTTTTCATGTAGCCTTGGCAACTAGCCTGAATAATATGCAGATGAAATGAAACTTGTCTACTCACCTCAACATGCCTTTTGCAATCATTTAACCTGCCATGGGCAATGCTTGAGCAAGACTGTCATTATGTTTTACATATATAAGACGGGTACACTTTCGTGTAGTCAGCCGTAAAATGTGTCTTATACTTTGTGTGTGTGTGTGTCACTTTCCCTCTGCCATGGTGCTCCTGTTTCTAGATAGACTTTATTTTTATTTTTTTATATATATATTTTTTTCTTATCACAATAAACAATGAAAACATCTGACAAAAAAGAAGAAAAAAATATCACATCCTCAAAATGTACAATATAAATCTTATTGTATCATAAACTAAGAGTCACACCTCCAGCAAATCATCTGAGAAGACATTTTCTATACTGTTCACATGACAAGGGAGAACAAATTAGATTAAAAAAAAAAAACAATAAAAATAAGCTAAAACAAAATAAATAAAATAAAACAAACCAAATAAAAGGGACTCATTATATCTGAAGTTTTATTAAATGTTTATACAGTTTTTTAGCCTGGGCATTCTCAACCTTTATGAGACAGTTTTGGAACAGTAAAAGTTCATTGTTTCTAGATAGACATAACTGATTTATTTATTTTTTTTACGGGAGAAGAGATAAAAGCCCGCCCACACTGACAATTGATTGGTTGATTTGCAGAAACAGGCCAATCAGGATGCTCTCTGTCTGACATGCGCTTCGCACACACGCACATTAGCACACACACGCAAGTTCTCTCGCTCCCTCTCCCTCTCTGCTGTGCGCGCGCTACACGGTTTGAAACACAGTATCTGTTTCGCATGCGTGCTTTTGCTCGCTCGGTCTAGATTCCGGGAGATTTTAACTAATTTGCGGGTCTCAGAGAGCCGCTTTCAATATGCGGGAGACTCCTGGAAGTTCCGGGAGACTTGGGATGTCTGTCAATGCAGCCGCGGCATACCTAAGGTAAGGTAAGAAAAGGTGAGAGAAAAGGAGACAGAAGTAGGAGGAGAGACAGACATGAGAAAGGGGAGAGAGGAAAAAAAAATATCGGCCCGGTTCCAGTACACACTGCCACTTGGTCCTCAACCAGTTGAGAGGCTCTCACTCGCTGTGCCATGCAATGGTACTGGACATCTTTGGTGGATGGCCCAACGCTCCTCTGCCTCCTGGCAGATGGTGATGGCTCCTTCTGTTGAGGGCAGCGGGGGGTAAGTCCTCTGTTTCCTGCTCTTTGCCAAACATGGTGGACGGCAGCAAGCTTCTGCCCCCCAGCAATGGGCGCCTACTCCTCTGCTTCCTCTTGGATGGCAGCCACACCTCCTCAACCCAGGGGCACGGCAGAGAGTATTCTGTCCCACCTTGTCTTCCATCACTCCATCACCACCGTTTCTGGCAGCCACCGGCGCCCTCCGCTTCCTCCTGCTGCACTGCGATCCCCCACAGCAGCAAGGGTTCTCTGACAGCATATCCTTCCTTCCTCCTGAGTTTTGGCACCAATGTAACAAAGTTTGTAGGTATCAACATATAACAGCCCTTCTCAAGTCCATACTCTGGTCCAGATCCAGACCAAGAGGGAATTCGATCCGGACTCACCTCTACATCATATTTCAAGTGCACTCGTATCATTGAGACACACTCGCAGACACACACACAGGGGTGCACAAACCAGTTTTGCAGTGTTTACTAACTTTTTCTGTTAGACAAAGCACAGAGCAACTAGTGACATTTTGGATAAACCTTAAAATTCATTCAATAGAATAATATCACCCGTTTCACCCCATGAGTGAAAGGTTTTTCTCAACCAGCAAAGTTAACAGCACATTAATCTGACCAAACGCAAAAGACTTATGTTTAACTGATATGCAGGTCATCGATTCATGGGTTAAATTCAGGCATATAAAATGAAACCTTTTTACACTAAATGCCTGGCCTGGCGCCAGCCTGGCTGGATTTAAATTATTTACGACAAGGAATTCCAGAGTCACGTGGGGGAGCCTCAAAGGAGAAACGAAACCCTCCCACATTCCTCAACACACACGAGGAAGACAAATTCTGAAACACTGTGTTGGACCTTCAAATACCGCATGACTCCGCAGCAACCCCCGGAAGACACGAACAAAGAACCACACTCATGCGGCTACAGCACACGCATGCTGGTTTCAAAAGACCACGCACAAAGCATCACAAGAGACACCTGCAAGTATAATTTTCTATGGAGATTTAAATGCTGCTTAAAGTTTGTCTATGATTTGAATCGTTGTTGTCTTTCAAAGGTTACTGTCTGTGAGTTTTCATAACTGAGCTCATTCTGTGATCACGCTCTCTCTCTCACCTCCCTTATCTCTCATTCATTCTCTCTCTCTTATATAGAGGAATATTTTTCCTTGAATTATAAGAAGTGATAACTTTATTGAAAATTGATATGTTAATCTTACAGCCGTTTGCTGGACAAACCACTGTTTGATTTGCGGTAATTTACAGTAAGAGATATCACTATAATTGATGTGAAGAATGGAATATTGACATATTAATGAGTAAATTACAGTGTGCTGTAATGAGTTATTGATATATGCAATTGAGCTATTTTTCATCTTCAATAAAATTTAGTGTAACTGTCATATGAGATATATATTAATCATATTCCTGATTAATTATTCAAATTCCCTATATATCATTTGAGTTAATAATTATGTACAACCCAGTGCAGCTACATGTGAATGAATGATTACCAAACGTTTCCAGAAACCTTTCACTGTTGACTGTCTTGAGATTTGAACATGAATTGAACATGAACATTGAGATTTTGAACATGTAAATATGCAGATAGGTTGTTGCACAGACAGACACTTGTGATGCATGATAAATTAAAGTAATATTTATTGCTGTACAACAGCATGTTGCGGTTAGAATTTAGATTTAGCAATTCAGTTAAAGTGATTGCAAGTTACATTTAAGGAAACAGAAAATAAATAAATGAGAACTGGATTATTGAGCATTTAGTTGTCATCCCTTGCCTCCCTCTCATTGTTTTATGTCCTACTTTCACTCTTACCCACTATCTTTACCCCTCATTATAGTCAGCTGGATCTTATTCTCTCATCACCTGTTCTCTATCTGCCCCTTTTTTGCCCTAGCTATATCTAGCTCTCTTTTTCGTGTCTGTGTTGTCAGATTATTGTTTAACCTAGATGCACGGAGCAGAGTTTAACCGTGACTTCGCTGTAATTGTTTTATGTCTTGTACTAGTCTAGTCCAGTCCTGTTTAAGTAGTGTTTCACATAGAGCCTCATTATTGCTGTTGTGTTTACCTCTTTTGTACTGTACCCAGTGGTCTTCGTTGAGGGTTGCAGAAATCTTCTCATCTCACCAGAACTCCTAATCTCTCTGTTCAATAGCTGCCTGGATCTCTATCTGAAATCCTCTGTTACCATTTTGAGAAGAAGCAGTCAAGCACCCTGAGTTACCTTTGTGAATTTTCAGTTCTGTTAATCAGCCTTGCAGCGCATCCTTATTTACCTCGTCTCTGGACCCCTCTGTCTCATTACAGAATAATTAGGCAGGGAGTATTGCTGGGAAGACACGATGAGGATGGTGGACTCGTTATCCATACAGGTGACCGAGCTTCCGCAGCAACTCCACTTAATTCGGAGGGACGTTTCCCAGTCCGTCCCCCAGGATTCGCCCGAGCCATGGGTGAATAACCCCCCATGCTACTCTGGTGAACCCACTGAGTGTCTGCCTTTCCTAACTCAATACAAGGTCGTTTTCTCACTCCAGCCATCTTCCTTCTCCAGAGAATGCTCCCCAGAAACTTTACACGCTTTGTCCTCCTTAGGCCAGGGACGATGCACTGTCACCGACTTTTCTGTAGAGTTTCGCACTTTCGCTACTTCATGTGGCTGGAACGAGCCAGCCCTGGTGGCCCCGTTACATTGAGGGGCTAGATGCCGACATAAGGGATGAAGTGTTGGCCTGAGAGGTACCGACTTGCCTTCATCCTCTGATCGATTACACCTTGCGAGTGGAGAAGTGCTTTGAGCTGCGCCAACAGGCTCGCCGCTGGCAGCTCTCCATCAACAGCCTCTATCGCACCTGAACCGATGCAGCTGGGAGGGATCCGAATCTCAGCTGATGAACGACAGCATTGGATTGTCAACCGCCTCTGCCTCTACTGTGGCTTGGAGGGACACTTCGCCGCCACGTGCCCGGTAAAAGCCAGAGCTCACCAGTCGTAAGAAGGAGACTGGTGAGCGCCTCTTCTCTGGACCCTCAACCGTGCTTCCAGGACCACCTTCCCTGTTTTCCTCCACTGGGCTGAATCTTCTGCTTTCTGCCATGCCTTGATAGATTCTGGAGTGGAGGGGAAATTTTATGGACAAGAGCCTCGTCCTGGAACAGGGTATTCCTCTCGTAGATCTTCGGGATCCCAGCTCTATCTTCGCTCTGGATGGTAGCGTTCTTGGCCAGGTTAACTGTTCCACAGCACTGGTGAGTCTCACATTACAGAGGTTTCAATGACATAACGGTTAAGAACCGGTACCCATTACCCTTATGTCATCAGCTTTTGAGATCCTGCAGGGGGCACAATACTTCACAAAACTGGACCTTCACAATACATATCATCTTGTACGAATCAAGGAGGGTGACGCGTGGAAGACGGCATTTAATACATCCCTTGGGTACTTTGAATATCGCGTTTTCCGTTCGGACTAGTTAACGCCCCCTCCATATTTCAGGCTCTTGTTAATGATGTCCTTAGAAACATGTTAAACCTGTTCGTGTTCATTTACCTTGATGATATTTCGATTTTCTCTCCGAATCTTCAAGTTCATATGTAACATGTAAGACAGGTCCTTCATCGACTCTTGGAGAACCGTCTTTTTGTCAAGGCAGAGAAATGCACCTTTCACCCTCAATCTGTCACGTTTCTTGGCTCCGTTAACTCTTCCCAGGGTATTAGTATGGACTCTGTAATCTCTGTCCAAGAATTAGTAATTAGTAAGATTTGCGCTGTAACTGACTGGCCCAGGCCAGAGTCTCACATCGCTCTTTAACGTTTTCTGGGTTTTGCTAATTTTTATCGATGTTTCATTCGGAATTTCAGTCAGGTAGCAGCCCCCCTCACTGCGCGTACTTCGTTTAAAAAGACTCAATTCTCTTGGACTGAGGCCACCCAGGCAGCCTTCGAGCGTCTCAAGTCGCTCTTTTCATCCGCTCCTATCCTTATCAAGTTCAAGTTCAAGTCTGCTTTATTGTCAATTTCCACATGTACAGTACATACATACAGAGAATCGAAATTGCGTTACCCTCAGACCCTGGTGCATACAGATAACATTAACATTAAAGCCTAAAAAATAACTAGATCAAATATAAAATGTAGATACAACTATACAATAAGGGAACGATAAAAAAGACATATAATAAAATTTAAAATAAAGTTAAAAATAAAGTTAAATAAAGCAGCGCAAGGTAAATGACAGATATAGTGCAAATCAATGAAGTGAACAACAGTGCAGTTAAAAGATTTTTTAGTGCAAAAAATTACTTAAGAATATCTTATTAAGTCTGATTAAAGTGACAAGTGACAAGTGACCAAAAGCAGTTATTTAACTGACTGATGAGGTAGTGGAATGACGTAAGTCCTTCAGTCTGCTGGTCCTGGCCTGGAGACTCCGCAGTCTCCTCCCTGATGGTAGCAGGCTGAAGAAGTGAGGCATGAGACGTGTTCCATAAATGTCCTGGAGGGAGGGGAGAGAGACACCAATGATCTTCTCAGCTGCTCTCACTATGCGTTGCAGAGTCTTTCGGCAGGACGTGTTGCAGGCGCCATACCACACAGTGATGCAGCTCGACAGAATGCTCTCGATGGTGCCTCTGTAGAAGGTGTACATGATGGGGGGTGGGGCTCTGGTTCTCCTCAGTTTTATCACCCCTGATTTAGAAAGACAGTTTATCATTGAGGTCGACGCATCAAAGGTGGATGTTGGGGTCATCCTCTCTCAGCACTCATTGGCTGATGAGCAGATTCATACCTGCACATTTGTTTTTTGCATCGCCTTACCCCTGCTGAACAGAATTATGCTGTAGGTAACCAAAAGTTTTGGTCATTCAAAAATCTAAATTATTCGCTCACCCAGGGGTCAGAGGCACTATTGCCACCATTCGTCAGAGGTTTTGGTGGCCCCTCTAGTGAGCGACACATCTGTCGCTTTATCGCATCCTGTCCAGTCTGTGCCCAGACTAAGGTCAGTAGGTCAGAGTGTAACCGTGACTTTGCTGTAGTTGTTTTTTGTCTTGTACTAGTCTAGTCCAGTCCTGTCTAAGTAGTGTTACACAGATAGCCTCAGTACTGTTGTGTTTACCTCTTCTGTGCTGTACCCAGTGTTCTTCGTTGAGGGTTTCAGAGAACTTCTCATCTCACCAGTACTCCTGATCTCTCTGTCCAAGAACTGCACCCTGAGTTACTTTTGTGAATTTTAAGTTCTGTTAATCAGCCTTGCGGCACATCCTTATTTACTCATTAAAAATACTGTACCTACTATTGTCTCTGGACCCCTCTGTCTGATTATATGTTCCCTGAAAAAGTGGGAATGAGATGCTGCCCTCAAAAACGGTAATGAGAACATTCTTTGTTCGACCGGTTGTGAAGCAAACACTCCAAAAATTGGCTTAAATAACCTCTGTGAGTTATGTCACTGATTACGTGCACCTGCAAGTTATAAATAGACATGAAACGGACACATCCTCAGGTTACCCCTTTGTCTGAGAGATGTCCAGGCACGTCGACAGTGCGGCATTGAGGTGTAGGATCTTGTTCTCGCTTTTTCAGGTAACAGGTTTACAGTCAAGTAACCAGAGACGTTCCCTTTCAAAAGTTACTCTTGATGATGTGCTCAAAAGCGCTAATGGGAATGAGAATACCAACGCTGCCACACTGGAAGTGTCTGTACCCCCACGGTTGTGTAGTGTTTGTGCACAAACACGAAGAGGTCTCAGACATGACTCTGGGATGTCGACTCGAGAACATCTGAGCCCAGTGCTGCATGGACATCCAAACTATAGAATCTGACAGATGTGAGGGGAGAGGACCAACCTGCTGCATCACACACTTGTTGCAAGGGCACACCTCTTGCAAAAACCATTGAAGATGCAACCCCCGGTTGAATGGCCCTAACTCCTGGAGGCAAAGTTTGACCACGCACCTCATAAGCTAGGGCAATAGTATCCCTCACCCAATGTGCTATTGTTTGCTTAGTGGCAGCGCCCCACGGTTGTGGCCCCAATGGCATATAAAAAGCTTCTCAGACTTACGCCACTGGCTAGTGTGGTAGACGTAAATCTGAAGAGCACGTACTGGACACAGTGAGTGAAGTCTTTCCTGCTCCAGTGTCACGAATGGTGGAGGACAGAAGGCCTCGGGAATGACCAGATGTATGGTCGAGAAAAGAACTTTCGGAGGATAGTTAAGGTGAGGATGCAAAATAGTTCTGACTCATCCAGGGGCAAAATCTAAACAGGATGGCAGGAGTGACAAAGCCTGTAAATCCCAAATTCTCTTTAGAGAGGTAATGGCCATAAGACAAACCATCTTTAGAGTCAGTAGCCTGGCAGGTGCTGATTCTAATGGTTTGAAAGGAGTGCCAGCCAGCCCTTCAAGCACTATGGCTAAATCCCATGAAGGGACCATAGCTCTAGTGGGTGGCTTCAGCTGCTTAGCCCCATGAATGAAGCGGGTGACTAGAGGGAGCATTCCCACAGAAACCCTTCAATCCCTGTATTTCAGAGCTAGGAATACAGCCTTCATTTCTGATGAGGTAGCAACTGATGTGCCATTCAAGAAGATGACCTCTCCTTATCCCTTGGGCTGGGTGGCCATCTAAGACCACTCCCCAGCCCGTGAGGGAAGAATCTGTTGTTAGCATCTTGTGACAACAACACAGACCTAGAGTGGGACCCAGAGTCAGAAACTGGGGTCTGAACCACATACGAAGTGTACGAAGCCCCTGGCGTATAACCTTTATTTACTTCTGGGGATTGGTCATTGGATGAAATCCCCTGGCTCTGAGCCACAACTGAAATGATCTAATGTTCAGGAGGTCCAAAGTTATCACCGTGGATGCAGCTGCTATGAGAACTAGAACTCTTTAAAAGTGATGAAACGTGACTTCCTGGCCTAACTTGATGTTCTTTAGGGTGTTTAGAATGGATTTTCTAATATGAAGTTATGTGTCCTTGAGATCAATTAGATTAGGACTTCTTAGACAAAATAATCATCCTCAGATCTGGACTCTTGCTGGGCTGTTGAGATCGCCGAGCCGCTCCCCAGTCGCTTTTAGGGGGCACACGGCTTGCCACACTCTGCTTCAGTGACTCTCGACCTTAGAGAGACCGGATTGGGTTGGGGCTGAGTGGCCGACAACCCTGACACCTGAGCACGGCGGGGAAGAAATTTATCAAAAGCTCCTGCATGTCTCTTGGCCTCCCTGAACCCAGTGGCAGCGTATTGATGAAATCGCCAAATAGGCCAGAGGGGACGACACGGGGGCATCAAGGAGGAACATTTTCTCTGTGTTTAAGTGTCTCTCCGTTGCACCAATGCAACCATAGAACGGCCAATGGCATGGAACGTCTGCTTGGTCACACGAAGAGAGAGATCTGTGGCTTGGCGCAGCTCTGAAAATGGCTCCACATTAACACTCCCGCCCCCTGATTGTTACTCTACAAGGCTTGGTGGGGAGAGTTGACTTTTTAAGTGATAATGAACTCCCTGGGGAAAGATAGCCTGCAAGCGTCTCCTCAACCAGAGGCATCGCCACATATCCCTTAGCACCCAAGATAGTCAAATAAATTTACGTTGTGGGTACAGGATAACTCGTCATGGAGGTCTGGGAAAAAGGGGAGAGATCGATGTTGGGATCCCCCCCCCCCCCCCCCGGCCACCAGACAAAAATCTTCGAATTTAGAGTGGTCTAATTTATGGTGTTCTCTTCTTCCTGTGGCCAGTCTAATTTAAGTGTTGCTATTTTCCTGTGCAATAAAATAGAGGGGGAGTGTGCATTTTCTATGTCAAGTAATTTAATTTGATCTTCTAATTCTTTTAATTTAATTTTGTTAACTTTTCGCCTAGAAGCTTCAAATGAGATGATACAGCCTCTTATATAAGCCTTGAATATTTCCCAGAGGATGGAGGGAGAGGTATCAGGGTTGCCGATTATTTCAAAGTATAAAGAAACCTGGTCTTTTAAGTATTCACAAAATGTATTTTCAGTGAGTAGATGCGAGGTCAGTTTCCAAGAGGAGTGTGGCTTGTTTACATACACACACCAAAAAGGTGAGTGGGCTGTGATCTGAAATCACTATACTGTGATATTTAGCATTTAATGTGTGAGGTATAAGTTTGGCGTCCACTAGGAAGTAGTCTATCCTACTGTAGGAGTTGAATACAGGTGAATAAAATGAGTAGTACCTGTCTGTAGGGTTCATCGTTCTCCATATATCCAGTATTTTTGTGTTATTAGTTAACATATTTAAAAATTCACTACAGGCATTTTTTGGAAGTCTCTTCGTGGAGGACCCATCAAGATATGTGTCGAGGACAGTATTAAAATCGCCCCCTATTATCAAGTGTGTTTGTGAGATGTCTGGTATCAATGAAAAAACCTTCTGAAAGAATATGGGGAGGAGCATATATTTTTACTAAAGTAAGGGAAGTGTTATGGATTTCACCAATCACTATAATATACCCCTCTTGACTGGGTTATTAACTCTGCGTACATTCCAGCTAGAAAATGTGAGACCTTTCAACCCTCTGGTGTGATTGTTTAAACTATCATGCATCTGGAGTATGTGATCAGTACAGTATCTGCAGCAGTACAGTTGTCAATGTGTAGGATTTGAGTGGTCTTCCTATCCCACCCCTCCCCTCTACCCCAGTCCACCCCATAACCGTTATCAAGGTCAGCCCAGTCCCCATAGTAACAAATGTAAACAAAACTACTCTCAAATAAGGTTTCTTTCACTCTTCAAAGTGAATTGGTTAGATTCCCCACACCTTCTGGTGGCCTGATGCTAACTCCTATCTATGATCACATAGCTTGGTAACTTACACAAAATATTTAGGTAGATTACTAATATTATTTTCCATGGGTGCACACACACACACACCTACACACACACATACATATAAATGTATACACAGGTTTACACAACACACCCATACAAATACAAATATCCATATACCTAATCCGTCCATAATTAAGAAGAACGCTTTCCCCAAGGTGGGAATTTGCATCAACTGTATAAATAATAATAATAATAATAATAATAATAGTAATAGTAATATTATTATGCAACTCCAACGGAGACAATAACACTTTAGATAATATATCAGAAAAATAAAAGGAGGAAGAGAGAAAAAATAAAAATAAAATAACAGTGCAAACCTCGATCTGTATAAGGCAGGACATAACACTTTCCAATTTTTCTTCTGAGAATGGCGGTTTTACAGTTTGTACTTGTGTTTTACATTACATTTGTAACTCATGTGTAGAAGAAACAGATAGTGCTTGCTATGCAAGCACCAGTACATAGCCACCTCTCTGAATATCTTGTTTCTCCGCATCAGCAGTGATTGCATCAGTTTAAGCGTCGTTCTGTCTCACTTCAGTCGAGCCCGGTGTGAAGAGGCGTTCGGCATATTACTCCGCTTTTATGGCACAGGTGTTTAGTGTATTAATAAAAGAAAAGTTACCAGGGCTATGTGAAAAACGTCTCACTCCTCCATTGCTAAGCAGCACCCCCGTTTTAGACAATTTTAATCAATATATTGTCTTCTGTGAGTGAGTAAACAAGATGATTCTCACATAATTTAGAAAGAAAACTTCTAGGCTACAAGCTCCAGTTCTCAAAAGTCCCAGGAACTAATTTTCTTTGTGTGTTTTATGGCCTTATTCACGTGAGTTAGTTTTTAGTTTTTTACTAACCAAGCATAAACATTGTTTTCTCAAAAACACAATAATGTACATACATGCTGCTATCATATTATTATAGCCCAATTTGTGCTGATTACAGTGATATTAGACTTTAGCCATTTAGATGTATATAGGGATAAGCCTGGCCACCGCTTTAGTCACCAACTTGAGTAACTCTCCAAATGGTTTGTCGTCACGCGAGGATCGCTCAACGGCGGCACTCTCGGTCTCCATATTGCCGAAGGCACGAAAAAACGCGTCCTTGTCTCGCTCTGAAAAAGCGCTGGGGCACACTTCAGCAGTGGGGGCTGGGACTTCTCTTAGCCAGCTCAACGCACAAATCCCCACAATCTTATTGAGGATGCCAAGGCTCGCCCCTCATAAAAGAAAGCAAGCCTCGAGCGGAGTACCCCGATGGGAAATAATTCACACTGCTCACACTCTGCATCCTCAAGAGAAGCAATTGCATGCTCTTCTCTGAGGCACTCCAAAAAATTATCATGCAGATCCTCATCTGGGATAACCTGTGCACATGGTGGCAAGCATCTCCTAACCTTACTTGACATGATCTTATTCTTTTTTTTTTCATGGTACAGGCACCTGAGGATGTTTCCGTTTCACGTCTATTTATAACCTGAAGGAGCACGTAATCATTGGCGTGTTTGAAACACGTGTAAATGCAAGTATGAATTATTGACATCGTGAATATGATAATTAGCATATACCAAAAATTATTTTTATATAAAGTTATAGCCAAGTTTATTAAAAGCAAGTTTTGTAATAACAACCATTTTGGATCTTTTGACATTGATGAGAACTCAGATTCAGACCTTTGAATGTAAACTTTGAGAATCCCTTACATATAATATACACTCTCATTTAGATAACCAAAAAAAGTGAAATTAATAAAATAAAATCCACACTATTCGCAGTATTGTTGTATCTCTGGTTTTGTTAATAGTATATTTAGTAATAGAGGTAATGAACACAGTAATATCATGCACTGACTTTCCAGGCTTGCATTTAAAGCTGATTCACATTAGATTAACAATTCTTAACACCCATGAATCAATTCTTTTCGGAATCGACTCTCTGTTCTTATCCCTCCCTCCGCAAGCTACAGTTTTTGAATTTGGGCGCACGCTGACATCATCTGGTAATTTGGAGATTACTCATACGAAGGTACTGTAAGTGTGAATATATAAAGCCATTTTGAAAAACATGTTTACAAGAACACAACATTAAAACTTGTTCGATGTTGTAATATTTTTAATCTGTATTTCTAGCATGACATTATTTTGAGCAGTTTATTCAGCTGCTCCGCGGTTATGCACCCACTAATTTTCTGAGAGATTTACATCAGATGCAGGTTAGTATGAATACATAAGACCATTTAAATAACATGTTTATCAGAACATTAAAATTTGTTCAGCGTTGTATGATTTCTTTCAAACTGTATTTCTAGCCTGGTATGGTTTCGAGCCATTTGTTCCCACTTCAGCCTTCAGTCAACAAGCGGTCCAGCGTCCAGAGAGATTTATAACAAAAGAAAGTAAGGAAGAATTTACAGAAACATTTTAAATAACATATTAACCAAAACATAATGTTGAGTGTTGTTAATGGATTAATTTGTGGGTTTGTGTTCTAAAATTAGTCTATCTTGTTAGACTGCTAACTGGTACTTAGCAACTGTTAAGCAAATTTAAAAAAAAAAAATAGCTTTTAGTATGATATATGATTATTAATTAATTTTAACTTAGCTATCATTCTTTTTGTTGTTAACATATTCCCCATTGACAAGTCTGCAGACACATTCTCCTCAACTGTTTTCAGAGGCTCCAAATACAGCAGCTGTTTTTGATTCACCCAAATCAGCCTTGGAGAGTTATGGTGTGTCTTAATTTGTTAATATATCATAATCTCAAAGTGCAGCATAAATTTCACTCCCTTTGTTCATGTCAGTGTTCTAGATTAAGTGAATCTACAATGTATTTTGTTTAATTATGATGGGATTTAATGTGTCTATATATATATATATATATATATATATATATATATATATATATATATATATATGATGTTTTTAGGTCAGATAGCAAATTCTGCCATTTTTCTGGAAAAAATATGGTCTTCAAAGAACAGTCATCAGTCAGGTAAGTTGTGTAACGGCTCTTCATGCATCAACATCGTTGTGTTGTGTATGTGGAACTGCAACTGCATACAGGAAAACCAAACTGAATCAGG
This sequence comes from Carassius gibelio, assembly GCF_023724105.1. NCBI lineage: Eukaryota > Metazoa > Chordata > Actinopteri > Cypriniformes > Cyprinidae > Carassius > Carassius gibelio. The sequence continues at coordinate 29,281,338 of NC_068386.1, read as the reverse complement.
ATAAGCATGACGACATCACAGACAGAGACAAAAACAGCCCTACAGATGGAGGAATAGCATTTGAAGCCATGCAACATAAGCTACTTTTAACATTCAGCTCTGAGCCTAATTTAAGGACTCACTCAACTCCAAACAAACAACATTCATCACTTAACTACTTCAAAACAAAAATACAGTAAAATTAAACACTTTGTTGTGAGCTTTAAAGCATTTTGGCTAATATTGTCTCTGCAGCATTTAACATGCGACTTACCACAGCAGTTATCAAAAGTTCTGCTGTGGATTACCCATAATTCGCTATTTTTTTATGCCAGCAGACGACGCTGTCCCCATTTATTCAGGAATTTAACAGAACCTATATACAACCCGTTACATACATCCCCCTAAATTACTGGTAAATCAGGGAAGCGCATCCAACACAGAGAAAACAGAAGATGAAAATACAGAACTGAAATTAAAAAAAAAATTACATTGAGCGCTACTCCTTTACAGTCAGTTACAAAACTACTTCCTACAGATATATGTAAGGATAGGCTGGTACCAAAACATAAACCTTAACATAGACACAAGAGATGCCGTTTACACCCCTCTTAATTGACACAGCTCAAAAACTCCAGTGAAAAATGGAGTGTCCGTCTACACTCAAATGACACATTGTAAAGTCTCAGGCTACACTGCAAAAACATGTCTCATTAGAGTAACTAAATAACCCACGGATGACCTTGAATCTTCCACAACCTGGTTATATGGTCCTACAAATCCTAGTCCTAATCATGTCTCGCCTTGGCTGGGTGCAAATTACAGGCTCAACTGATTCTAAGTCTAAACTACTGGGAACATGTGCATGTGCATCAGCTGGCGAGAGTGTGGGGAGCTGTATGGGGTGACTGTGGGCAGACTGATCGTCTAGGAATGATGACTGGCTCACATCACTGTCCTGGCCATCCATGACTGTCATCGCCAAAATCATCCAGAGGAATATTCTCCACTGCATTGAATGAACTGGGTAAGTCGACAACAACCTCATCAAGTTCATCATTCTTTTCAGATTGCAAAATCCACTGCAATGTTTTTTCATCGCCATCAATTTGGTCATGAGGCAAAGCATCACCAGGATCACTGCCTGCTCCAGCTGACAGGGAAACAGACAGCAGGTCAAGTTCATCGTCTCTCAACAGGAAACTGACTGGAAGGAGCAAGTTCCGGTGAACTGTTTTTTCTTTGCCAGTGACTGCATCCTTCACACGGTAGACATTGATCGCTGATCTTACTGACAACACTTCGTAAGGAATTGACTCCCATTCGTCTGCAAGTTTCCATTTTCCTCTTTCACCTCTGTTTGCCAACAAAACCCTGTCACAAACAGTCAATGGAGAGCCTTTTACCTTGCGGTCATAGAGCTCAGCATGACAAGCCTGTTCTGCTGAACTGTGCCTCTGAGCAACCTCTGCTGCCTCACTCAGGTCTGTTTTGAGGTGGGACACAAACTCTGAATGAGTAATGACATGATTATTCTTTAAAGCATGTTGGAACAAGTCTGGGGATCCTCCCAAACATGAGGTAAAAGGGTGCAAAGCCGGTTGTCTCGTGGACATTGCAATTATAACAAAGTCAGCATTCTTAGCGACTGGGGCCACTTTGCTTTGGACTTGGAGGGTAAGGTTCTGATCATGCTCCCCATGGTTCTGTTGAAATGCTCTGTGATCTCATTACCCATCGGGTGGTAAGGCGTAGTGTGCTATTTCTTTATACAGTATTGTTCAAAATAATAGCAGTACAATGTGACTAACCAGAATAATCAAGGTTTTTCGTATATTTTTTTATTGCTACGTGGCAAACAAGTTACCAGTAGGTTCAGTAGATTCTCAGAAAACAAATGAGACCTAGCATTCATGATATGCACGCTCTTAAGGCTGTGCAATTGGGCAATTAGTTGAATTAGTTGAAAGGGGTGTGTTCAAAAAAATAGCAGTGTGGCATTCAATCACTGAGGTCATCAATTTTGTGAAGAAACAGGTGTGAATCAGGTGGCCCCTATTTAAGGATGAAGCCAACACTTGTTAAACATGCATTTGAAAGCTGAGGAAAATGGGTCGTTCAAGACATTGTTCAGAAGAACAGCGTACTTTGATTAAAAAGTTGATTAGAGAGGGGAAAACCTATAAAGAGGTGCAAAAAATGATAGGCTGTTCAGCTAAAATGATCTCCAATGCCTTAAAATGGAGAGCAAAACCAGAGAGACGTGGAAGAAAACGGAAGACAACCATCAAAATGGATAGAAGAATAACCTGAATGGCAAAGGCTCAGCCAATGATCACCTCCAGGATGATCAAAGACAGTCTGGAGTTACCTGTAAGTACTGTGACAGTTAGAAGACGTCTGTGTGAAGCTAATCTATTTTCAAGAATCCCCCGCAAAGTCCCTCTGTTAAAAAAAAGGCATGTGCAGAAGAGGTTACAATTTGCCAAAGAACACATCAACTGGCCTAAAGAGAAATGGAGGAACATTTTGTGGACTGATGAGAGTAAAATTGTTCTTTTTGGGTCCAAGGGCCACAGGCAGTTTGTGAGACGACCCCCAAACTCTGAATTCAAGCCACAGTACACAGTGAAGACAGTGAAGCATGGAGGTGCAAGCATCATGATATGGGCATGTTTCTCCTACTATGGTGTTGGGCCTATTTATCGCATACCAGGGATCATGGATCAGTTTGCATATGTTAAAATACTTGAAGAGGTCATGTTGCCCTATGCTGAAGAGAACATGCCCTTGAAATGGTTGTTTCAACAAGACAATGACCCAAAACACACTAGTAAACGTGCAAAGTCTTGGTTCCAAACCAACAAAATTAATGTTATGGAGTGGCCAGCCCAATCTCCAGACCTTAATCCAATTGAGAACTTGTGGGGTGATATCAAAAATGCTGTTTCTGAAGCAAAACCAAGAAATGTGAATGAATTGTGGAATGTTGTTAAAGAATCATGGAGTGGAATAACAGCTGAGAGGTGCCACAAGTTGGTTGACTCCATGCCACACAGATGTCAAGCAGTTTTAAAAAACTGTGGTCATACAACTAAATATTAGTTTAGTGATTCACAGGATTGCTAAATCCCAGAAAAAAAAATGTTTGTACAAAATAGTTTTGAGTTTGTACAGTCAAAGGTAGACACTGCTATTTTTTTGAACACACCCCTTTCAACTAATTGCCCAATTGCACAGCCTTAAGAGCGTGCATATCATGAATGCTGGGTCTCATTTGTTTTCTGAGAATCTACTGAACCTACTGGTAACTTGTTTGCCACGTAGCAATAAAAAATATACTAAAAACCTTGATTATTCTGGTTAGTCACATTGTACTGCTATTATTTTGAACAATACTGTACCAGCCATATCCAACAGCTCCTTGATGAGCTTACTCTCAAAATTATCCCCCTGGTCAGAATGCACACATTTCGGGAAGCCACATATACAGAACATATCATCCCACAATTGGCGAGCCACTTGTTTTGCAGTCTGGTTCTTACAGGGAAAAGCAAAGGTCATCTTGGTGAAATGATCTGTTGCTACGAGAACATCAACAGACTTGTTGTCTCCTTGCTCTGCTGACCAGAAATCAATGCAAATCAATTCCATAGGCTCTGTGGTGTGAATGTTCTCCAAAGGAGCACGAGCATTAGGCTCTGGCGCCTTACCAACAATGCAACGCTTGCAGTTTTTGACATAATGCACAATATCATGCGCCATACCCATCCAAACCTGTGTCTGGCCAATGATAGTGTACGTGAGCGTCCTTGGTTACCTGCAGCATCTTGTATGCAATGAAGAACTTGTTGTTTCAGGCAATCTGGTAAAATGAACTGATAGAATTTGTTGTTCATATTGTGATCTTTCATCACTTTATATAGCATACCATCTTGCAGTGTGAGTTTGTTCCAGTGCTTGAGCAGCTAGATTACACTACGAGACGTCTTTGCACGTTCATGTTTGTCAGGTCTCTTGTGTCTCTGGACATAGTAAATAACTCTACTCACGGTGCTGTCCTGCTCCTGCATAGTCAGAAGAGTGATTTTAGGCAGAGCAGTGGCACAATCCTCTTTCTCCAGATAAGGGATGACACCCGTCCCCATTAGACGTCTTGTCCCACTAGAGCAATGTGCATCCAAGAGGGCAGAGATCTCCTGAGATGTAAACTTGCCCTGGGAAAGTGGGTGGGGAAGATTAGAACCTGAGTCAACATTTGTACTTACAAGCTGACAGTTGTTTGTGTATTTGAAAGCATCTTGAACTGTTTCATCCACCACACCATTCAGTTGATTTAACAAAGCATGGTATGGCTCTGTCTCAAGGCGATGACTGATGCTAGACTGGACAAAAGGCTCCCTGCTGAGTGCATCTGCCACTATGTTCTTAGCACCTGGCACATATTTCAGATCGAAACTATAGGATGCCAGCTTTGCTACCCAACGCTGATCACACGCATCAAGTCTTGGTATGGTGAGTATGTATGTGAGTGGGTTGTTGTCAGTCCAAGCTGTAGAATGACGACCTTTCAACCAGTAATGGAATTTATCACATACCGCCCATTTTAGGGCTAAAAACACAAGCCTGTGCACGGGGTAATTCATTTGGGAGCGTGAGAGTGTCTTGCTCGCAAAAGCCACTGGCCTCACCATGTCACTGCCTTTGGGAATCTGGGAGAGTACTGCACCCAACCCATCGAAAGACGCATCCACGGCCAATATGAAATGGTCATCAAAATCAGGGTGAGCTAATAATACACTTGTAAACAAATCATGTTTTAAATTCTCAAATGCACATTTGGATTCCTCAGTCCTATCTGATTGTGTGAGTTTAACATGTAGAACTTTCTTTTTGAAGCACTGCGTGTCTGGCTGGGAGATGAGCTTGAAGAGGGGCTTCGCCTTGGCTGAACAACTCTCAATAAAATGTTGATAATACAACACCATACCCAAAAACGGTAACATTTTTTAGGAAAAGGAGTGACGCCATCTGAGTTCATTAAATCAGACACCTGCACATCAGCAATGGCCTGAACTTTCTCAGGATCAGTACAGACTCTGTCCTCACTTACAATGTGGCCCGAGAATTTCACATATCTTCTCAGAAAATGAAGTTGAGTCTTCAACCTAGAAAACACCATCTCCAGTCAGTCAAGTACAAGCTGTTCCATTGGAGCGAAAACCAAAAGATCGTCAAGGTAACACAAGATGCTGGTGAAGTTCTTGTCACTGAAAATCGACATCATAATGCACATAAACGTAGCGGGACTGTTTGTGAAGCCTTGACACATGCGATTGTATTCAAGTCCAAATGGTGATGAGAAGGCTGTATACTTTTTGTCTTTTCCTCATGTAGTGGCACATTGTAGAAACCGGATGTCAGGTCCATAGTGGAGAAGAAGGCATTTCCGCCTAGAGCAGCGAGTGCATCCGACTGGTGTGGGAGAGGATGAGCATCTTTTACTGTTCTGGCATTGAGCCATCTGAAGTCATTACAGATCCTGGGGTCGCCATTTTTCTTCCACACAATTACTAAAGGGTAATGCATACTCACTGTTATACTTTCTTATTATCCCACTCTCCTCCATGTCATTCAGGGCTGTTCGCAGCTTCTCATAGTGACTTGGCGGTATCCTACGATAAGGTAGACGAAGCGGCTTGTCAACAACCAAACAGATCCTGTGACCAAAATCTTTTGCCAGGCCACAATCCATCTTGTTCCTCGAGAATATAGACTCATCAAAAAGTGATGATGCTGAAGAGTTTGTTCTACCACTCAAGAGACACTTCACATGCACTTAAGTCTAAATCTTTCAATCCCAGGTCCCTCAAAATTTTGGTCAACTCCTCTTCCGACTGTAGAGGTTGTTCGGCGATGTGACAGGACTGAGCACTGGACTGGATTTTACACTGGACACTTTCAGCCTCTGTGAAATCCTCTACTGCAATGCATGGGGATATATTAGCGACTTTCCCTCTCAGTGTAACAGGGCGATTAGTAGGGATGAGTACAGAAACCTGGTATTAAAATGGCCCCGGGGCTAAATTATGAAAGACCGTAGTATCAGTAAGATCTTACGGTATCGGTTCTGCTTTCGATACTAGGTGCGCAGTCGGTGTGTGAATGAGTGAGTGGATGGGTGAATGTGAGGCAAATTGTAAAGCGCTTTGGATGGCCATGTGGTCTGTTGAAAGCGCTATATAAATGCAGTCCATTTCCATTTTAGCATTTTTACTGGAGAGGAAAAAATGTATGTACTTTGTATTTTTGCTTAATGTTATCGTGCACATTTTATCTCACCAAACATTTCTGATTTGCGATAATATTAAGACGTTTGTCTGTGAGATCTGCAAGATCTTTCGTGCGCGCCGCAGAGGCTGTTTGTCAGTCACACACACACACCACAACGAGCGCGGCGCACACACAGACATAACAGAATGAAAACTCGCGCTTAATAATAAAGAGTGACGATGGCGAAGAGATTTGCTTAAATAATGTTATCGTGCACATTTGATCTCACCACACATTTCTAATTTGCCATATTATTAAGACGAGATCTCTCATGCACGCCGCGGAGGCTGTCTGTCAGTCACACACACACACACACAACAAGAACGAGCCAGGCACACACATGCATAAGGGGCCATTCACATAACGCGTCTTTTGTGTGTTCAAGTTCGTTATTTCAAATGTAGGCGCGCGGTATGCGCACTCATAATGAAAGCAACGCGGTCGCGATGCACACGCAGTGCGACAAGCTTGTTTTTTCCAGGCCGTCCTTCGAGTTAAAAACATCCCAACTTTTCAGAATGCTGCAAGCGCACCGCAGGTCATGTAACTTCCTCACCTTTTCTATAACAACGTTGAAAGCTCAGCCAAGATGAAGGAACAGCTGATAGCTGTATGTGGATCTTTAAATTAATTTAGTAGCAGTGCTACTGCAAGCAAGTTTTAGTGCTGCAAATCCATTTATGCATTGCTGAAATTTCCACGTCTTCATGGTGAGCGCAGGTCATGTTTGCTTAGCAACGGCAGACTCCTCAGGAGCACAAGTGCCCCCGAAGGCTTTGGGGGAAAAAAATCAGAAAGCCACGTGCCTAGCATTTTCCACGCGTTTTAGACGCGATATGTGTACGCCCCCTTACAGTATGAAAACTCCTGCTTAATACAAAGAGTGACGATGGCGGAGACAGTAAAACGTTCCAAAGTGTGGTTAAACTTCACTAGAGTTGATGCAGACAACATTGGTTGTCATAAGTGCAACAACATTTTTGCATGTAAGGGCGGAAACACAAGCAATATGTCAAAGCATCTTTCAAAAGTGCATTATGTGCAGACGGAGAAAAGCAAAGTTTTCAACTGCCTAACACAACACAAAGTAACACAACACAAATTACAGATAAGGATACAGTTAAAGTACCGGAACGTTAAGCAGTATCAGTAAGAGTAGTAATACCGTTAAAACCTTAACGATATCCATCCCTAGCGATTAGCGGGGTTAACTAGTTTAACTGGAACTAAACCATCACCAAATAGTGGTGCGATAACTCTGCCGACCAAGATCTGTTTAGACCTGGAGTTGGACTGGGTAGGCTCTATAACTACTGTACTACCCACAGACACCAAGGCCTTGATAGGGAGTTTACCCAAAACTAGATATTCACTCTGTGGTTGTAATGTTACACTGCCCTTAAGTTTGGCTGTACCCACTTTGTCTGGAACAATGTCACCTTTCCACCTCTCTGTGTTAGAGGGTTAAGACAAAAACTGAAAGGATTCATCCTTTCCATCTCCGCTTGGCATGTTCATCAACTTCCAGTAGCCGACGGTGGTCCTCAGTAAAGTCAACAGCAGTTTGATGGCATTGCTGCCAAGAATCAGTTCTTCTGTCTGACCTGGCACAACCAGAACAGGGATTATCATTTTACATCCATAAACAGAGACTGTGACATCATATATCCTTTTGGGGTTAACTCTGTGACCTCCACATCCAACAATGACGACATTATCTGCTGAAGTTGTTTTCAAGGTAGGATTGGCTTTCAACAGGTTAGCTTCAGCTGCTTCGCTTATGGTACATGCCATAGAGCCGCTATCAATCAGTGCCTTCAGCGTTGGACCATTTTCGACAGACACAGGGGTATAGAACAGGCTGCCAATCATGGGGATGCGCTGTAAGCATTGAAAATAACAGTTTTGTTATTACAGACTCACAATCCTCAGTATCACAAATGGGAGGCTGACTAATTCGATCTAAACTGCCCTCCCACTCGCGCCGATCTGTTAGTTTCCCTGATTGGACGCAGGTAGAGTAGCCTGTGGTACAGGGCAGTTGCATCGGGAATGGCCGGGTGACAGGCACTGAAAACAATACAGATAGCACAAGGTAAGGCCTCTAAACCATCAATGCTTGGGAATCTGGCATAGTGTCAACCTGAGTTAGGCTGTCATACACAGGAATTGCACAATAAAACTTTCTCTAGCATGTCGATTACTCTCTCTAGATTAGCCTGGTCTGTAGATCCACACAGCTGTGGTCCAGATTCCTTGGATGTGACAGAAACTGCATTAACATCAACTTTGCGAACATTGGTTTCATCAGTCCTACTACAACATGTCAAGTTAGCAGGTTTGAAGTTGTACTCTGATTTATGGGCATTTAACACAGCTTGCACTTCATGGGCGGACCACTGTCAATGGACTTGGATCAAAAAGTCAGAGCCAAATCTTTACTGGGACAATGGCGGATAAACATGTGGGCAATCTCTGTTCCTGGATTATCAAATGATTTGCATTGCTCCTTCAGGCATTCAGAGGCTACATCTGCTGCTTTGTTTAGCCTCAACCAGTAATCGTAAGGCTCCTCATTCTCATTAAGCAAAGTGGTGTAAAAGTCAGAGAGGGGAACTGGTGAGTACTGACTGCAACTGAAATGCTTACAGAGCAGACTGTAAATGGCATTGGGGCTGGATTGGGTGTCAGATTCGCTGTTCCTAATCCAAAATTTTACTACGTCTTTTGCTCTGCCCTGTAGGTGAACAAGTATCTCCTCAATATGTTTGGTAGTATTCATGTTTCCCTTCTTAACAAATGCCCTCATCAGATCTTCCCACTCCTCTATGTCAACTGAGTCAGATCCATCCCCTCTGAAGGAAGGAGGCTCTTTGACGTTCCTGTGTGTGACTAAGTGAGCCTAGGATATATCCACAGTGTTGGAAGATCGAGTCAGTGTGGTACTGCTAGTATGTGGTTTGCTGTGTGTGTCTGACTTCAGGCTAGGTGTGTTAAGATGAGATATAATACTGTCGGCTATCTGCTCTCCAATCATTAAAGCAATTGAGCCTACTTGATCTAACAAATCAGGGGCAACATGTTCAATGTGTGGTGTTGAACTAGTGATTGGTTGCCTATGTGGGTTACGCATATCGGTAATGACAGGGGGATCAACGTGCTATCGAGCGGACAGAGCTCTCCTCGCGGGAGGAAAAACCTGTGGCGGCGGGCTTAATGTTTACATCAATGACGCGTGGTGCCGCGATACTATTGTGATCAGCAAACACTGCTCACCCCTGGTGGAGTTTATGATTATTGAGTGCCGGCCGTTCTATCTGCCGAGGAAATATACTTCTATACTGCTCATTTCTGTGTACATTCCCCCGTTCAACATAATCAGCAACAGGAACAACGCACTAAATGAACTGTACCAGCACATCAGTGAGCAGCAGACAGCACACCCCGATGCTTTTCTCATCATAGCTGGGGATTCCAACAATTTTGACTTAAAGAGTGTGTTTCCAAAAATACACCAACACATTAACTTTCCAACACGAGGTAATAACATTTTGGACTTTGTTTACACCACACAGAGAGGAGCTTACAAAGCCCTCTCCCACCTCGGAACCTCAGACCACATCACTGTCATGCTAATTGATGATGTAACGGTCACAAAAACCATCACTGTCTGGGCCAACCAGAAGCCGTGGATGACAGGGGAGGTCTACAGACTTCTGAAGACACGGAACTCTGCCTTCAGAGCTGGAGATGAGGTGGGCCTGAGAACAGCCAGGGCTAACCTGTCCCATGGCATCACAGAGGCTAAGAGACAACACTCCAGGAGAATAGCTCATCAATTCAGCAGCAGCAGAGACACTAGGAACCTGTGCCGGGGGATACAGACCATTACGGACTACAAGCCCCCACTATGGACCTGTGACAACAACATCTCTCTGCTAAATGAGCTGAACACCTTCTTCGCTTGCTTTGAGCAACAAAACAGCAGCACTGCACAGAAGACTCCACCTCCTCCCGGCGACCAGGTGATGACGCTGACCCCAGACAGTGTGAGGAGATCTTTCAAGAGGATCAATGCACGCAAAGCTCCAGGGTCCTGACAACATCCCTGGGCGTGTGATGAGAGACTCACTGATGTCTTCACAGACATTTTTAACATCTCACTGAGTCAGGCTGTTGTTCCCACAAGTTTTAAAACTACCACCATCATCCCAGTTCAGATGAAGCCATCTCCACCCTGCTTCAATTACTACTGTCCTGTTGCACTTAGCCCCATCCTCATGAAGTGCTTGAACAGCTAGTCATCCATCACATCAAGTCAGAGAGACAGCTGTCCTGGAGCTGTCCAGAACAGTGAATGACATTTGTTCAGAAGCATGGTTTGATGCAGACAATAACCAGTTTTCCATCCAACTCATTTGTATTTAGGGATGTCAATATTCGATCATTTCCATGATTGATTGTCGTTTAAATTAACGATCAATTAATAACCTTAATGCTGCAAAATGCATCTGCAGCAGTATTATTATTAAGTTCAAAAGCCACTTGGAAAAAAAGCTTTCTCACCCGAATTAAAGGGGTTTTAGTATGAATAAAATGCTAGTAGCAGGACTGTAAAATGAATAGATGTGATTATGATCATTTGATTAAATGAAGAGAGCGCGCCATACGTTGGAGATCATTTTACTTTGTTGACTGTTCCCGTCAAGGAGACCGCTGAATGCGTCTCTTTAAATGGTTTCTTGGTGCTCGTTGTTGTATTTTAAAAACTGCAATGTTTTCAAATGACACTATAGTAGTGGTGCAATGGATCATTATTGATCCGTGATCAAATTGGATCAATATCTTCGGTTCGGCACACACGTGACCCGCGGATTGGTTTATGAAAAAACAAAAACAAAATGAGTCTTCTAGCTAGCAAAGAGCAAAAAGCGATCATGTTCACCTGGTACCTGCTAAAAGGAGCATCCACCTTGATCACCCCAAATAAGGCAGTCAAAGGGCATGGGTGCACAGTTTTTCCACATATTTTGGAAAATTCAACAAAAATAGATAGCGAATATCCATGAAGTTTTGAACAAGTCCAAAACGTGAAGAAGTGTAGCAGGTTTTTTTTTTTTGCAAAGTCCAACTTTATCTTGGACAGTTTGTCTTTGGACCAATGCAGACGGTGTACTACTTTAAACTGAATAACAGCATGTCTCAGACACACCAAAGATGAGTGAATGTTCAGTATGACCTTTTGCCAGACCACGTCTGATATGTCTTCATCCAAGTCAGATTCCCACCTGTGTTTCAGAATTTCCAGACTGGTCTCATGGTATAAACTGAGCAGTGTGTAAATCCTTCTCAAGACCTGTTTAGTGTCTATCCTACAGTCAAATATCTTATCCACAAGGGACTGAGCCGGACACTGAGGAAAACAATCAGAATTGGCCATAACAAAGTTTCTCAATTGCAAATATCTAAAAAAAACTGTGATTTTTTTAATATTAAACTTCTCTACCAGTTGTTCAAATGAGGCAAACTTATTATCAATGTACAGATTATAAAGTGAATGTAGTCCATTCAAGGCCCAACTATTAAAAGCCTCATCAGTTACCGAAGGGATAAACATGTGGTTATTTGACAGAGGGGCAGCAAACAATAACCCAGTGAAACCAAAAGACCATCTACATTGATTCCAAATCTTAACTGTATGGACAACAAATGGGTTAGAAGAGTATGTTGAAATTGATTGTTTAAAGGGTAACCGAGAGCAAAGCAATGCTGTAGGAGAGCTGGATGTAATTGAGGCCCTCTCCAAAGTCACCCAGCTTGGTAGAGAAGTGTCCCTTCTCAACCAATGCAACCACGCTCTAATATTAGCTGCCCAGTAATAGTATATGAAATTAGGATGTGCCATGCCCCACAAATCACGGGGCAGTTGTAATATCTTTTTGTTGATCCTTGGATGCTTTTTATTCCAAACAAAGGATGATAGCTGGCTATTCAGGTTGGAAAAGAATGATTTAGAAAGAAAAATTGGCAGGGTTTGGAACAAGTAAAATTTAGGTAAGATAATCATTTTGACTAAATGAATCCTTCCCCCCAGTGAAAGAGACAAGGATTCCCAACGAGCAATGTCTTGTTTAAGATTTGCCATCAAAGGATGATAATTAGCCCTATAAAGATTCTTAAAATTGCATTATCCAAATACCCAGATATTAAAATTTTGCGAACTAACTTTAAATGGGACTGTTCCAGTAAGTTTCCCTTCAAGAGAGGTCACAGGCATCATCCGCTTTTCTGAACATTAACCTTATAGCCAGAAATTCTCATAAATTCGGCATAAAGAGAGACCTTATGTCACGTTCGGTGTTATGGGAAACACAGGAGAAGGAACAAATTGCAGGAAGTCGTTTATTAAGGGATAATCCCAATGGGTAAACAAGCTAGGCAGGGTCAAAACCAGAATATCCAAACAAGACATGAACAGGACACGAACACAGGGCAAGGCAAAGCAAGGCAAGAGTAGACGGACAGGTAACGCTCTGACATCAAACAAGGACTCCGTAACAAAGACAGAAACAAACCAGGTATTTATAGACAGGTGCAAACGATGAAAGTGGGAACAGCTGAATACAATGAACAGTGACGATAAGGGAAGTGAGACCTCTAGTGGACACCCAGGGATACACAGACCAGACACTGTGACACCTTATGCACAAAGCCCATACGATTTTTACCTTTAATGACTGATATTATTATTGGTACGTACCACTGCCATTGGCGAAGAATAAAGCATGATTTAAATTTAGAGCCAAATTAAAAATTTTCTAAAGTCTTAAAGAGATAACCCCACTCAACCCGGTCAAATGCTTTTTCAGCATCAAGGTAAAAAAAGTATCACCTCATCGTCTTTGTGGCAGGGTGGAGTGGGAGCATACAACACCACAAACAGTCATCTAATGTTAAAAAAGGATTGGCGATTTTTCACAAAACCTGTCTGGTCAGGTGAAACAATAGTGGGAACTACCCTCTCAAGGCGCTTTGCCAATACCTTTGCGAAGATCTTGGCATCCACATTCAGAAGCGACACAGGCCGGTATGAACTACAATTTAGAGGGTTTTTATCCTTTTTAAGTAGTAAAGAGATGATAGCTTGACGCATAGATACTGGAAGTGACAAGGTTATAGAAGACTCATTGAAAACTGACAGTAATAAAGGAGACAGCAGTTCTGAAAATTTCTTGAAAAAATAGGGCCGGAAAGCCATCCGGACCCGGGGACTTGCCACTCTGCTTATCTCTAATTGCAAAAGCTATCTCAGTTACCGAAATATCTTTTTCCAATTCATCTGCCAGATCCGGACTTACGGAAGGAACACTTATACCTTCAAAGAAGGTCCCCAAATCAGACTGATTAGAGGATGATTCAGAAGAGTACAGTGACTGGTAGAACTGACTAAAACATGACTTAATTTTCACATTGTCTGAGCATTGATTACCTTGGCCATTGATTATAGCTGGAATATTTTGAGTAACTGATCTTTGGCGTAGCTGATGTGCGAGCAGGCGCCCCGTCTTCTCACCATGTTCATAGTACCCATGCTTTGACTTAGAAATCAGGTACTCGGCCTGTTGGGGAGACAGAGTATTAAATTAAGTTTGAAGTGACATACGTTTCTTGAGTAAATCTGGCGAAGGGGAATGGCTATATTCCCTGTCCACAAGTAATATCTCGGCTGCTAACAATCTTAACCGTTCAGAGCTTCTCCTCTTCTTGTTAGCACAATATTAAATTATCTCACCCCTTAAATAGGCCTTTAAGGACTCCCAGACCGTAGAAAATGGCATTCCTGGTGTTTGATTAACTTCGAGGAAGAATTTAATATCTGCCCTTAAAAATTCTCATCTGAAAGTAGTAAAGTGTTAAATCGCCATGGGGGGTATATTGATTGTGAATCTGAAAAACACAACTTCATACTGAGGGGCCCATGGTCTGTAATGACTATGGCGCCATAGTCACATTCCCTCACCAAGTGTAGAATTCGATTGTTGATGAAAAAATAATCAATTCGGGGGTACGTCTTATGAACAGAGGAGAAGAATGAATATGCCTTCGAGGTAGGATTGCGAAAAAGTGCCACACATCAGCCACACCATACGTTTCCAGAAATGATTTGATCGACTGAGCAGACTTAGTAAGGGTTGTTTTTCCGGCTGCACTCCCATCTAAAGATGAAAGCACACAATTAGTATCTCCACCAATTATGAGACTGTGTGTTGACATATCTGGCATATTTGAAAATAATGACCATGTATGGTCATGTGGATTCACATTTTGAACCTTTCTTTTAACTGTAGACCCAGTTTTGCGGCAAAAAAAAAAAAAAAAAAAAAAATCAAATACCTGTATTATGAGAACCAAATACAACAACAAATACATATTGGCAAAAAAGATATTCCTTAATTAAAACCATGATTGGACATAACAATTTTTAACACTTACCTTTGAATAAGCTCAAGTGTGGCACTGGCTGACTCCTGGTACCCAATATTTAAAAAATAAAAGCAACCAAAAAGCACAGAGAGTGCTGCAGCATAATCCAGCTTCTCTTCAATGCAATGTTTCACTTTCCCCTCAATGCTGACCATCCACTTAGATGAGGTTAGAAGTTTATCTCCTGAAAAATGAAAAGTCACTCTAAAAACTGCAAAGAACATATAGGTTGTTTACTATATGTTTTATGCTTACCATGATGAGCCTTGGTGTGGCTGGTAGGGTTTGTTCAGTCTCTATTGAAGTTTCCTTGAAAACAACATAATTTTTTTTTTTTTTATAAAAAGATTACTCAGCAAAAACGTAGCAATGTTCCCTTTAAAAGGGTTTATTTTAATAGTTTTATTTAATAATTTAAATAAAATGAGTGCATTAAAGGGAGTGAGCAAACTTTTCTACCATCTCATATGAATTTGCAAGTGGAAGCACAGCTCTGAAAAATTACAAGCCACAAATGCAAACCCTAGGACCTGCCAGTGGAGGTTCGCCTGTGGATGCCTATGTATAACTTTATCTTGTTTTTGTGACTGCCTGTGATTTCTGTGCATATGAGACCTAAACGAGGAGAATTTCTTAAATGTACAAGGGCACTTCTGCATTCCACAGGCATATTGAAAATTTGCTCTATGTTGGTGTTTTTATATCTGCATGAAAAACACTAAGCTGGTGGAAAGACACATTGCACAGTTTGCATCTGTACATTGTGGCAAATGTTGACTAACCAATTAAATGAATAAATAAATAATTACTAAATAAATAAACAATCTGAGATGGTACATTTTTGATCAATTCAATATTTTGCAACACCAAGGGATGTCACTCAAAGTTTTGAGGAGAGGCTCAAAACTCAGCTAACCATATAGCATTCTGGAAACAAAGGAAGTCCAAGAACAAATAATAACAAAATAATTTAACTTCACATAAAGTATTCTAGAAACCACACTTATATTTGAACAGTTTACTTACTCCTTGTGTAAGGTTCCATTTTAAGGCTTAAAACGTGAAAACGTCACAGCTGGTTGACTAACGATGCAGGCTAAAAAATAATCAAATGACTTGACCACCAGGCTGCCTTAAAGAGGCAACACCTTCACTTTTAGGATAAGGCAGTCAGTGCGTGTGTATGTGTGTGTTAATGCATATTGCATAAATCCTTGGTTTCTGCCTGAATATGTGTACACTTCACAGTATAATGTGACGTAATGCACTCGAGTAGTGTCGGAGGACAGTAATTTACTGATTAATGTTACAGTTGGTACCTGTAATGGGTACATAGAGTAATTTACTGTAATTTATTATTTGAGCTGCATAAATTCTTAAAGATGCACCTCATATTACAGTAAGATATTGTTCCCAGAAGATACAGCAAAACACTGGCTATTTTACAGTTATTTACCCTAGAAAATACAGCAAGGGTTAACAGTGCATGTTAAAACTGTGTACAATGATATATACAGATCCAAAGGATCACACATGAGATCCTGACAAGAAACAACCCAATCGTATACAAATCCAGAATAATCCCACCCCCTTCTCCTACAAGAACCAGGAGAAAACAAAACCTCACAACAAAAAGATCCACACTTTATAGTGCTTGTATTGAGGAACATAACTCTAACTGCTAGGGCTCCCGACTAGCCCCCAGATATAATTAGAAAAGAAAAAAGAAAGTGATACAGTAGTGTTCTCAACGAAAATAATATAAATGTAAATGTTGACCTTCCAAAATTAGTTAGTTGTAAACAAAGTAATCTACTACCATCCCCTAGAAAACGTTTTCTGTATGCAGACAATGTACGTATTTTGGGATATAAAACAATTGTGACAATACAACCTGAAAAGTATGCATGCTAAGGGAAACCAGGTTCACAGTCAATGTCCGTCATCTGTCGCCAAGATAATATTCTCTTTCACATAAGCCATGGCCTTGTTTGGATCAGCAAATTCTTTGTATTCTTCTCCGTGGGTGATACGAAGTCGTGCCGGAAAAAGTAATCCGTAGCGAACTCCCTGTCGGTTTCGAAGAAGCCTCCTCAAGTCTGTGAACGCTGCCCGAGCTTTGGCCACGCTTGCAGTGTAGTCAGGAAGAATCTCTGCACAGTTTTGATAATAGTGTAACTTAGCAACAATTACTCTTGGTTTACCGCCCGGTTTCTGTTGTCCTGGTGTACGATGTGAGCGATCAATCAGTGGCTCTTTCTCAACCTGTAGCACCTCAGTTAGCATCTTGGCGACTGCTATGGATGAGCTGGAATCCGGTGTCTCGGGAACACAGAGAATCCACACGTTGCACCTCCTCATTCGGCCTTCCATGTCCTCACATTTCACCTTTTGTTCCTTTAGTTCCGATTTCAACTCACCCACTGTACTATGTACAGGTGCGCAGATGGCACTAGGGACGGGGGGGGGGGGGGGGGGGGACATGACCCCCCCAGATTCATAGTAACCAGATCCGTCCCCCTCACTTTCTCAATAAAAGGTTCTATTGGTAAACAGAGGATTAATCTGAGTTTCCGCAATGTACATTAGACCTGGCCCGCCGCTCCTTTAAACGTGTACTAACTAAACGATTTTTGAAACATGCTTTTGACCGCTGTGTCTGACCGAGTCCCAAAACACACTTGTAGCCAAACAGCGGTAAGGGGGCGTGTCTTGTCCTGATAGCGAGAAGAGAGCGGCGCGCTCAATTTGAGTGCACAGGACGCATATTACATTACATTTACATTTAGTCATTTAGCTGACGCTTTTATTTGAGAGAGATGGTGGATAAAAAAGTTGGTTTACAATCAAGGTAGGGCCCGCGTAAATATAGGAGCAGCTTTCCAGCGGTGGAGAGAAACTCAAGGATTGGAAGGGCTCGAATTGGAGGCCGTGGTTTACTTGTTTCTTTTTGATAGGTGAGTAACGATTTTGCGTTGTTTCACACAACATATCCATGTTGGCTTTTGTTTGAATATGCTTGTGTGTAATCTTCACTTGTTTCCGCTATCGTTGTTGCCATGGTTGCATATGTACGTGTGGGGTTAATATTTCAAAATAGGGGCGATGCACGGTGGCCGAGAGAGCTCAACTTCACAAAACACATTCAAATAGCAAAAATCACCAGCAAATTAAGAAAACATCAGTTTGACAGCACACGTACTCAACACAATGAAATACAAAAACAAGTTACAAATGCTAACAACACAAACAAATACAGAAACGCTCTGCAAATATTACCCCAACAAAAAGAAAATTTAAACAAGGTTTTTTTTTTTCAGTCAGCCACAGTCATCTGTACACCCGGCCTGTGGATCACCTGAAATTTAAAAGGTTCTAAAGTGAGATACCAATGGGTGATCCGCGCGTTGGTATCTTTCATGCGGTGGAGCCACTACAGGGGAGCGTGGTCCGAACAGAGGGTGAACTCCCACCCCAGGAGGTAATATCGGAGGGTAAGAACAGCCCATCTGATGGCCAGACACTCATTTTCAATGGTGCTGTACATTGTCTCTCTCTTAGAGAGCTTATGACTGATGTACTGCACCGGCCGTTCTTCCCCCTCCACCTCCTGGGACAGGACCGCGCCCAACCCCCTGTCCGGCGCGTCTGTCTGCAAAATAAAGGGGAGAGAAAAATCAGGAGCATTTAGGAGCAGTCCGCCACATGGAGCAGCTTTTATCTGGGTGAAAGCCTGCTGACACTGCTCCGTCCAATGGACCCTATCTGGTGCCTCCTTTTTAGTTAAATCAGTCAGCGAGCTAGCAGTGTCCAAAAAATTAGGTACAAACCTTCTATAATAACCTGCCAGCCCCAGGAACTGTCTAACCTCCTTTTTGGTCTTGGGTCTTGGACAAGTCGCAACCACTGCCGGCTTGTCAATTTGGGGATGCACCTGTCCATGACCCAAGTGGAAACCCAGATATCTTACTTTCACCCGCCCAATTGCACACTTCTTCGGAATAGCCCAGCCCTCCTCAGCGTCTTCAGGACCGCTCGCAAATGCTGCATATGTCACTGCCAATCACCACTGTAGATGATGATATCATCCAGGTAGGCGGCAGCATATGCAGCATGCGGCCGGAGAATTTTGTCCATTAGACGCTGAAAAGTGTCTGGAGGCCCGAATAAACCAAATGGAAAAGTAACCAACTGGTGTAATCCGAATGGCGTTGTGAAAGCTGTTTTTTCTTTGGTCATGGGAGACAAGGGGATCTGCCAATAACCCTTAGTTAAGTCCAGCGTCAAATAAAAATGAGCAGTGCCTACTTGATCAAGCAATTCGTCCACCCTGGGCATTGGATATGCGTCGAATTTTAACACAGCATTCACCTTTCTGTAATCCACACAGAACGGCACTGAGCCGTCTGTTTTAGGAACTAACACTATCGGGCTCGCCCAGTCACTGTTGGACTTGTAGGGGAATTTACAGTTAAAACCCAAGGACCAGATATGTCGCAATGAAGACCAGGAGTCAGAGATGAGTTCAATTAATAATAATAATTTTACTTGAAGAAAATAGTTTGCAATTTCATCAGCAGAAGTCAGCTTCAACACTCTTGAAGGAGTTCGCAGGCCGCTCCCCGTACAACTCAAAATCAACCACAGTTATACCCTGACAGAGGATACTAATTGCGTCAATACATAAGTCAACAAAAATTCTGATTGGTTCCAAAACCTAGATAAACTCTCCAAAGACGTATATCTGATACACTGGACACTGGCAGTTGATCGTTTGTCCTTGGACTGTCTGAGCTTCTCCCTGTACAGACAGATACTAACACTCATACACAGAGAACCTATCTAAAATTCAAGGCTTTCTAGCACTGGCGAGTGTCTTATCATTATGGTTGGATACACACACATAATATGTGGACATTAATCTTGAGGAAAAGAAATACAGCGCACATAAGGTTACACATTTCACTCTTACCATTACTTGATTAATAGTCAAACAAGAAATCATGTAATGATATAATTAATATCAGTATGAAGGATATGGCAACTCGGCATCCACTCCTTCAGACTCTTCTATTACTCCCATTTCTAGCCTCGCTTCTAACTCCCCTTGAACCACTTTTTTCTTATGTTCTGGTAATCTATACGGCTGGCTGCGAACCACCACGCCCGGCTCAGTCTCGACATGGTGCTGAATGAGATTCGTTCGACCAGGCAGGGGCGAGAACATATCAGCAAAATCTGCTTGTATTGATTTTATATCCGTTAGCTGCGAGGGCGAAAGGTGGTCTCCTCCAGGGTACTTGGGACTTTGAACTCACTTCTGGACCGAGATCCTACTCCCACTCCTCTCACTCACTACCGTCACCAGCATCACTGATTCAACCTAAGACCATTTTTTAAGCAGGTTGAGATGATATATTTGATGTGCTCCGCCCCTATCCATTCGAGCTACCTCATAGTTGAGGTCACCAACTCGCCGTGTGACCTCAAAGAGTCCTTGCCACTTCGCGAGTAATTGTGAACTAGGCGTAGGGAGTAATACCAGCACTTTATCTCCCGGTGCGAATTGACGTAGTCTAGCCCCCCTGTTGTACAACCGACTCTGTTTGTCTTGAGCCTGCAACAAATTCTCCATTAACAGCTGCCCCAACGTGTGGAGTTTTGTTCTCAGGTCCATGACGTATTGAATTTCATTTTTGTTATTAGAAGGTCCGTCCTCCCAAGTCTCTCTAAGGACGTTGAGGACCCCGCGGGGCTGACGTCCGTAGAAAAGCTTGAAGGGGGAAAACCCCGTGAAGGCTTGCGGGACCTCCCGTTCAGCGAACAAGAGGGGTTCTAGCCACTTATCCCAATTTTTGTCGTTCTCATATACGAACTTACGAATCATGGATTTTAACGTGCAATTAAATCGTTCGACCAGTCCATCTGTTTGTGGGTGATAGACGCTTGTTCGAATCAATTTAATGCCCAATAACTCGTTAAGCTCGCGAATAGTACGTTACATGCCGTGCCCTGATCTGTGAGGATCTCCTTCGGAATCCCCACCTGGGAGATTATTTTAAACAGTGCACTCGCAACACTCTTAGCAGAAATAGTGCGGAGAGGCATTGCTTCAGGATATCGCGTTGCATAGTCCACCAGAACTAATGCCAAGCGATGTCCCCACGCTGACAGCTCTAATGGCCCGATGAGGTCCATGCCAATTCGTTCGAAGGGGACCTGCATTAATGGTAGAGGGCACAATGGTGATTTTGGGTTGGCCGGTGGATTAACCAACTGACATTCACGACAAGACGCGCACCACCTACGCACATTCTCCTGAATGCCTGGCCAGAAGAAACGGGCCATGAGACGGTTTAGTGTAGCCGCATGCCCTACATGCCCGGCCATTGGATTACAATGAGCCGCCTGGAAAAGCATTTCCGGACGGCTTCTAGGTATCAGTAACTGGGTTGTATCTTGCTTTGTCTGGGCGTCTTGGGTCACCCGATACAACTTGAAAAATAAGGATAAGAGAGCAGTTGATCAGGGTGAAGAAGCTGCCCGTCAATAGAACGAACCTGATCAAAGGCGTTTTTCAGCGTTTCATCCCGGGACTGTTCCAGGGGAAAATCATCGCACTCAGGGAGGAAGTTCCGCTCCAGAACACTCGGTTACCCTGAAACAGGCTCCGGAGGTTCCGGTTCAGCCTCTCCCCACTGTTCAACCGCTACTCTAGCCTTCTCTCGTTTCCCCCAAGAGGCATCCGAACATAAATACCCCAATAATTTATTAAACAAGGGCCAACTAGTACCCAAAATTATTGGATGCCTGAGATTAATTTGGGATTAACTGCCACCTCTATTCTATGCTTTTCTCCCCCCTAAATTGAATATCCACAGGCAAAATAGGATTATTCACCACTTCCCCATGTACACACCTAACTTTAACCATGCACCTATTATCCAATGCCCTCGGATGGTTCAGACTTTGATGGATGGAGGATTGGTTACATCCTGAATCCACCAAAGCCTGATATGTACCCACCTTGATACTCACTGGTATTTGGTATAGGCCAGCTTGATCGAGGGCAGCCTGTGGCGCGTCGGGGACCCGGACTTCCATTAGTGGACATCTGTCAATGAAATGTCCTGGATCCCCACAGCGCCAACAGGCCGGCCCAGACTTTACCGCCGCCCTGACGGCAGGAAGTGGGTCAAGCGATTGACGTGGAGAGAGCGGAGAGGGCATGGGTTGGGTGAAGGGTCCAGTGGGTGAACTCCCTCCCCTGGGAAGAGCCCTGGGACCTGCTGCTGGTTCGGCCGCGTTCCCTTTCCTCCACCTGGGTGCTGGCTTCGGCTGAAGCCCTCCACGGGACCTAGGAAGAGGGATAGGTTTGGAGAGAGAGAGGGGAGGGGGAGAGAGAGAGAAAGAGAGAGATGCCGACGGTAGGGTATCGCCGACCCCTGGACACGCCACCATTTGGTCCTCCGCCAGCTGGATGGCCTGGTTCAGCGACGTCGGGCGGTGGCACTGGACCCACTGCACCGTCTTCCTTGGCAGCTTGGCATCTTGTTGAGCGGCAGAGGAGATGTGCTGTCCTTGGACGAGGGGATGGCCCGGACCTCCCGGTCTACCCAGCTCCGGAACAGCTCGCGGTCTTCATGCTGGGCTCGGAGGAGCGCCTCGAAGCGTTTGTCCTGATCCTCCTTGATCGCCAACATGTGTTGGTGTTGTTCCTGGTGAAGACCGGCGAGCGACTGGATGATGTCCGCAAATGGCGTACCTGACGGAGACTGCATGGCGGTGGCGATCTTCTTCCTTCCCGGGTTTCGGCACCAGTGTGATGTGGTTCAACTCAGTCTTAATAAGGAAGGAAGAAGACAGGGGTCAACTTGAGGCTGGGACTCTCGTTTATTTGAAGATAAAACAAGTAACAGTGCGCACCAAGCGTGAACAGCGTGCATATTTCTTTATTTGTTTGTATTGTGAGTATTTGCAGCACTTGTTGTCAAACTGATGAAGATGTTTTCATAATTTACAGGTATTTTTGTCATTTGCAGCATGTTTAGTTCGGCCACCGTAGCAGGTCCTGTTGGGGTATGGGTGTGTTTGTTTTGGTGCTAAAGAATCGGGTCAGGGCAGATGCAGGCTGAAGCACAATAATAGTCTAACCTTTACTTTACCCACATTCTCACATAACTACACACTGTGTAGTATTCTGTTGTCAATAAACACACATGACGATGGTGCTTCCACTGACGTTTACGTTCTCTGTGTGTGTATTGCTATGACTCCTGACCCCGGGGTCCTACGAGGAGCTGGTAGCTGCCTCAATTGTGCCTGTAGCGGTACCCATAGTGATCATATACAGGTGCATCTCAAAAAATTTGCATGTCATTGAAAAGTTATTTCTTTTTTGTAATTTAATTCAAACAAGCAAACTTTCTTATATTCTAGATTCACAGACTGAAAATATTTCTGACTGAAATATTTCAATAGATTTTTTTTTTAATTCTGATGGTGACTTACAGCTTAGAAAAATGAAAAGTAGGAAACTTTTAAAGAAAAAGAAAAATTTAAATCCAAAGTATGTTTAATTATGCACTCAATACTTGGTTGGGGCTTCAGTGTGGCATGGCATGAAGGCGATCAGTCTGGCACTGCTGTGGCGTTACTGAAGACCAGGTTGCTTTGATAGAGGCCATCAGCTCCTCTGTATTGTTTGTCAGATGTTACTTCTCTTCCTCTTAACAATACCCCATAGATTCTCTGTGAGGTTCAGGTCAGGTGAGTTGGCTGGCCAATCAAGCACAGTAATATCATGGTCAGCAAACCACTTGGAAGTGTTTTTTTCACTGTGAAATGCTAAATTTACTTTCATCTGAAAAGAGGACTGTGGACCACTGAGCAACAGTCCAGTTATTTTTCTCCTTAGCCCAGGTGAGATGCTTCAGACGTTATTTTGGGGTCAGGAGTGGCTTGGTTCTAGGAATGTGACAGCTTTAGCTCTTTTCCTGAAGATGTCTGAGTGTGGTGACTCTTGATGCACTGACTCCGGCTTCAGTCGACTCCTTGTGACACTCCAAAGTTCTTTAATCAGCTTTTCATGATAATCTTCCCAAGGCTGTGGTAATGCCTGTTGCTTGTGCACCTTTTCCTACCAAACCTTTTACTACCAGTCAACTTTCTATGAATCTATTTTGATACATCACTCTGTGAACAGCAGCCCTTTCAGCAATGACCTTCTGAGGCTGACCCTCCTTATGGAGGGTGTTGATGAAAGTCTTCTGGACAACTGTCAAGTCAGTAGTCTTTCCCATAATTGTGGTTGCATGTTCTAAACTAGCCCAGGAGGTACACTGTATTTATACTCAAAATTTACCAAACTAATCAACCTCAAAATAGAATATTAAAATATTTGAGATAGTGAATTTTTTATTTTCTTAAGATGTAAGTCGTAACCATGAGAATTAAAACAAATATTTTTGAAATATTTCAGATTGTGTGCAATTCATCTAGAATATAAGAAAGTTAGCTTTTTTGAATTGTTACAAAAAATAAAGACCTCGTCTATGACTGAGCTGATGATTTTTCTGGACTGAAAAAAATTGACTGCTGAACAGCTTGGTCCCCCCCAGTTAAAAAATCCCATCTGCGCCCCTGACTCTGTAGGGTGACAACCTCATCCGACCAATTACATAAACCACCCTCTATATCGTTGACACTCGCTTTGACTTGGTCTAACTCTGAGCAAAGCGCCGCGGTGCTGTTTATTATTACAGATTTCACATCTCGTAATTCACTATTAAGAAAGTCAAAGTCTTCTGCAAGGGCATCCTTCAGTTCTGATTTAATCACCGCTGAAATATCAGACTGCAGCGCGAGAAGTATCTCAGACTTCAAACCAGACGTATCCATTTCGCTGGGATTTGGTGAGGGTGGAGCCGATTCACCCTTAGAAACATTGCGGTCCGAGGAGGCGTTCGGCCTAACGCCCGCAGGTCCCATATACTTGTATTTTCTGAGATTTGTCACCATTTTCGTATTTTTTGAGTTGACTTAACAAGAGGGTCCAATACTAAAACTTAAAACTGGCGTTGAGTTTTGAAATAATACTTTAAGAAAAAACACCACATTAGGTAAGCATGCCAGGAGCCCTGCCAAACACGTCTTACTGCTTTGCTGTAATAGAGCACCCCCTGAGCCTAGTTTAAGGACTCACTCAACGCCAAACAAATGGCATTCATCATTTAACTACTTCAAAACAAAAATACAGTAAAATAAAACATTTTGTTGTGAGCTTTACATTTACATTTACATTTATTCATTTAGCAGACGCTTTTTTTCTAAGCGACTTACAGATGAAGACAGTGGAAGCAACCAAAAACAACAAAAAGAGTGCTATAACAATATAAGTGCTATAACAAGTCTCAGTTAGGTTAACACAGTACACGTAGCATGGGATTTTAAATAATATAATAAATAAAAAGAAAACAGATAGAATAAAAAAAGAATAGAGCAAGCTATTTAGAGGTCTTTACACATACACACACATTTATAATTGCCACACACATTTATAATTGCATAATAAATGAAAAGAAAAATAGAATACAAAAAGATTAGAAAGGTATAATTAGATTTTTTAAGAATAGAATTAGAATACTGAGTGATAAAGTTAGAGGGTCAAATAAAGATGGAAGAGATGTGTTTTAAGCCGATTCTTGAAGATGGCTAAGGACTCAGCTTCTCGGATTGAGTTGGGGAGTTCATTCCACCAAGAGGGAACATTTGATTTAAAAGTCGGTAAAAGTGACTTTGTGCTTCTTTGGGGATGGCACAATCAAGCGACGTTCACTTGCAGAACGCAAGCTTCTAGAGGGCACATAAGTCTGAAGTAATAAATTTAGGTAAATGGTGCAGAGCCAGTGGTAGTTTTTTAGGCAAACATCAATGCCTTGAATTTTATGCGAGCAGCTACTGGAAGCCAGTGCAAATTGATAAACAGAGGTGTGACGTATTATTTTTGGCTCATTAAAAATTAATCTTGCTGCCGCATTCTGGATTAATTGTAAAGGTTTGATAGAACTGGCTGGAAGACCTGCCACGAGGGCATTGCAATAGTCCAGCCTGGACAGAACAAGAGCTTGAACAAGGAGTTTTGCAGCATGTCTGAAGGTGATGGTCCATCATCCAGGAAGAAATGTCTGTTAGACAAGCTGAGATGCAAATAGCTACCGTCGGATCATCAGGATGGAATGAGAGGTAGAGTTGAGTGTCATCAGCATAGCAGTGGTATGAAAAGCCATGTTTCTGAATGACAGAACCTAATGATGCCATGTAGACAGAGAAGAGAAGTGGTCCAAGAACTGAGCCCTGAGGCACTCCAGTAGTTAGATGTTGAGACTTGGACACCTCACCTCTCCAAGATACTTTGAAGGACCTATCTGATAGGTAAGACTCAAACCATTGAAGTATGCCATTTGCCAGAAGGGTTGATAGGAGGATCTGGTGGTTAACCGTATCAAAAGCAGCGG
The DNA here is from genome assembly GCF_023724105.1 of Carassius gibelio. Lineage (NCBI taxonomy): Eukaryota > Metazoa > Chordata > Actinopteri > Cypriniformes > Cyprinidae > Carassius > Carassius gibelio. The sequence goes on along the minus strand of NC_068386.1, from coordinate 29,255,026 downwards.
ACAGATCAAGCAGGATAAGTACTGAAGATTTGGATTCTGCTCTTGCCAGTCTTAGAGCTTCAACAACTGAGAGCAAGGCAGTCTCAGTTGAATGTCCACTTCTGAAGCCAGATTGGTTGCTGTCAAGGAGGTTGTTGTGTGTGAGAAATGTAGAGACTTGTTTGAACACAGCTCGTTCAAGTGTTTTTGCAATGAAAGGAAGAAGAGAAACTGGTCTGTAGTTCTCTAAAAGAGATGGGTTGAGGTTGGGTTTCTTAAGTAGTGGAGTTATACGTGCCTGTCTAAATGATGAGGGAAAAACACCAGTTTTGAGGGATGTGTTGATGATGTGAGTGAGTGCAGGTACAACTTCAGGAGAAATGGAAAAGGAGATTAGATGGAATTGGATCAAGCAGGCAAGTTGTAGGGTGATTAGAAAGGATGAGTTTTGAGACTTCTGCCTCAGAGAGTGAAGAGAATCATGTAAAGGAGTGTAAGTTTGCTGGTGATATGAGCTTGAATGACTGTGGTGTGGAAAATTGTACACTAATGTGTTTAATTTTATTAATGAAAAACGTTGCAAAGTCGTCAGCTATTAGAGATGAAGCAGGAGGGGGAGGGGGAGTTGGACGAATTGTTAGTTTTGTTATGGTAGTATGTCTTTTTAGCAGAGGAGACATTAGCAGAGAAAGAAGATAGGAGTGACTGATACACATTAAGGTCAGTAGTATGTTTGTACTTGCGCCACACCCTTTCAGCAGCTCTAAGCTTAGAACAGTGTTCGTGTAGAACATCAGATAACCAAGGGGCAAAAGGGGTGTTACAGGCTGGCCTGGAAATAAGGGGCAAACAGTGTCTAAACAAGATGTAAGAGTGGAGCAGAAAGTATCAGTAGCACTGTTCCCGTCCAAAGATCCAAAAAGTTTAGGGGAAGGAAGTGAAGATGAAATCATTGCAGATAGCCGGGAGGGTGAAAGTGTGGTAGGTTACGTCGAAAGGGTTAGTGATGTGTCAGCGATTATGTTGAGGTTAAGAGTGAGGAGGAAGTGATCTGACGTGTGCAGTGGAGTAACCAGAACATGATCAGTAGAGCAGTGTCGTGTATACATAAGGTCCAGTTGGTTGCCTGATTTGTGAGTAGCACTAGTTGACACTCGGTTGAAATCAAAAGAGGCAAGCAGAGAGTGGAAATCAGCAAATAGAGGTTTATCTAGATGGATTTTGAAATCTCCAAGCATAACTAGGGGAGTACCATCCTCAGGAAAGGTTGAGAGCAACACATCTAATCCATCCAAAAAGTTACCCAGTGGACCTGGGGGTCGATAGACAACTACAAAATGTATTTTAAAACATTAAATGTATTAACTAGGTTTACATAATCTGAGCACAATACACACTGCTGGTGGTAGAGAATTGTGGGTAACGCTATGTGGAGGTAATTTATCATGTTGCTGAAACTCATATTATTGGCTGAAGCAAAAGTTAGACCTGAGAAATATTTGATGCTTTAAAGCATTTTGGCTAATATTGTCTCTGCAGCATTTAACATGCGACTTACCACAGCAGTTATGAGAAGTTCTGCTTTACTGCTTTACTTCTCTTCTGCCTCTTCCCGCACTCAAATATAGTCGTCTGTTGAGGAGAGTATTAAACGAGGACTGGTGGGAAGTGGTCCTGTTCCACTTCACTTACGCTGAGTGAAAGGGGAGTTTTATAATGATAGGACACTTATTTATGACACTTTATTCGCCTGGAAGAACACCTCGTTCTGCGTGTCATACATCATTACATTATTTCTACGTCACTGCGCATACACAGCACTTTCCAGTTTTGGTTTTCAATCCGATCAAGTGTTTACATGTCCTCTCGCTTGGATTACAAAAAGGGATAAACCACCCCTTACAATCCTATCAAAAATTTAGTCGGATTCAAATTTAGTAGGATTTGTTACTAATTGCTGTTTTCATCATCAGGCCCATCACCATCATCTTCATCACCATCAACATTAACACAAGTAGAAACACAGGACAGTTTATGGGAACTTTTTGATAATCGTATCCATGAAACCCAGATGATACACAATGAATACGTTTACATGAAGCCAATAACCCATTCAAAACCGGGATATTAGCAATAACCCGGTCGCGCACGGCCATGTAAACACCGGCAAAAACCCGGATATGCTCATATCCGGAAGAAGAATCGGAAATGACGCATATTGCGTCTTACGTCCAGACGCTAACCGCGCGTCGCCGTTTACATTGGGATATTGGCGACTGATTACACATTCCATGTATGCAGGAGTAACTCTCTCTGCTCACGCATGTAAACGGGTTATCCCGAATGTTTCAGAAACCTGAATAGTGACCTTAACCCGACCATAACCCGAATTTTAACAGCTTGTAAACGTAGTCAATGCTACAGCTGATGCCCCAGTGGAAGTGATAAAATACCTCCATGATGCATTTTAGCCCAGAACTCATGATCCCCTAGCTTACTGGAAAGAGAAAACAGTAATCTTACCTCATTTGTATGTCCTTGGAGAGAAATATATTTGCATGCCAGCAACAAGTGGCCCTTGTGAGAGGATTTTTTCAAAGGCTGGAGAAATTATCTGTACAAAAAGAAGTAGACTAAGTCCTTTCAAAGCAGAGAAATTAATATTTTTGAATAAAAAATCTCTCTCTAAAAAAAAAGTGACATTGGGGCTTGATTTCTTTTATTAATAATATTTATTTTTCATGACCAAAATAACATTATGCACAGTGAGAAGCCTACAGGTTACAAGCTTCACGTATTAGAAAAATACAATAATAATAATAAAAATAACACATTTTTAATGGCTTGTTGTTTCAGATAGACACCTGCAAGAGACCACTAGGTGTCACCGTTGAGATGGGTGTCGGATTGATTCGAAGGTTCGACAAAATATGACACATTTGCTTCAACCGTTCAGAAAACTCCTCCAGATCCATCTTTTCACACTGAGGACAATTGAGGGACTCACACAACGATTTCAAAAGGTAAACATGCTCAATGATGCTCAAGAATAAAGCAATAAAGCAGTAAAAGCAGACTTGAACTTGAACTTGAAAGCAACACAGTGCATTAAGAGACAGGCTGTATACTACTTGAATTGGATGATCAGGGAAAACTACTAATTGTTTTCCTGAAAATAAGTATAAAAAAGTTTTTTATGTAACTTCTGAAGTGCAGTACTAAATTAACAAATATGATCTTTAAACAAAACAAGAACATTTTACTCATCCAAAATGTACACCCCCAGCTCTTAATGCAGTGTTTCCTTCCGGAGAATCAGTGAATGTTTTCACCTTTTATAATAGTTGTGTGTGAGTCCATCAGTTTTCCCCAGGGTGAAAAGATGGATCTCAAAATCATAAGTCATTGTTGGACAGAAGCCAAACATGCAGAAGATGCTGGAAAACCAAATAATTTGCTGGACTTGGAGGACTTTTCTGAAGAACAGCAGGCAGTTGAACTGCTCTGGACTCATGAAAAACTATCCACTATCCAAAACATAAAAACACCTAAGGGTCATCCAGTGTATTATTATTATTATTATTTTTATTTTATTTTTTTGAAATTATAAATGTTTATTTTTTTTTATAGATTCGGTAAATGTAAATATATATTATCTAAAATGGCTTATTCAGGACAGTACTAATTAAAAATATTAGGGCTGTCAAATTCAATTCAATTCAATTAAGGTTTATTTGTACAGCGCTTTTTACAATACAAATCGTTACAAAGCAACTTTACAGAAAATCATGTTTCTACAATATTTAGTAATACCTGTAGCTTATAAGTGGTGACTGTCAGTTTGTGCACATATGAAAGGATTTTAGAAAAATTAGACATAGTCAGCCAGACGATGAACATTATTAATATTATTAATAATTAATAATTATTATATGATGCAGTCACACTTTTAGAAATATTTGTTAGTTCTGTTTGTTGTTTCAGGGTTAGCATCATCTGGGGTCCTCTGAAAGGTCAGCATCATCTCTTCTCAGGTGTTCTGGATCCAGTGTAAATACTAGTTACCAAGGGATGTAAACAGATGCAACTACACTCACAATTTAAGATACATTATTTAAATGCTTGGCGAAAGAGATGCGTAGATTTAAACAGATCTAGATTTAAACAGAGAGAGTGTGTCTGAACCCCGAACATTATCAGCAAGGCTATTCCAGAGTTTGGGAGCCAAATGTGAAAAAGCTCTACCTCCTTTATTGGACTTTGCTATCCTAGGAACTACCAAAAGTCCAGCGTTTTGTGACCTTAGGGAGCGTGATGGATTGTAACGTGGTAGAAGGCTAGTTAGGTAGTTATGCAGGAGCTAAACCATTTAGGGCCTTATAGGTAAGTAATGATAATTTGTAACTGACACGGAACTTAATAGGTAGCCAGTGCAAAGAAAAAAAAAACTATTCAGATTAATCCCACCCTTTTTCTGTGATTAATTGTGATTAATCACACACCATGAAATGAAGCACAGATGATTTATCTTGTTTCAAATGTTTATTTTGTCATAATATGCTAAATCTAGCAAAGTAAACTAAAAGATCAAAAGGTGATTCTCAAAGGTGATTTTCTAAAAGCTTTTTTCAAGATAAATTTAGATGTCTTTTTTATGACACTTAGAAACTCCAAAAGAACACAAAAGAACCAAATGATATAAGGAGCCCATATAACACAATTTTTTTTTTTTTTATAATATGCGTACAGTGCAACAGCAAATACCTTTTTACATTTTAGAGAAGTCAGGTTTCGATACTAAACAGGACCGCATGGAGATGCCCCCCAAAAAAACCTAAACCAACCACCTGCTGACTGCATATACAGTATACTAGGGATGCACCGATACCACTTTTTCCAGTACTCGCTGATACCGATACTTTTATTTTTGGTACTTGCCTATACTGAGTACTGATATATCAATATTTTTATTGCATTTTATTGCATTTTTATTGTTTTCATATTGGGTATAGAAACCAAAAGAGAAGGGCTGGGCAAAAAATGTATTTTTTTTAATGATGTTGATTGGATATTGATTCTCAAAAGCCACAAATAAAAAATAAAAATAAACATTTATATTTGTGAGTTACAACGGAAATCCTGTCATTCATTCAGCACCTATCATGGCGGAGATACTTTTGAAGAGAACCAACAAACAATGCCATTCACGTGATTCGCAATGCTCAGGTGAAATGCTATAGGAATACTATAAATCTGCAGAAGCAATTGATATCATGCATAAAGCGCATTGATTTCCGCAATCAATGGATGAATGGCGGATGGCGTGGCACATTGTTATGTTTACAAATGTAACTTACACACATATATGGCTATAGCCAGGCTTTGAAAATTAGTGAGGTCCAGGGGTTTCTATAATAACCCCCTTATTATAGAATTGTGCTATAATAATCCCTATAAATACAATTAATTATATACTTATATACTTAATTATAACACTTGAAAAGAGACAGAAATGTAGATGTTTTTTGGAGGGATGCTCATTTTTAAACCATACCCTATTTATTGCATCAAAGTTTGTTAATACTATATTTTTGGGGTGCATAATTTTATCAGTTGTTTATTATTCATGCATTATTAACATACATATTGCCCACCAAATGTGTTATTTTCACATAGTGAAGATTACAAAAGACAATACTTAAAAGTCAGCTCCAGTGGCGGGAAGGGTGAAGCGTGTGTTTCACGGTTGGTAGAACCATCGTCTCTGGGTGGAGTTGTGTGTGTCTCTTGTCTGCACTGATTGTTTCATGTGGGCGTCTCCATTAATTGTTCATCAGCTACAGCTGCCACTCATTACCTGCTCCCTATTTATTACCTTGTCTTTCATCTTGTGTTTGTCAGATTGTTGTTTGAACTCCCTGTGTACATGCCTGGTTTCTCTTCCTTGTTTATGCCTGTTTCTTCAATACGCTGGTTCGCTTCACTCCTGGAACCCTATCCACTCACCTCTCCACTGGATCGCCCATCTCAGGCGTCTAAGGTGGCCTTCGTGCTCACATTGCTTACCGGAATGGCAGCTTTGTGGGGAACAGCGGTGTGGGAGAATCGGGACCCATGCTGCGCGGCTGAAATGAAGAGGGTGTTGGATCGCGCGGAAGCTGGCAAGGATGCTGCCAGAAGACTCTGGGATCTTAAGCAGGGGGACTGTTCTGTTGCTGACTACACCATCGAATTTCGCACATTGGCGGCTGAATGTAAATGGAATGAGGAAGCGCAGTGGGATATGTTCCTGCATTGGCTGGCCGACCGTGTTAAAAGAGAGATTTATATGCTGGAGTTACCACCGAGTCTCAACAGATTGATTGATTTGCGACCGGTCCCGTCGTTGATCATGAGCCCATGAAGGTGGGAAGTGCTTGGCTGACCCGGGAGGAGAGAGAGAGGTGGAGGTCCTATGGATTCTGTTTATACTGCGGTGGCTCTGGACATTTTCTACTCTCTTGCCCGGTAGTAAAGGAGGTAGCCCGGTAGTAAACTTGGGGCTACTATTGGGTGGGATCTCCGCCGGGAAGTCTTCATCATCCATTCTCCTGAGATGGGCCAACAACAAAACCTACTCCTGTCAGGCCCTCCTGGATTCCGGAGCAGAGGGTAACTTCATTGACACCCATCCAACAGTTGAAACTCCCCATCACATCTCTCTCTCTCACCAGATCTCCGTTAAAGCACTCAACGGTCAAGAACTCCCCGACATCACCTTAACAACTGGACCCATAACCCTGATCACCTCCAACAACCACACTGAGACTATTCCCTTCCTTCTCCTGGACTCCCCTGTGGTACCCATTGTCCTTGGTCACCCATGGCTGGCTGAACACAATCCTCGAGTGGATTGAGGTTCCAACTCCATCACTATGTGGAGCGAGTGTTGTCATGAGCCCTGTCTGGTGTCTACTTGTTCTTCTGTGTCTGGTTCTGTGTTTCAGGAGAAGGCAGCGGTTCTGTCAAACATGACCTCAGAGTATCTGGACCTGAAGGAGGTGTTCAGTAAGTCTCAAGCTGCTTCTCTTCCTCCGAAGTGTCCCTATGACTGTGCCATAGAGTTATTACCAGGTAAGTCCCCGTCTAAAGGCAAACTTTATTTCTGTTCCTGAGAGGGAGGCCATGGAGAAATGTATTTCTGATTCTCTAGAAACGGGGTTCATCCGCCCTTCCTCTTCTCCTGCGGCAGAGGGATTCTTTTTTGTTGGTAAGAAGGATGGTTCTCTGCGACCTTGTATTGATTACCGAGAGCTGAACAACATCACGGTAAAGAATACTTATCCTTTGCCGTTGATGTCTTCAAACTTCAAGAGGTTGCAGGGAGCATCCATGTTCACAAAATTGGATTTACGAAATGCTTATCATTTGGTCCGCATCAGGAAGGGGGATGAAAGGAAAAACGCTTTACACCCCCAGAGGGCACTTTGAATATTTGGTTATGCCGTTCGGCCTTTCCAACACTCCAATTGTTTTTCAAGCTCTCGTGAATGACGTGCTGAGACATGGTAGACCAATTCATATGTTTACTTGGATGACATATTGATTTTTTTTTTCTTCGTCTCTCCAGGAACACGTTCAACACGTCAGGTGAGTATTTCAGAGGTTAGAGAATGGACTTTTTGTCAAGGCGGAGAAATGCGTTTACGTCTAACTGACCTCAAGGTTGGTTACTCCGACCGCTCGCTGTCTGTCCCTTCGAGACCCTGGTCCCACATCGCATTTTGTTACCGCTGTAACAGAAATGAGTCGAACCAGACAAATTAAATAGTCTATCAAAGCTGTGTTTGGAACACAAGCCGAATTCCTCAGGAAGTCATAAAACATTCTGTGCCACAAAGAGCAGAAGAGATTTTCAAATTTGTTGTTCATAATTGAAATGCAACACTAGACATCACATGGAAACCCATGAGTTAAACACTTCCATTGACTTCCCCCCACCTAGCAGAACCAGACTGAAATTCCTAAGGGGGAAGGGCTTTGTAGCCTCTGGTCTCTACAGAACATCCCTATGTCAGAGAATGACAAAGAAACTGTCTTTTGTACATATATATGGACCAAAATGAACTCCAAAATGACTTCTAAATGAATATCATTCCATCGCTTAACTCCATATTCATTTATATGTAACCCACACATTTGTCTATTATGTTATAATCACTTATTTTGTATGTCTTTTGATAACTATGGGAACTTAAGGGTACATAGTCATGCCTAGTATCCATCTAATTGAATCTGCTTGCTTGATATTGTCCTGACAATCATTTATTTGTCAAATATATCATAACCTGGTTATAGGAATCATGTCCAAAATTAGACCCTGCGAGTCAGGAAAATTCGGACCACATGCTTGGTAAGATAAACATATGGTTTATGATACCCCCGAGCCAAGACAATATCTGATTGGTCAAGACAACATTTGAGGTGTGGCCAACAGGCCAGTTTAAATACTCAGGACACCATAAAATCTCGCTTTTAGTCTCTAGCTGTGCTGCTGCTATTAGTCATGTGGCTTTTAGTTGTTAGCTTTGCTTCTGCTACTAGTCATGCCTGCTCTTAGTTTTAGCTTTTAGCTTTGCTTCTTAGCTTTAGCTTTTAGCCATGCTGTTTGTCATCACTATTCTTTGAGTGCGGTTGCAGCGTGCTTCAGCCTGCACGCCTGCTGCTACTTAGCCACGATGAGAAGGAACACCACCTAGTCTCGTCAAACTTTATTTGTTTTCTTTTCCGTTTGAGAGTTTCGTGTTCTGAGTTAAGTTTTGTAACGTCGACCTCGGTCTGCGCGTTGAACTTCAACCAGCCACACAACTCCATTTTCAGCCAACGCCCCACCACAGGCCTTCCCAAGATGTCACTTCAGTGACTACTGAACTTCCAGCGAATCAGCGACATCGGGATACCCCTTTCACCGGAATTCCCTTTTTCACAGGAGACGCAAGTAACCTCCAGACTATGACCTTTACTGGTGTATCTAATATAATTTTAACCTCATTGAGGAACTCAATGCGAGGGCTAATTACGTGATTGATGGTTGTTCATGTCTATGCAATTTAACGTATTGCTGTAAACTTGGGACTCCATATTTCCATTCTCTTAATTCATCTTTCCCTAACTTTCGATCTTCCTGCAACTTGTGTGAATGTGTGAGTGCGTGCGTTTATGTGTTAGATTAGTTTATATGTCTTAGATTTATCTAATAAAGCCGTATTCATATTGAAATGAGAAGTATCTTGTGTTTTGTACTTACAAGTTAATGTCTTAAACTTCCGATCTTGTTACTGTGCTAATTGATAGTGTTTTCACTATAGTTTGGATATTAATTTCCAGCGCAGATTTGATGTTGAACGGCTCGTTCAGTGAATTGCAGGGCATCTCAGTGATCAGCTGTGAAACAGTGATTCTGTTCAAATTCCCTTTAACCTGTTAGCCAGCACAAAGTCGCCCTCCTCCTGAATGCCTTTTAACATGCACGTGTCAGTGTTTATGAATAGATTAAATGAAATGGGACAAGTTTAATCTTGACAATCAATGTATCATTATAAAGATCTAAGCCTCAAGCATCGACGACAGATCGCCGTTTTTCAATGGAAAGCTTATAAAGACTGAATTTGCTACATTTGTGTAAGCAGTACACATAAAAAACATGAACATTAGAAACGCTGTACATACCAGATCCGTCGGAATAATGAGTCATAAATACATGCACAACTGTAAATCCTGGTTTAGTTAGAAAGGTAAGGGTCCACTGAATGACATCTCATGAAGCACATTTAGTCCAACGAAGCAATAACATTGTAATATGGATCATAATTCCTTTGTTTACGTTTCAGTTCTTCAGCGACAGAACTGTTTCTGTCCGTTATGGAATAACTCACGGTCGGAAACTGCATCTTGGTAGTAAAAAAACTGCATGGTTTTGCAGTTTATAGTGTCACAAACAGAATGAGGCGATCCAACGGAAAAAAGAATGAATGAAAGATAGGCGAAAGATAGTATTTTTGAGTTTTGCCGTTCCCTCGTGAGGGCTTGTGATGCGCTCTGACGCACCTGATGGAGGCGGAACTTATAGCGATCGCCTTTTTCTTTGTTTCTTTTATTTTTCAACAGTTTTTATATATATGAGAGTGTTTTATGTTGAATGGGAATGTATCTGCATAATTACCATCTGTTTAAGTGCAAATCAGCCTAATTCAGCTCGCTATTACTGCATGATCACTGCTATCAAAGTGAACGCGTCTATATGAATAGAGAGAGTGGATTATTTACTAAATGGCCATCAGCACATCAGCACTTATTTGCATCATAATTCATTGTAAATGCTGCATTTCTAGCAATCTCATGATTTTCTGTAATTGGCAAACAGTTAAATCTTTTTTATTTTTCTTATTATTCTTATATTTCTTACTCCAATTATTATTATTGTATTTTTCTAGTGCTCAAATAAATCACTTATATGATGTTTAAGTTTCTGTCTAGTGTTTTATAATTGAAAAAAACTATGCAGTGGTATGTTTAATGACTAAATAGTTTGTAGAAGCCTTCAGTACTATTGAGAAATATATTTTCTTATATTTGGGGGGTGGGGGTCTAGACATAGTCTCATAAAAATATTTGCAGGAGTCTCATTTTTCATGATATCTTATTCAGATTTGAAATAGAAACTCACGAGACATGTGGCTTTCAACCCATTACTTTTCTAGATTGCTTCAGGACTCATTTCATGTATTTTTACATCAAATTATAGTGGGTAAAAAATGTCAAAGCACTTACTTCAGTGTCTATAACTTTTAATATTTTTGAGCATTATCAAATCTGGTTGATAAAAAATAAAGCCCAAAGGGTCTTCTTTCCAAAGACACCAAAATTATGTTTGTAACACACTGAAGTAGGAAACTGTTACAATTATAAGTTAGGTAGAGCACTTTCAGCTGTGAGTCCCATAACACACTGAAGGCATCAAGGACTATTTGACCGAGAAGGAGAGTGATGGGGTGCTGCGCCATATGACCTGGCCTCCACAGTCACCGGACCTGAACCCAATCGAGACAGCTAAGCATCTCTCGGGGAACTCCTTCAAGACTGTTGGAAGACCATTTCAGGTGACTACCTCTTGAAGCTCATCAAGAGAATGCCAAGAGTGTGCAAAGCAGTAATCAAAGCAAAAGGTGGCTACTTTGAAGAACCTAGAATATGACATATTTTCAGTTATTTTACACTTTTTTTGTTATGTATATAATTCCATATGTAATTCCACGTGTTAATTCATAGTTTTGATGCTTTCATTGTGAATCTACAATTTTCATAGTCATGAAAATAAAGGAATACGGAAATGTAATATATGACATATATGTCCCTATATCGCTAATGACACCATCATATATGCTAAATATAAGACAATATATTGCTATCACATATATACATATCTCTAGATATATGTTGATATAGGTTTATAACATATATAAATTTGGCATATTAAATTAGTATATTGACATATATTAATATGATGTATATGATTATTATTTATATAATACTGTATGTTTTGACCATATATGTAACCAATGTTTAATTTATATATGCCAAACTATTCAAACAACATACATTTCACATGCCTATGGTTTCCTTATTCATGTGTTTTCCTTATTTGAACAGTTTGAACTTTTATCAAGTCTACACATCCACATTTCATTTCTATCCCATTTTCGAATCCTGTATAAAATTTATTATTTTACCTCTTCTTAACCAGCTCATAAAAAAAATAAATACTACACAAATTCTATTTGAAAACACACATTTTATTTTTTTCATCAATAGCCATATATCAATATCTATATGTAAGAAAGTACATACATGCACTACATATGCAGATGCATACAGAATAATATACAGTTGCACTCAAAAAAATGGATTTGTGGTACTGTTCGTTTTACACGTTTTGTTAAAACAACACAAATATATTTAGTTTTCCACCAAAACACAATTGTATTGTGTTTCATCATCTTAAACTGTTTAATTTTAAACTTTACTTAATTATCAATCGTTAAACTAACGTAAAGGGTTTAATTTCGTAATTAAAAAAAAACCCGGAAGTGACTCCAACGCATTTGATGACGGTGCAGAGGGGAGCAAGAGGTGGTACCAGTCAGGTAAGACAATCTAGAGTTTTTCTTGTGTTAAGTCAAAGTCTTTAATTTATCTTAGAGTTTCTGTTTTGGGGTGCTTTTGTTTTGCAAACTAGTATTGTGTAATCGGTTTATTGCACCGTTTATAGATGATTTTGAGCGGTTGGGAGATGTGAAAGCGCACGACTCTCTGTAATGTATTTACTTATATATATATATATATATATATATATATATATATATGTTATATATTCATGAGGCCAGCCACCAAATGCTATCAAAACATACTTTACTGGTGTTCAGATCACATATTGATTACATCACATTTCACACGTGCAAATCACATCACGTGATTTAAATACCCTCTTCCCAGGCATAGGAACCAATGACTGCTCATCATGCATATATACACATTATCCCAAATACACCACATTTCCTCCCCCATTAAAAATCATACACCACATTATCAGTTCAAAAGCACCACATGTGTTCAAATTCTCAATTTCTAAAACGCTGTGGTAATTTAATAGTTCGTTTAGAGCGACGTAGACCCCCTGGACTTGGAATCAGGGGTTCTGTTAGTTCAAAAGGTACCTCAGAGTCAAATGTACCTGGAATTCCAGCAAATCCAGAATCTTGATCATTGAGTTCAGCATTTTGAGCTTGATCATTAGATTCAGCAGATTGAGCAGTCTCCTTTTCATCCGGTGGCATTGGAATCTCTGAGGAGGAAGTGCGTGGTCTCAATTGATCACCATGCCGTCTATACACAGTATCCGATGCTGGATCACGTACCTTGTACGAAACAGGTCCTGTCTGTTGTGTAATCACTCCAGATAACCACTTCGGATCTCCTCCCACCGTACTTCATTACTAAATGTAATACACTCTCCTGATTCAATTCAAAAGAAGAAGATAGCACTTCAGTTCGAGGAAACCGACCCGATCCGAACCTTGGATACTGCACGCCTTCCTCTCAATAACTGCATAAACACAACAAAAAACTGACCGCGATGTAAAAGCTCTTAAGAACACAGCGATGTGGATGTTTGCACAAACTCTGAGATTCTCCAGGCACGAAAAGTCCAGTCACGTTTATTTATATAACAGTCCTTTATGCAATCGATAGCTTTTCAATATTAAACATTAAAATACAGAGTCAGTGTCGCTAGAATTATAACTTGATTTCCTGTTATAAAGCAGCTCTCCAGTGTGGAGCTAGCTAATAATAAAATAATTTTAAAAGTGGGGGAAATATTTCATTAAAGTTTTAGTTCTGCGCTAGATCAAACCAATCTGTTTTGCTTATCATAACCCAATAAGGTATTTTAAGAGAGATTGTATTTATTAATAAAATGTTTATCCAAAAATAAAACGTCCTATCACATACCTTTACTTTATATTATACATATGGCTTACAATAAGAGATGTTAAGAGACAGAATGATTTGTCATTCAGCTACTTCCTCATATAACTAATCAAATGGCGAATAGGAGTTTCTCTCTTATCTCATTTTGTGTGCCAAATATATTTGTTTAAATTAATTGTATTAATAATACATAATGACTTTCAAAAGTGGAAGTAATTACCTTTATTTGTTATAATATGTATATTTTAACTAATTGAAAAAGATAAATAATCAATAAATGTCTAACCATGAGATGTTGACCAAGTTTTGAGAGCCCTGGCTCAGCACAGTGGAAGTATTTGAAGCTTTGTTTATGAACATGGTGTGGTCATACAATGATTTTAAACCGGACACTACTCTGAGCTGTTCACATTATACATATGCTCCAGATATGTAATCAGGTCCTCTCTTTAGGAATGGTAAACATGACACTAGTCATCACTCACACAAATAAATCATTCAATATTTTGATAATTGAATTGGTTTTTGCTGTTCAATTTTTTTTTTTTTTTTTTAACACATTGCACTTCATGTGTTTACATATTTGTGCAGAATTTGAGACATACAGAATTACCATAGGCCCATCAGAATCAACAATCTTTGCCAAACTGGATCCGGACTGCAAAACTTATGAAGATGTTTGCATAATGAAGAAGAGTCCTTGGACAAATAATGAAACCCTCTTGGTGCCCACTACACATGCAAGAACAACCTTGTATTAAAACATTATTCTCTCACTGGTTACTGGAAATTGACAAAAAAAGACAGATATAATAAGATAAGGTTTATTAATACAATAAATACAAAATATGTGGTATTACTATAAACTGATAGATTTATTTTGATGCAAGGCAGGGGTGTCCAGACCTGCTCTAGGAAAGCCAGTATTCTGTGGGGTTCAGCTCTAACACACCTGCCTGGAACTTCAGGTAAGACTTTTTTGTTTTAAAATTCCCAAGAACCTTGATTAGCTGGTTCAGGTGTGTTTAAATGGCTAGATCACCCAAAAATAAACATGTCATTACTCACCCTCATGTCGTTTCAAACCCGTAAGACCATCATTCATCTTCAGAGCACAAATTATGATATTTTTTAGGGATGCCCCGATCATGATTTTTCATGGCCGATACCGATTTTTTTACAAGCAAACTGGACAATTTTTTTTTTAAATCTTTAAGCAACAAACAAGAAGGAAGGACAGTCCACAGTCTACAGTCCAAAATTGAGGAAAAGCTCAATAAAGCCCCTTTCACACTGCGATTCCGGCAAATACAGGTCCCGTAACGACACGTGACATTGGGGCGAGACGTGTAATGTACGAGTCGAAAAGATTAGGCAGGTAATACTTTCACTGAATCTGGCGAACGATCTCGATCTTTTTTTTTTTTCAGTGAACGTTGATCTTCCTTCAAAACAGCCACTAAAAGAGTCGCAAGATAACGTGCGTCATCACTTAGACACAGCATTAGATCTGGCTTTTGTTCTGGGTCTGGGAACATTCCAGTTCTGTTGCTTAGCGTACAGGCTCCAGATGTGTGTACCATTTTCCACTTTAATGTTTGTGAGAATCCCATCTTGACTGCTTGCCTGGATTTCCCATAAGAAGATGAATGACTGACTTTTTTTCATGTAATTTTAGAAGAAAAAAAACAAAAACAAAGGCTAAAAAATGCTTTGTTGAAGGGAGTAACTTTAAATAGAAAATATTGTGTTAAAGTAACTAGAACTAATTGTGTGGAACCACTGTCCATAATTGACTTGAGTAAGTTTAAAGAGTAATTTTTTTTGAGTGTGTGTTTGTCTTCAAAAATCTAGGGGTTCTTAATTTAAACACATTTCTCTAACTTATGCAGCTATGTAAACCTGGGTTCTCCACTAGCATTCAAAGAAAATGAACTTTTGGTGCTTTCATCAAAGTTTGGCAGAGCTGCAAAAACTGATGTCACTGATGCCAGACATTTTATATATATATATATATATATATATATATATATATATATATATATATATAAAATTAAACAGTTACTGAGGCATGTACAGCAGTTAGGTGAGACAGCACCTTCTCGACTGGATGAAAGTGTAGAGGATTTTGAAGCTAAGGCATGTCATGTTCATTGCATTACATGTTTGTAAGTACATATCCATAACCTTTATTTAAAAATATGTACGAAATTAATGAAGTCATGTTTTTTTTTTTTTTTTTTTTACATTTGTTTAGTTTATATCATGCATTAATTCAAGATATTTTGCAAGTAATATACATAATATAAGAACATATCATTTAAAATGTGCACACAATGTTTTTATATTTAATTTATATATTGCATATACATTAATCAAAATTATATTTTATATATATATATATATATATATATATATATATATATATATATATATATATATACACACATTTCATTTTAAATGTTAAATATATACTAAGACTATACAAAAACATATATAAGGGACATATATATGTCACATATATGTAAGCAATATGCTATGCATATATGTTTAGTTTGTATATTGAACATATATACAAAGAAATATATGTCATGTATATTGAAAATTATATATGTGACATATATAAAAAAAACCACTATTATACATACATAAAATATATGGGCTAGTTTTATATGTCAATATATGAAATTGTTCCATTTTCTAATAGGTTTTATATATGGGCAGATATATATGTACATATATGTTTTCCCTTTCTATGTGGATATATTTAATATATGTATATTTCATATATGTACATATATTACATTTCCGTATGGGAAGGAAACTCTTTGAATGAGAAAGTTTGTCCAAACTGTTGGTCTGTACTGATATATATATATTAGGGGTGTAACGATACGCGTATTCGTATTGAACCGTTCGGTACGAGGCTTTCGGTTCGGTACGCGGTACGCATTATGTACCGAACGGTTCGTTGGACTAATTAATTATATTTGCAAAATAAATAAAAAATTGTGAAATATAATGATATGCGTTCAACAAGGTAGCTCAATAACCCAAACGACGTAACAGGCAACGCCCCTGACACCCCCGAAGAAAAAAAAACACCATATGTTATATAGGCTACTCAGTCAGGCGCTCGCTCACTCAGTACGCGCTGAAGGCTCGTTGCAAAATGGCCAATGCGTTTAACAGACCAGAAATATAAGATCCTCCAATAACCAACAGGTCTGGTGTTTGGGTGCACTTTACCAATCGATCGGGGCATCCGAGCAAGCACGGAAATCAAAATGGACTAGTACTGTACTGTATCGGAATTTCCTGAGCAGTACGATACAATTAACAGGCCTGCACGTTATTAGATAGAACAACTGTTATAAATAGAACGTATGCACGGGCAGTTTTGAAAACTCCACCTACTTTGCTCTTGGCATAGTGCAGCCCAAATCGCGTTGTATCTGAAGGGCAACGCTGAGCCCAGGGTCCAGCGCCGCGCGTACTGAGTGAGCGAGCGCGCTCTGTAGTGGAAAACGCAGGTTTTAAGAATATGCTTAATGTAATTGAGCCCCGTTACAATATTCCTTCACGAGCTAATTTCAGCCAGACCGTAATTCCTGCTTTGTGCCAAAAAACAAAAGCCCTATAGAGAACCAATTGAGTAAAAACACACTCAATATAAAGAGTTATAGAGTTCCATATAAAAAGTTACATCTTTGTATTTGTTCATAACTACTACAACAATAATATAAAATTTTAAAAAAATTTTTATAAGGAGCTGTTTTTGTTTTATACAGTATGCTACTAAGAAAACACCATAGAAGATGGGTAAAGAATAGCTCCATCATTGTTCAATGTAAAAAAAACATACTTTGTTAGTTTTAATAAATATATTTTTTTTAAATCAAGGAAATGTATCTGCCAATTTTTTCTTTTTGCTGTATCTAAAACGTACCGAACCGTACCGAACCGAACCGAGACACCAGTGAATCGTATCGAACCGAACCGTGAATTTTGTGAACCGTTACACCCCTAATATATATATATATATGGTCTCTGATTAATTTTTGATTTGACTGTATATCCTTCAGTTTTCATATACTTAAGTCAATTAAAATGTATTTTACAAGTTTTGGTTACTTTCTTTGTTCATTTTTTAGGTCCATGATTCATAATCTTTAAAGGGGGGGGTGAAATGCTATTTCATGCATACTGAGTTTTTTACACTGTTAAAGAGTTGGATTCCCATGCTAAACATGGACAAAGTTTCAAAAATTAAGTTGTACGTTTGAAGGAGTATTTCTGTTCCAAAAATATTCCTTCCGGTTTGTCACAATTTTCAGAAAGTTTTTTTCGAGTATGGCTCTGTGTGACGTTAGATGGAGCGGAATTTCCTTATATGGGTCCTAAGGGCACGTCTGCCGGAAGAGCGCGCGCTCCCGTATAGCAGAGCACTGAGAGGCTGAGCACAGACAATCACTGATCAGAGCGAGAGCGTCGCGAAATTTCACAAAAGGAGTGTGTTTTTGGTTGCCAGGGCAAGACAACCCTGCACAGATTACCAAAGAAAAAACAGCATTAAGGGACCAGTGGATGGAGTTTATTTTTACAGAGCATCAACGGAGTTGTGCAAGTGTTTGTGTTTGTTCCCTGCATTTCGAAGATGCTTGTTTTACAAACAAGGCCCAGTTTGACGACGGATTTGCGTATCGTTTATTTCTTAAGGATGATGCAATCCCAACGAAAAAGGGTCACGATCGTGTGTTGGAACCGCAGGCGGTGAGTAAAACTGCTTAAAATATCTCTGCCTCCTTGTTAGTGCTTCCGCCTCCCATGCCGGAGACCCGGGTTCGAGCCCCGCTCGGAGCGAGTTGTTGCTGCTGTTGCTCTCGTTCAGTTTCAGCCTCGGCATCTGATTCTGGATCATAAATAAACGGCTGAATCTGACTGTTAGCCATGGTTTGTTTTGGATGATGGTTTTCTCCTCAAGGTAATGTCACAGCTTCCAAACGCTCTCAACGCAAAAGCCTACTGGCGCTCGTGATTCTTTAGCTCTGCCCACACGTCACGCCTCCAGTCTGTCGTGTTTTTCTGGAAAAATCGGTACAGACTATCCTTCTCTTATGAATATAATAAAACTAAAGACTTTTTGGAGTTATGAAGGATGCAGTACTACTCTATAGGTACTCAAGATTAATAGGATATTGAGTGAAAACGAGCATTTCACATAATGCAGGGAATCATCCCGGGCTGACGCTCACAAGTCCGGGGTAAGTATATAGCGTTCTGTTAACAATCCAACCATGTCTACTCTGTGTGTTTCTCTGCACAGGCCCGGTGCACCCAGGACGCGATCTTGCCAGATGTCCTTCACTGCGACGCCGTCCACAGCGGAGGACGCGATCCGGGCCCCGGGCGACTACTTCTCCCCCTCCTGCCTTTGAGATCTCCATCCGGAACCGCTACGCTCCCCTCTGCGAGACAGGACGCGACCCTGTGATCATCGGAGATTCCATCGTCCGATACGTCCGTGCTACGTTAGCCGAAGGTAAAGTGCACACTCATTGTTTGCCTGGTGCTCGTGTTCTCGATGTTTCTGCGCAGATACCCGCGATCCTGAAGGCCGATGAGAGCCCCAGAGCAGTTGTGCTTCACGCCGGGGTTAACGACACCACGCTGCGGCAGACGGAGACGCTGAAGAGGGACTTCAGCAGCCTGATCGAGACGGTTCACAGCACGACGCCCGCGGTGACGATCACCATGTCAGGACCACTGCCCACGTATCGACGAGGACACGAAACGTTCAGTAGACTTTTTGCTTTAAATTAATGGTTGTTGTTATGGTGTAAAGAACAGAAACTGCTATTTGTTAATAACTGGAATCTTTTCTGGGAGCATGCTAGGCTGTTTCGCACTGATGGATTACAACCTAGCAGAATCGGAGCGGGGCTGCTTTCTGACAACATCTCCAGGACACTTCGCTCCATGTGACTGGTAAGTCAATTCTCAAATAACCATTATGATGAGTTTTGTTCCACCCACTTAAATGATAAAAGTACTTGCACTGTAAAAACTATTAAGACTGTGTCTGTTCCCCGAATAGTGAGGTCAAAATATAAATATAATGTAGGATCTAGAAAAAATCTTATCGGAATTAAACCAGAAAAATGTAAAGTAAATGAAAAAAAAACAATTTTTAAAGTTTGGGCTCATAAATATTAGATCACTTGACTGAAGTGCTTGACTGAAACCTGGCTATAACCAAATGATTATTTTGGTCTAAATGAGTCTACTCCACCAAACTACTGTTATAAGCATGAGCCCTGTCAGACTGGTCATGGCGGAAGTGTTGCAACAATATATAGTGATATTCTCAATGTCACCCAGAAAACAGGATACAGGTTTAACTCTTTTGAAATACTTCTGCTAAATGTTACACTGTCAGACATGCAAAAGAAATCTAATGTATCTCTTGCTCTGGCTACTTTGTATAGACCACCAGGGCCATATACTGATTTCCTAGAAGAATTTGCAGATTTCCTCTCAGACCTTCTAGTTAAGGTTGATAAGGCGCTAATCATGGGAGATTTTACAACCTGGTCTCACAGAATTCCGTGAAATGTCCACGGGTCCTTAACTCAAAATCCGTGAAGCCATCACGGAATTGCCCCAAATTCCGTGACCCGACCACGGATATTTCTCCAACGCAAGTCAATGACACTGACCTCCCGTGATCCACACACGGATACCCGTTTCAATGAAGGAGTACAGAACTCGCTGAACGGACGTGCTTTCTCGTTTGGAAACGCAACATTTGACGTATTTGTTTCTTTTCCAATATCAAATGCCATAATGACATTAACCAGACAGCTGTTGTAGTTATTGCATTGTCCTGTCATCATAAAAATTACGTTTGTTTCAGTTACAAAAGTCCCGTGATGGCACGGACCTCCACAACCTGACCTCACTCACATACTTACAAGCTTTTCGTCGACACTGTTGCAATGGCATGTAATTAACTTGGCATTTTTTCTCGTCCTGTCATCATAAAATCCAGTTTGATGGCGTTTTACACACATTTTGGCTATAGTCAGAACTAAAATCTGTGATAGGAGCACGGAGTGAGTCTGTGCTTAGATCATGGATAACTCTAACGCAAGTCAATGACTATCATCTTCCGTGGTCCGTACACGGATCGTTTCAGTGATGGAGTACAGACCTCACTCAATGGACGTGCTATCTCATCTGGAAACGCAACATTTGAAGTATTTATTTTTTTCAACACCAAATACCATGACCAACCTGACTGTTATTGTAACTATTGCATTGTCCTGCCATCATACAGATTCACTTTGATTCTGTTAGCCTAACTAAAATCTGTGATACGAGCACGGAGTGAGTCTGTGCTGAGATCACGGATAACTCTAACGCAAGTCAATGACACTCATCTTCCGTGGTCCACACACGGAAACCCAGTCTCACGGCAGTTCGTGATTTTGTCACGTAATTTTATCTATTTATTCGTGGCAGGCACACGTTTATTTCCTTATTTTCATGATTGCAGCACGTTTTTTTAAACTAATGCATTTCAACTGGAGGCATCTTTCGTGCATCAGCACAATATTTTCTGATTAATTATTATTATTATTATTTAATTTTTCACAGGACAACAGAAGAAACTCACTGAAACTTGAAAAAAAAATCGGAGCTTAACTTACTGTACAAACTGAGCAACATACTGTATTGCTGGTGAAAAAAACACATTAAAACTTTTTTAGCTGTAAAATGCGCAATGGTTCTTTTTTTACTTTTTCATTGATTTTTATTTTTTTCATAGGCCTAGATTTAATTTTTTTTAATTACAGAATTCAATATCAAGTCCTTGACACATAACTGTAACACATTTTCACATTAAGAAACAATTTAGTTTAAATAAAAAGAACAAAAAATATCTAAAAATAAATAAATTATTTATTAGCGATAGGCCTACAGATTTTTTTTATTTTTTTATTTTTTATTTTTTTACTTTAGACTCTAAAGTTAAAAGTTTTTATTAAGGCTATTGTAAAGGCTTCTTAAAAATGATGTCGCTGATGAGCCTCTGTCAGATTCTGTGATATGAATGTCCGCTAATGGGTTTAGAATGAGCCCCGCTCGGCCCGTGTTCTGGCTTACTGTAATATTTCACCTGTAATAAGACCGAAATAATATAATTAAAATAAAGAAATGAATGAACCCAGACAGCAACATAGTGTTGGCCCAGATCCGGCCCACATCTGGCCCGCATGAAATCCATGCGGGCCAGATGTGGGCCGAATCTGGACCAAAACTGCTTGCTGTCAGGGAATACATGATAACATCTAAATAAATTTTGATAGATTTAGCGTTATAGTTTTAAAAATATTAATAAACAGCAAATCAACACAGAAAGACCTAAATAATAATAATACATAATTAATAAACAGCGCCGCCCCTCCCACTACGCGCATCACGCGCTGTGCGTCAACCCCAAAGCGTCAAAAACTGAAGCGTGGTCAAGCGCCTCTAGCGTCACTGACATGAGATGTTTATCGCTTTGAAATCACGTTCAAGAAGTCTCATTCAGCACACATCGCGATACTTTCCATCAGTTTGCAAGAGCCGCAGGTTGGGTGAGTTATACAGTCTATGGTGAGTAGTAGTAAATATGCTCTTTTAATGCCTGTCCTAAAACGTATTCTGTCTTCTTTATTAATCAGATGAGCGCCTTATGTTTATGTATTACATCGGTCATCCGAGGCTGTCTTTGAGTTTCATTGTGTTTAACTAAATGAACACAGCTGCTAACTGGTTAAACTCTATCGGTCACGTGACGTGACGTGCCACAGACCTGGGATCCGTTTTATATTCATTTCAGGTTCAAAGATGTAAGTTGTATTTGTAGTAAAATCATGGTAACCATGACACCTAAAAAAGTAGGTAAAACCCAGTAAACAAGACATTTACCACAAGTTTTTTTGTTTGTTTGTTTTTTTACCACAGTAACTGTAGCTTTACTGTAGTATAGTAATAGCAGATTAATCACCAAATTAACTATAGTTGTACCACTGTAATGGTAGTGTTTTAATGTGCTTTTATATGACTTATTTCACAGTAATCACATTTACTGTACCATGCTTGTAATACCTTTTTAATGTAAAAAAAAAAAAAAAAAAAAAACATTTTTCCCATCTTGCAGTTCAATTCATATTTGTTTATATCTTAAATATTTTGCTCACAGATCACTATTAACATTCTGTATATAATTCTGTTTTATTTTCTTTCCCCTTGTATTAATTTTTTAGCTGAAAAGACGTAAAGTAAGCAGTCACCCCAGTGGTGTTTGTGGAGAGGTATTCCTTCAGAAATGGAGAAGACAGAAAGCTGCAGAGGCAGGTTGGTCTGTGATAGTTTGTCCCTTTTATCAAACATTCCTGTTGTTATCATTTGCACAGCATTTTGTTGTTTCTTAAACTGTTGTACGGTCCAAATACCCACACTTGCCATCTTTGCACATTTCCTTTATTTGGCCCAAGTGAGCATGAAGATCACAATGTGTGTCGATCTTAACATGACAAAGTTCGTTTCAACTTTGTATTTTAAAAGAAACTTCTAAATGTCTTTTCAATAGTCCCTAATAATACATTTTAATGCGCTTTTCTAGAACCCAAAGCGCTAAAATTAGCGCCCTATTAACCCTATTAAAGATGACAATTTATTTTGTGGTGCTTCTAATTAAGTGATAAAAAGAAGTTACAAATGATGTACAAAATAAATATACTTTTCTGTGCACAAAGAAAACATGCAACACTTTGTTTTACTACTAAATTAGTCTCAATTTCTAATTATTATAATTAATATTTCACAAACATTGGAAAGTTGCGTGACCTCTTGTTAAACCCCTGCAAAAAGTCTCACATTAATTCCAAAACATGATGCATGATGGGATACACTAAGCGTTGTATAGCGCTCCGGAGCAGTATTGGAGAGGTTTAGTGTGAGTTAAGGACACTGTGCTTTGGCATTATTAAGACCGGGGACAGTCTCATAGTCACGTACACACACTCTCAAGTGAATAAGACCTCAAGTGTGGGTAACTGGAAAGGGGAAAAGTCTTTAAAATGATCCCTAAATACAGTCCCACATCAAAGTCTTAATAATTCACTAATGCTTTCATGGTCTAAAAAATAATGTATGTAAGTAATGTATAAGTTAAAGTATATAGTAATGTATAAGTTGCATGTAATGAAATAATATTTCCTTTCTTTCTGTCTTACAGGATTGTTTGCAGATAATGCTGTTCTTCTTTTTCAGAAGTTTTTGGGGAGCCAACCCTCACAAACCTTCCTAAAAACTAAAAGAGCTATTACTGAGTCTCAGCGACTCTTGCCACGATCAGCTCTTCCCAGGTACATTTGTTTACTCATCAAATGCTCTGGTCTGAATCTTACTTTGAATTAACTTAATTATATGTTTAATGAGCAATATTGCTCATTGCACACAGAGTAAGATTATCTTGTTTCACAGAAGAGAAGGAAGACCAAGGAAATGATTTGCTCAGGATGAGGAATGAAGATGGTCATCTTGTGCTCAAGCAAACAGAAGTCCTCTGGTATGAGTGTGTTATGTGTTACAGGACTTTATGATGATTTCTCACAGGACTGGTCATGTCAGCCGTAATTATTCTTTCCAATGTTTTTATATTTATTTTATTTTATTTGATACAGCTATAATAATTATAGCATGTTAGCAAAGTTTGACTGGAACATTTTTAATCTAAAGTTTTAAAAAAACACCAACTGTTATTCTTAAAAGCATACAAGTGTCATAAAAGTGGTTTAATTGATATAAACACCAATTGACATTATCTCACTGTTTTGTGAATGTTGTGTTATAAATTGTGAATTGATAGTTGATTGGTTTGAAGCCAGGCCTTACACTGCACAGACTAAAACACATTTGTGAGAGAAGTCATTAGCTCTGGAGAAAGACTCTAGAGGAAGAAAACACATTTACTGCAACAAAAGATGAATTCTAGAGTCTCTGAGAAGTACACATGCTAATGGAGTCTCATGGGCAAGTCCTTTGCCTCTGTAACTTTTTCTAAATTCTTGCATAATGAAATTGTTTATTGCAGTATTTTAACAATTTTACTTTGTACAGATGATCTCATCAACCAAATGAGGGGTTTTGACCAAGTGATGCTCTTGAAAGGAGTGAAAGAAGAGGATGTGGTAAATTGTCTTCAGAGAAAAAGCTTCTCAAAAGATCTTAAAACAGCTTGAATAATGGTAAGTGTACAGTACTACAAGGGTCATAGTTACTCACCCTGCTAAAATCACACAGAACATAAGATGAGCTCTATGTCCATTAAACAACTTCATCTGGATTGTTTGTTTCACTTTGACCAGGTCTGGGATCTTAGGACTGGGAGATCTCACTTGCACCCAGTTAACCTCCATAGAGAACATTTATCAGAAGCGCTGTCTGGGCAGGGCAAGAAACATCATCAAGGATGGCTCTCACCCTAACCATGGACCTTTCACCCTCCTTCCATCCGGCAGGCATTACAGGAGCCTACGCTCTCGAACTAGTAGACTCAGGAAGAGCTTCTTCCCCGAGGCTGTGACACTCCTGAACACCGCACCACCTATCTAACCTGCACCTGCACTGGTCACAGTACTTTACATACATGTATTGCACTACTCATATTTTGCACAGACTGCACATGGTTAAATCCATTACACTATAAACTGTCTAAAGCTGTTACTGTACAAGCACAGTAAACTATTTCTACAATAAATATAATTGCACTACTATTATTTTGCATATAATAAATTGTTAAACTATACTTTTGCACACTCATTCAACTGTATTTATTACCACTGTTCTCAAGTTCCTGCTATTCATAATGTATATATAATTCTTCTTTGCTCTGTTCATAATGTACATACAATCCCTACATTACATTCATATTTATACTCTGTGTATACTCTGATCAATATTGTATATAGCAACTCCACTGTAAATTCTGTATATCATAGCTTTACTTACTCTGCACTTTTATGTATATAAAACACTATATTCTGGGACTTCTGGTTAGATGCTAACTGCATTTCATTAGCTCTGTACTTGTACTCTGCATAATGACAATAAAGTTGAATCTAATCTAATCTAATCTAATATTCTGGCTGAGAACAAGCTACACCACATCAGTGCTGGATATCAACCAAAAGCTGTTTCCAGACACGAGAGAAGATCACGATGAAACCAGTTTAGATGTGTTGATAAGGAATCATTATTTTCTGAAACAGTATCAAATGTCTTATATGTATCACATGATCTGTATCACAGTTGACTGGATGGGACTGTGACTTTTAAGGACATTTCATCACTCATCTGTGTGAACTGATTAATATATGAGGTTAATGTATTTTTGATTATGAATAATTATTTTCCTTGAATCTTATTTGTCTTGATGCTACTTTATCATCTTTATAGTCTATGCTTCAATAAAATGAATATGACGAATATTGTGTTCTGAAGATTCTTGTTAAATACATCATTTTAGGTAGGCTCATATGTGTTTATTTTAGACTTGGAAAAACTACATAATCATTATTGGGATTATTTTTTACTTAAGACATAAAAATATTTGATCAGATTAATGACATCTGGGACATCAGTACACCAGAAAGTTATTATTGTTTATATTTAGTAACAAATGCCAATTGTTTTGTGAAAGAAAGGGAGTTACGAGATTAATTATTTTGCATTACAAGATGGTGCCATGGGCTTTATTGTTACAAACACTTAAGGGATAACTGAGAATGTAGCAGGAATGATCAAAGTGGATCTTGTACTGCATTAAAACCAAGAGCACACACATTACTGATGTCCAGCACATGAGGAGCAAGAGACAGGGTTGAGAGGACATTTTTACACTGATTTTTGCTAATTAGTTATTAGTAATATATGTATATATATATATATATTAGGGGTGTAACGATACGCGTATTCGTATTGAACCGTTCGGTACGAGGCTTTCGGTTCGGTACGCGGTACGCATTATGTACCGAACGGTTCGTTGGACTAATTAATTATATTTGCAAAATAAATAAAAAATTGTGAAATATAATGATATGCGTTCAACAAGGTAGCTCAATAACCCAAACGACGTAACAGGCAACGCCCCTGACACCCCCGAAGAAAAAAAAACACCATATGTTATAGGCTACTCAGTCAGGCGCTCGCTCACTCAGTACGCGCTGAAGGCTCGTTGCAAAATGGCCAATGCGTTTAACAGACCAGAAATATAAGATCCTCCAATAACCAACAGGTCTGGTGTTTGGGTGCACTTTACCAATCGATCGGGGCATCCGAGCAAGCACGGAAATCAAAATGGACTAGTACTGTACTGTATCGGAATTTCCTGAGCAGTACGATACAATTAACAGGCCTGCACGTTATTAGATAGAACAACTGTTATAAATAGAACGTATGCACGGGCAGTTTTGAAAACTCCACCTACTTTGCTCTTGGCATAGTGCAGCCCAAATCGCGTTGTATCTGAAGGGCAACGCTGAGCCCAGGGTCCAGCGCCGCGCGTACTGAGTGAGCGAGCGCGCTCTGTAGTGGAAAACGCAGGTTTTAAGAATATGCTTAATGTAATTGAGCCCCGTTACAATATTCCTTCACGAGCTAATTTCAGCCAGACCGTAATTCCTGCTTTGTGCCAAAAAACAAAAGCCCTATAGAGAACCAATTGAGTAAAAACACACTCAATATAAAGAGTTATAGAGTTCCATATAAAAAGTTACATCTTTGTATTTGTTCATAACTACTACAACAATAATATAAAATTTTAAAAAAAATTTTATAAGGAGCTGTTTTTGTTTTATACAGTATGCTACTAAGAAAACACCATAGAAGATGGGTAAAGAATAGCTCCATCATTGTTCAATGTAAAAAAAAACATACTTTGTTAGTTTTAATAAATATATTTTTTTTAAATCAAGGAAATGTATCTGCCAATTTTTTCTTTTTGCTGTATCTAAAACGTACCGAACCGTACCGAACCGAACCGAGACACCAGTGAATCGTATCGAACCGAACCGTGAATTTTGTGAACCGTTACACCCCTAATATATATATATATATATATATATATATATATATATATATATATATATATATATATATATATATGAATGAATTTGTCCTTGTGTAATAGTGAAGTATCACAATGTGTATACATTGTCCTTGATTACTGCTTAACAGTGGGGAATAGATAATGGCATGTTGTTGCAGGTTCATCCATTATATTTATTGATGTTTACTTCAAAAATCAAATAAATAATCTATTATTTTTATTATCAAAACATTTCTTTATAATTTTTCCATGTTTCATCAGATGGCCTCACAATGTCCTGTCAAAAGGTATAATAGCAATGATGTAAGAATTAGAAAACAGAGGACTGTGAAAACTGTCAGATATAAATGTGACTCAGCTCAGTTTGTTGTCCATGATGAGGAGAATACATATATGTAGGTTTTACTGCCCTTCTACCCCCAGGGGCCCAGTAGCACCCCCCGGAAGAGCCAAAAACTGTATATTTCAAATGGCTGTAAATCAGAGTCCAATTAACATATCAAAGCGAAAATCAGCATGATTACTACTTATGCTATGCTGATAAAATAATGTTGGGCACAGTTTTCAGAAATGAATGGAAAGGTGGCATAAAGGCATTTTACATATTGCATACTCTAAAATACTAAATTTCACCATGCCTCTCAAATATATCATAGTGGTTTACACAGTGAACATATTTATATGTCTAGTTTACCATTCAATATATTATTTCATTTCGTTAATAAAACTTTTTAAACTACATTACCCATTAGCCTCCATCGTTCTATCTATGGAAAGGGAATACTAGGCGCTGTTTTTTGTAGTTCATTGAAGTTATTCTTAGGGTTAGTGGATCTCGGTAAAAAGGTGATTTTTCTCAACATAGAAACACCCAATGTTGACTTAATATATTTACTAATGTGATAATAGCAGCAAAACATACTTTTGTAACATGATCCGCTGTTTAATATGGGTTAAAAGATAATCCAACCACATACAGTCCTGCGATGACAAGGGACATTCACAGCCAATGACATCAAAGCTGAGCAGCGTCATCACACTTCCTTAACCATTTATTGTCATTCATGAACGCTGTTTTCCGTTTTTCGGCTAAAGGGATAGATTGGTTAACAATAAATTAAATTTGCCACCTATTAGATAGTGTTTTATTAACGTCTACACCTTCTTCCAACAATAATGCAAATACAGAAATTATTGTTATTCAGCTTGACAACAATTTGGCAATATCGATGTGTACATGTGTGTGTACAACACGTGATGTGAACTGCACAGTCACAGTTGTATCTGATCTAACCAATAGATTCATTTCATTCAATTTAAAAGATACATTTATTCCTGACCAAAGACAAGAGCATTTACTAATAAAAGGAAAGAGTGAAATTATTAAGTTATTAAATTATTTAAATTTGTTTCTGTGATTTGCCTTGCTTTACCAATTAATCTCTAGTAATAAAAACTGAAATAAAGCATAATGAACATACATAATTTTGTAAGAGTTTTCCAGTATTTATTGATATGTCAAACTCATTTAAAGACAAAGTGCACATATTACTGCACTGTCACCAAGCTCGTTTTTAAAGAATAAAACTATGAAGAAAAAAAAGGCAGTTATGTTGTAAACGTTAACATTTTTCAGTGTGCAAATTCTTTTATTAAAAAACAAAACATTATAAATATGGTATATATCTTTCAGAGAACACCGTAAAAATATACATTTTCTTAAAAAGTGATACAACACAATGTAAATGTTTCAAACTCACAAAAAAACATCATGAAGACATGCATGTCAAGTGTGCAATATCATCTATAAAACTCAATCAGCAGAGCATCACGTAAACACTGATTGTCCGAACAATGGAAGAAAGATAAAGTGTTCAGGAAAACAAACACCTGCTACATAAAAATGCAGAAATATAACTTTAACAATAACATCATTCACTTCATGACTGGAACTAGGGGATTGCTGTGCATGAATATGTCCTTTACTAAAACTCCTGATGAGAACTGAAGCTTTTTTATGATAAAAGCACCAGAAGTAAAGTTTACTGTATGAAGCTTGACAAAGAGAACACAATGCTTTATCAATATGATAAATGCTATTTTTTTAACTATTGTTGTCATCACTGGTTCTGTATACAGTACAGTATATGGGTTGCTGGAAGGTCACAATGTATTCATTATAAGGTTAATTAAAACAAAGTTACATCTTCTGCAGAAATCAAACCACTGCAAAGTCTTGAGTCACTGATCCAGGAACCATTTCTCTGTGTGTGTGTGTGTGTGGCGGGGGTGGGGGGGGGGGTGGGGTGGAGTTAAAGAGGTGAATCCTTGTGCATGACGGAGAACTACAGTGTTATCTGGAAACAATCCTGTAAGACAGAAAGGATAGAAATATTATGTAATTAAATGCAACATTACTGTGTTTTTTTTAGACCATGAAAGCATAATCTGCAAAGATGCTGTATAATTAAATGTTAAATGCATCCATTATTAAAAGCAAGTCATTAATAGCAATATCTAGTCATGGAGATCACGTATAGTGGGAACATGAACTGATGGGGCTTATTTGAAGTAATTTAATGAGAAGCCAATGAACAATATAAACTTTCTGACTGTGTGGGGCAACTGATTTTCCAATATTGTGATAGTGTCAGATGAGATTTTCCAGGGGCTTGTACAATATCATACAAGTGTTAAATTGAATTAGTGAATTATTAAGACTTTGACGTGCGACTGTATTTAGGGATCATTTTAAAGACTTTTCCCCTTTCCAGTTACCCACACTTGAGGTCTTATTCACTTGAGAGTGTGTGTACGTGACTATGAGACTGTCCCCGGTCTTAATAATGCCAAAGCACAGTGTCCTTAACTCACACTAAACCTCTCCAATACTGCTCCGGAGCGCTATACAACGCTTAGTGTATCCCATCATGCATCATGTTTTGGAATTAATGTGAGACTTTTTGCAGAGATCTCACAGGAGGTCACGCAACTTTCCAATGTTTGTGAAATATTAATAATAATAATTAGAAATTGAGAATAATTTAGTAGTAAAACAAAGTGTTGCATGTTTTCTTGGTGCACAGAAAAGTATATTTATTTTGTACATCATTTGTAACTTCTTTTTATCACTTAATTAGAAGCACCACAAAATAAATTGTCATCTTTAATAGGGACTATTGAAAAGACATTTAGAAGTTTCTTTTAAAATACAAAGTTGAAACGAACTTTGTCATGTTAAGATCGACACACATTGTGATCTTCATGCTCACTTGGGCCAAATAAAGGAAATGTGCAAAGATGGCAAGTGTGGGTATTTGGACCGTACAACAGTTTAAGAAACAACAAAATGCTGTGCAAATGATAACAACAGGAATGTTTGATAAAAGGGACAAACTATCACAGACCAACCTGCCTCTGCAGCTTTCTGTCTTCTCCATTTCTGAAGGAATACCTCTCCACAAACACCACTGGGGTGACTGCTTACTTTACGTCTTTTCAGCTAAAAAATTAATACAAGGGGAAAGAAAATAAAACAGAATTATATACAGAATGTTAATAGTGATCTGTGAGCAAAATATTTAAGATATAAACCAATATGAATTGAACTGCAAGATGGGAAAAATGTTTTTTTTTTTTTTTTTTTTTTTACATTAAAAAGGTATTACAAGCATGGTACAGTAAATGTGATTACTGTGAAATAAGTCATATAAAAGCACATTAAAACACTACCATTACAGTGGTACAACTATAGTTAATTTGGTGATTAATCTGCTATTACTATACTACAGTAAAGCTACAGTTACTGTGGTAAAAAAACAAACAAACAAAAAAACTTGTGGTAAATGTCTTGTTTACTGGTTTTTACCTACTTTTGTAGGTGTCATGGTTACCATGATTTTACTACAAATACAACTTACATCTTTGAACCTGAAATGAATATAAAACGGATCCCAGGTCTGTGGCACGTCACGTCACGTGACCGATAGAGTTTAACCAGTTAGCAGCTGTGTTCATTTAGTTAAACACAATGAAACTCAAAGACAGCCTCGGATGACCGATGTAATACAGAGAGTAAACATAAGGCGCTCATCTGATTAATAAAGAAGACAGAATACGTTTTAGGACAGGCATTAAAAGAGCATATTTACTACTACTCACCATAGACTGTATAACTCACCCAACCTGCGGCTCTTGCAAACTGATGGAAAGTATCGCGATGTGTGCTGAATGAGACTTCTTGAACGTGATTTCAAAGCGATAAACATCTCATGTCAGTGACGCTAGAGGCGCTTGACCACCCTGCTAACACACGACGTAACAGTTACGTAACGTACTGGTAATTTTTGGTAATTCCATGACTTACCAATTGACAACGTAACTACGACGTCGCATGCCCGTAATTTTATTACCATCACATTACCAACTCACAACGTCGTCAGTACGTCCTTCCAACGTGACCAGATAACCAAGAATGTCCCAGATAGGTCCTCTATTGGTAATATATTGGTAACTTCATGACTTACTGGCAACGTAACTACAACGTCGTATGCACGTAATATCATTACCATATATTTTTTTTACGTTCTTTATATGCTCTCTGAGTATAGAGCCATTTAAAAAGTATAATTAAACTTCAGACTCAAGATTAAACGTTCCTTAAAGATAAAATATGTTTCTTTTCACCAAGTCAGAATATGGACATGCTTTTAATATATATATATATAATTACATCTTATGCCTAAAGGATCGGTTTTGATCGTTTTGTAAATGTTTTTGATGGTAATTTGTCAATAGATAAATGAAATAAAGTTAAGCTAATTAATTTAACCTAAAAATATCACTTAAACTATTTTGTACAAACATTTTTTTTTTCTGGGATTTAGCAATCCTGTGAATCACTAAACTAATATTTAGTTGTATGACCACAGTTTTTTAAAACTGCATGACATCTGTGTGGCATGGAGTCAACCAACTTGTGGCACCTCTCAGCTGTTATTCCACTCCATGATTCTTTAACAACATTCCACAATTCATTCACATTTCTTGGTTTTGCTTCAGAAACAGCATTTTTGATATCACCCCACAAGTTCTCAATTGGATTAAGGTCTGGAGATTGGGCTTGCCACTCCATAACATTAATTTTGTTGGTTTGGAACCAAGACTTTGCCCGTTTACTAGTGTGTTTTGGGTCATTGTCTTGTTGAAACAACCATTTCAAGGGCATGTCCTCTTCAGCATAGGGCAACATGACCTCTTCAAGTATTTTAACATATGCAAACTGATCCATGATCCCTGGTATGCGATAAATAGGCCCAACACCATAGTAGGAGAAACATGCCCATATCATGATGCTTGCACCTCCATGCTTCACTGTCTTCACTGTGTACTGTGGCTTGAATTCAGAGTTTGGGGGTCGTCTCACAAACTGCCTGTGGCCCTTGGACCCAAAAAGAACAATTTTACTCTCATCAGTCCACAAAATGTTCCTCCATTTCTCTTTAGGCCAGTTGATGTGTTCTTTGGCAAATTGTAACCTCTTCTGCACATGCCTTTTCTTTAACAGAGGGACTTTGCGGGGGATTCTTGAAAATAGATTAGCTTCACACAGACGTCTTCTAACTGTCACAGTACTTACAGGTAACTCCAGACTGTCTTTGATCATCCTGGAGGTGATCATTGGCTGAGCCTTTGCCATTCTGGTTATTCTTCTATCCATTTTGATGGTTGTCTTCCGTTTTCTTCCACGTCTCTCTGGTTTTGCTCTCCATTTTAAGGCATTGGAGATCATTTTAGCTGAACAGCCTATCATTTTTTGCACCTCTTTATAGGTTTTCCCCTCTCTAATCAACTTTTTAATCAAAGTACGCTGTTCTTCTGAACAATGTCTTGAACGACCCATTTTCCTCAGCTTTCAAATGCATGTTCAACAAGTGTTGGCTTCATCCTTAAATAGGGGCCACCTGATTCACACCTGTTTCTTCACAAAATTGATGACCTCAGTGATTGAATGCCACACTGCTATTTTTTTGAACACACCCCTTTCAACTAATTCAACTAATTGCCCAATTGCACAGCCTTAAGAGCGTGCATATCATGAATGCTGGGTCTCATTTGTTTTCTGAGGATCTACTGAACCTACTGGTAACTTGTTTGCCACGTAGCAATAAAAAAATATACGAAAAACCTTGATTATTCTGGTTAGTCACATTGTACTGCTATTATTTTGAACAATACTGTATATATTTAGATATATTTTTGTGGCAGTGTGAACTGGCCATAATGCTGTATGATAGGTGTGAGATTCATTAAACTTGATTTGCTATAATACATCTGTTCATAAGCTATAGCATATTATTTTCAATGAATTATTTGTAGTGGTTTGGTTAAGGGTGTGATTAGCTGAAGATTATTGTGGGATCTTGTGATTAGTTGATGAATGTGTGCATTGTTAATGATAATATTTAAATGCAATGTACTGAGTGCCTACTAAGACTTGCATGTTGTGCATAATGTTTTGACCCTGGATGCTTACAGAAGGGTATAGATATTTCAATATATGGAAATATATTTATTATTAATATATCTCAATCTATGTGCTTCTGTATGGGCTGAATGCTTTCATTCATATTTCGCTGTATATCCTGTTTTTATTAATAATCTGGGTGTATTACTGTTCATATTTGCTTGTTAATAAATTAACTGAATTCATTTCGAGTATGTATTCATCATTCACAGCTGCTGAAACAGCCTTTAAATTAGTTTGGGCATATGAGGACATAAATTAGGTTCAAGTGCTGCATGTCCGCCCATAGAATAATTATTAAAAAAAATGACCAACTGATTACCAGCACACGACCACCGATCCGCGACGTTGCCACGACGTCGCAGTTACTTACTGGCAACGTCACAAAGTTACGTTGTGGCGACGTATACGCACCTTTCACTTTTCCGGTTGCCACGACGTAACTAGTTACGTCGCCACGACGAAACTTTGGTCACCAGATTACGTCGCAGTTACGTAACAGTTACGTAATGTTGTTAGCAGGGCACGCTTCAGTTTTTGACGCTTTGGGGTTGACGCACAGCGCGTGATGCGCGTAGTGGGAGGGGCGGCGCTGTTTATTAATTATGTATTATTATTATTTAGGTCTTTCTGTGTTGATTTGTTGTTTATTAATATTTTTAAAACTATAACGCTAAATCTATCAAAATTTATTTAGATGTTATCATGTATTCATTCATTTCTTTATTTTAATTATATTATGTCGGTCTTATTACAGGTGAAATATTACAGTAAGCCAGAACACGGGCCGAGCGGGGCTCATTCTAAACCCATTAGCGGACATTCATATCACAGAATCTGACAGAGGCTCATCAGCGACATCATTTTTAAGAAGCCTTTACAATAGCCTTAATAAAAACTTTTAACTTTAGAGTCTAAAGTAAAAAAATAAAAAATAAATAAATAAAATAAATCTGTAGGCCTATCGCTAATAAATAATTTATTTATTTTTAGATATTTTTTGTTCTTTTTATTTAAACTAAATTGTTTCTTAATGTGAAAATGTGTTACAGTTATGTGTCAAGGACTTGATATTGAATTCTGTAATTAAAAAAAAAATTAAATCTAGGCCTATGAAAAAAATAAAAATCAATGAAAAAGTAAAAAAAGAACCATTGCGCATTTTACAGCTAAAAAAGTTTTAATGTGTTTTTTTCACCAGCAATACAGTAAGTTGCTCAGTTTGTACAGTAAGTTAAGCTCCGATTTTTTTTTTCAAGTTTCAGTGAGTTTCTTCTGTTGTCCTGTGAAAAATTAAATAATAATAATAATAATTAATCAGAAAATATTGTGCTGATGCACGAAAGATGCCTCCAGTTGAAATGCATTAGTTTAAAAAAACGTGCTGCAATCATGAAAATAAGGAAATAAACGTGTGCCTGCCACGAATAAATAGATTAAATTACGTGACAAAATCACGAACTGCCGTGAGACTGGGTTTCCGTGTGTGGACCACGGAAGATGAGTGTCATTGACTTGCGTTAGAGTTATCCGTGATCTCAGCACAGACTCACTCCGTGCTCGTATCACAGATTTTAGTTAGGCTAACAGAATCAAAGTGAATCTGTATGATGGCAGGACAATGCAATAGTTACAATAACAGTCAGGTTGGTCATGGTATTTGGTGTTGAAAAAAATAAATACTTCAAATGTTGCGTTTCCAGATGAGATAGCACGTCCATTGAGTGAGGTCTGTACTCCATCACTGAAACGATCCGTGTACGGACCACGGAAGATGAGTGTCATTGACTTGCGTTAGAGTTATCCGTGATCTAAGCACAGACTCACTCCGTGCTCCTATCACAGATTTTAGTTCTGACTATAGCCAAAATGTGTGTAAAACGCCATCAAACTGGATTTTATGATGACAGGACGAGAAAAAATGCCAAGTTAATTACATGCCATTGCAACAGTGTCGACGAAAAGCTTGTAAGTATGTGAGTGAGGTCAGGTTGTGGAGGTCCGTGCCATCACGGGACTTTTGTAACTGAAACAAACGTAATTTTTATGATGACAGGACAATGCAATAACTACAACAGCTGTCTGGTTAATGTCATTATGGCATTTGATATTGGAAAAGAAACAAATACGTCAAATGTTGCGTTTCCAAACGAGAAAGCACGTCCGTTCAGCGAGTTCTGTACTCCTTCATTGAAACGGGTATCCGTGTGTGGATCACGGGAGGTCAGTGTCATTGACTTGCGTTGGAGAAATATCCGTGGTCGGGTCACGGAATTTGGGGCAATTCCGTGATGGCTTCACGGATTTTGAGTTAAGGACCCGTGGACATTTCACGGAATTCTGTGAGACCAGGTTGGATTTTAATAATCATGTTGATAATACAAATGATACATTAGGACTTGCCTTTACTGACCTAATAAACTCTTTTGGAGTCAAGCAAAATGTCACCGGGCCCACTCATCGTTTTAATCATACACTAGATTTAATTATATCGCATGGAATCGATCTTACTGCTATAGATATTGTATCTCAAAGTGATGATATTACAGACCATTTCCTTGTATCGTGCATGCTGCGTATAACTGATATTAACTATATGTCTCAGCGTTACCGTCTGGGCAGAACTATTGTTCCAGCCACCAAAGAAAGATTCGCAAATAACCTGCATGATCTATCTCAACTGCTATTTGTACCCAAAAATACACATGAATTAGACGAAAAGACTGACAACATGGGCATTATTTTCTCTAATACATAAGAAACTGTTGCCCCCATCAAATTGAAAAAGGTTAGAGAAAAACATACTGTGCCATGGTATAACAGTAATACTCACTCTCTCAAGAAAGAAACTCATAGTCTTGAACGCAAATGGAGAAAAACTAACTTGGAAGTTTTTAGAATTGCATGGAAAAACAGTATGTCCAGCTATAGACAGGCTCTAAAAACTGCTAGGGGCAGAGCATATACACAAACTCATAGAAAATAACCAAAACAATCCAAGGTTTTTATTTAGCACAGTGGCTAAATTAACAAATTACCAGACGCCACCTGATTCAAATATTCCACCAACGTTAAATAGTAATGACTTAAAATAGATAACATTAGAAATACAATAGCGAATGTAGATTCTACAGCGTCTAACACTTCAGTTTCATCCATCGCACCCAAAGATAAACTGCAGTGCTTTACAACCATAGAACAGGAAGAGCTAAATAAACTTATCAATGTATCCAAACCAACAACATGTTTATTAGATCCTGTACCCACTAAATTACTGAAAGAGTTGTTACCTGTAGCCGAAGAACCGCTTCTCAATATCATTAACTCATCGTTATCTTTAGGTCACGTCCCAAAACCATTCAAGCTGGCGGTTATCAAGCCTCTTATTATTTAGATCCTAGTGTACTGGCAAATTATAGGCCTATTTCAAATCTTCCATTTATGTCAAAAATTTTTGAAGTTGTGTCTGCTCAATTGAGCACCTTCCTGCTTAAAAATGATCTGTATGAAGAATTTCAGTCAGGTTTCAAGCCCCACCATAGCACAGAAACTGCACTTGTCAAAATTACAAATGACATGCTCCTTGCGTCAGATCAAGGCTGCATCTCATTTCTAGTATTACTTGATCTTAGTGCTGCGTTCGACATCATAGATCAAGACATACTCATAGATAGATTACAAAACTATACAGGTATTCAAGGGCAGGCTCTAAGATGGTTTAGATCCTACCTGTCCGATCGCTACCATTTTGTTTACTTAAATGGGGTGTCATCTCATTTATCATCAGTAAAATATGGAGTGCCACAAGGATCCATCCTTGGTCCCCTTCTATTTTCAATATACATGTTGCCCCTTGGTAATATTATTAGAAAATACGGAATTAGCTTCCACTGTTATGCTGATGATACTCATTTATATATCTCAACGAGACCAGATGAAACTTCTCAATTATCTAAGCTAACAGAGTGTGTTAAAAATGTAAAAGATTGGATGACAAATAATTTTCTCCAATTAAATTCAGATAAGACAGAGATATTAATTATTGGACCAAAAAACACTACATAGAATCTTGTAGTTACAATCTGCAACTAGATGAATGTACTGTTACTTCCTCTACAGTCAGAAATCTGGGTGTTATATTAGACAGCAACTTGTCTTTTGAAAATCATATTTCCAATGTTACAAAAACTGCATTCTTCCATCTTAGAAACATTGCCAAGCTAAGAAACATGTTATCTGTTTCTGATGCAGAAAAGCTAGTTCATGCATTCATGACCTCTAGACTGGACTATTGTAATGCACTTCTTGGTGGTTGTCCTGCTTCATCAATAAACAAGCTACAGGTAGTCCAAAATGCAGCAGCTAGAGTCCTTACCAGGTCAAGAAAATATGATTATATTACCCCAATTTTACAGTCTCTGCAATGGCTACCTATTAAGTTACGTATCAGTTATAAATTATCATTACTTACCTATAAGGCCCTAAATGGTTTAGCTCCTGCATACATAACTAGCCTTCTACCACGCTACAACCCATCATGCACGCTAAGGTCACAAAACGCTGGACTTTTGGTAGTTCCTAGGATAGCAAAGTCCACTAAAGGAGGTAGAGCTTTTTCACATTTGGCTCCCAAACTCTGGAATAGCCTTCCTGATAATGTTCGGGGTTCAGAAACACTCTCTCTGTATAAATCTAGATTAAAAGCGCATCTCTTTCGCCAAGCATTCGATTAATGTATCTTAAATTGTTAGTGTAGTTGCATCCGATCAAATGTGCATTTTTATTCATTAGCTTGGGTTAAACTAATTTTAGTTTGTTGGATCAGCAGCTATGTTAATGATGTCTCTATTTTGTTTCTATGTTTTTGTCACGGGATTAGGATTTACACAAGCTCCAGTCTGGATCCAGAACACCTGAGAAGAGATGATGCTGACCCTCAGAGGACCTCAGATGATGCTAACCCTGAATCAACAACAGAACTAACAAATATTGCTACAAGTGTGACTGCATCATATAACAATTATTAATTAATAATATTAATAATGTTCATCGTCTAGCTGACTACGTCTTGTATAAATTTTTTCTAAAAATCCTGTCAAACGTGCACAAACTGACAGTCACCACCATAGGCTACTACTAAATATTGTAGAAACATAATTTTCTGTAAAGTTGCTTTGTAACGATTCGTATTGTAAAAAGTGATACACAAATAAACTTGAAAAAACTTAAAAACCACTCGTTATAAATCTCCTTACTGTGATATTTTCATGAATAGAATTTTCACATTTTTTTTTATCTGAAACGTGCTCTGATTTATATTCCAAAACCACTCATAAAATGCAGAAACACTCAACCAAGCAAAACACACATAAAACATGCACCTATTTGTAGGCTTCTGGTGGAGAATGAGAGGTTCAAGCAGTAACAGCTGAGCACATTTCACACAGGCTTCTAGATTCACTTTCGCCAAAAAGTCTTGTATGACTAAGGTTGAAAATAAATTATGTTTATAGTGAATGCCCCAATAAATGGTCTTATTTTTTTATGACTTCGTTTTAATCCAAATGTGTGTGCTAAGTGAGTGAACATCAAAGATCACACAACAGAAGTGGGCGAGCACACTTTCTATCTCTCTCTCTCTCTCTGTTTCCCTACCATTTAGTAACTTGTGC
Organism: Carassius gibelio; assembly: GCF_023724105.1. NCBI lineage: Eukaryota > Metazoa > Chordata > Actinopteri > Cypriniformes > Cyprinidae > Carassius > Carassius gibelio. Next base: position 29,215,158 of record NC_068386.1, on the reverse strand, counting down.
ATTGTTTTACTTCATTGTTTTTGGCATATCCGACTGAACTACAAACTTTCCAGTGATAGAAGGTATATTCATTCGACAAGTTTGCGCATCTCCTCTGCTGTCGCTCAATACACTAAGTATGCTTTATCAGCTAGCACACTTCAGCTATACATGATATATTCATTGCATACATAGACTTCATAGACATCCTAAAACTCTAATAACTGTTGTTGTCTGTGTTTCTTTGTCTGAATAGGGCACTTATCACATGCTGTGTGGTATTGGCATTTGGTTTCAGGGCATTTTAATAAGTATAAGTACAGGAGTTCAGTATCGTGGCCGATACCAGGTGCATCTATACAGTATACAAATCCATTCAGAATATGCAAGGCAAGGCAAGTTTATTTATATAGCACATTTTGTACACAATGGTAATTCAAAGTGCTTTACATAAAAGAAAGTAAAATAATAATGAAGAAAAATAATAAGAATAAAACAAGCATTTTTTAAATTTTTACAATTATAAAAAATACTTATTTAAAATGAATTTTAAACAGTTACCAAATGATTTTACATAAAATAAAATATTGTGCAATCAGTTCGGACACTGCACAGTGCTCATTCAATAAATACACAGCTAAACAGATGAGTTTTAAGTCTAGATTTAAATGTGACTAGTGTTTTAGCACATCTGATCTCTTCTGGAAGCTGATTCCAACTGTGGGCGGCATAGTAACTAAAGTGAAGTGACATTCAGCCAAGTATGGTGACCCATACTTCTTGCTTTGTGTGAACCCTTGGCATTTCTAACTGACTCCATCCTAGTGATCTGAGTGGTCTGTTAAGCTTATATTCAGTGAACATATCTGAAATATATTTTGGTCCTAGGTCTTTTAGTGACTTATATACGAGTAAAAGTACTTTAAAATCAATCCTAAATGAAACTGGAAGCCAGTGTAAGGATCTGAGGACTGGTGTGATATGCTCAGATTTTCTGGTTCTAGTCAGAACCCTGGCAGCAGCGTTCTGGATGAGCTGCAGCTGTCTAATTGTCTTTTTGGGAAGGCCGGTGAGGAGCCCATTAAAGGCATGAACAAGTTTCTCCAAGTCTTGGATAGAAACAAAACATCTAATTCTTGCAATGTTTTCAAATGATAATATGCTGATTTAGTTACTGCTTTGATATGACTACTGAAACTAAGGTCTGTCTCCAGAATCACACCAAGATTCCTGACTTGATTTTTAGTTGTTTGACCCCTAGAGTCAAGGTATGCATTCACCTTGAACACTTCATCTTTGTTTCCAAATGCTATGACTTCAGTTTTTTCCTTGTTTAACTGAAGAAAGTTCTGGCACATCCAACTATTAATTTCATCAATGCATTGGCAGAGGGAGTCAATGGGGCTGTAGTCATTTGGAGATAAGGCTAGGTAAATCTGGGTATCATCAGCATAGCTGTGATAAGCAATTTGGTTCTTTCTCATTATTTGACTTAGTGGGAGCATATATAGGCTAAACAAGAGCGGTGCAAGAATTGACCCTTGTGGGACTCCACATGTCATGGACGTCCACTTAGACTTATGCTCTCCTATACTCACATAATATCCTCTCCCTTCTAAGTATGACCTGAACCATTTGAGTACCATCCCAAAAAGCCAGACCCAGTTTCCAATCTCTCTAGTAGTATGTTATGATCAACAGTGTCAAACGCAGCACTGAGATCTAGCAATACCAGCACCGATATTTTGCCTGAGTCACAATTTAAGCAAATATAATTTATTATCTTAATGAGTGCTGTCTCTGTGCTGTGATGCGGTTCGAAAACCAGATTGAAAATTGTCCAGGTATCCATTTGAGTTTAAGTATTTGTTCAACTGATTAAATACTACCTTTTCTATAATTTTGCCTATAAAAGGAAGATTAGATATTTGTCTAAAATTGCTCAAAATGGTGTTATCAAGATTGCTTTTTTCAGGAGGGGCTTAACAACTGTAGTTTTTAAGGAGTTTGGAAATGTCCCAGAAAGAAGTGAGGCATTCACCACTTCTAAAAGATCTGCTTCTAAGCAGATAAACTTTTTTCTCACTTTTGAAAAAAGATGTGGGAAGTGTGTCAAGATAGCAGGTTGACGATTTTAGGTGCTGCACTGTCTTCCAGAATTTTGCTATCAATTGCCTCAAAAATAGACATAGTATCTTTTTGATATTGTGGCCTAATCTGTCTGACCTTTGCATTACTTGAGGATGTGCTAATCACCTTCCTTCTCAGAAAAGAAGGATGCAAGCTCATTGCATTTGCTGTCTGAGAGCTTTTCATTGGGAATCTGACTTGGGGGGGTTTGTCAGTCTCTCAACAGTGGCAAAAAGAGTACAAGTGTTATTAAAGTTACTGTTTATAGGGTTTGAGAAGAAATTCTGTCTAGCTGTGGCTAGTTTCACGTTAAAGTATGAAGGCTGTCTTAATAGATGATATAGTGGATTACAAGTTTTGTCTTCTGCCACATCCACTCTGCTTTTCTACATTGTCTTTTCTGAACTGCTGTTGATCTTCTCCAGACTGATTTCTGTCTGTTTGTTTTCTTACTGACTATTATAAGAACAATATCATCAATAACATTCTTAACTTTTGAAATCAAGGAGAATATCAACAGAGTCTGCAGAAATGCTTGGTGTTAAAGATATAGCCTCCATAAATAGTACACTTGTGTTCTCGTTTATGCATCTCCTTCTGACAGAGACTTATTTTTGTACCCTGGATTTTGTTGGGACTTTACTTCTTGTGTGCACAGGAATGTACGTGGGTTTACCGGTGAGTGAGTAAACATTTCTGTTGGCGTCTGGGAGTTAATCGCATTAGTGAGCAAACTGGAAAACTACCATGCACAAAAAAGTCAGGTTTTTGTCCAGAAACCAGAAACACCAGGGCACAAACACAAATAACTGCTGAAAACGTTCAGTTTAGGGGTTCGTGGCATGCAGTCCTATGGTCAGAATGCGTCTATTCAAAGTGAATTAAGTGAGTAAAACTCTCTGAATACCACTGAGTTGTAAAGCTTATCTAGTTGTGATAACCAGAGGTCTGATCTGTCCTTTTGGGGTTATTTTAATTTCAGGAAAAGAGTTCCAGAGAACCTTATTTCTTGAATGTTGGTTGGGGGTAGGGGTGTTAAATAGAACAAATAATTGTGTCACTGATTTGTCCAGGTGTTACAGGAAGATGCCACCAGCGAGGCACATTTGTGTAGCATGCTCAATTAGGAAGGGCCTGATACTCCTGATGTTGTTCAATGTAGGCTTGTATGACTGTGACCTTGCTTACTTTCCCAAGTCAAAACATATTCTGTTTGCCAGGGTTTTAGAAAAAAGGGTTTTAGAAAAAAAAAAAAAAAAAAAAAAACTTGGGAATGTGTACATACAGTGCCCATTAATTCATTCAAAAACCTATAACATTTATTCAGGTATCACAATTCATAACACATTTGATTATTCTAATTTGATTATTCTTCAGTTAATATTTGCAGTAGTGTTTTAATTCATTATTTATAGCCATTATGTATTTACTACACTGTAATTTCACAAAATTGATGTCTTAACATGACAAACTAAGATAAAATACAGTGTTCAACTATTTTAAAATACCCTTAAATGAGCAGCATTCATTAACTGACAAAAACAGATACTTGCCTCCTTATGTCATATACCATGTACAGCATAAATCAAACTTTGTGTGCTCTTATCAGTTCTTGTAAAAACTTTCTCAAGCTGCTTTTGATTAAGTGTGTTTTTGATTAAATGGACTGTATCCCTGGCTGTGTACACTTGTATAAAGCTCAGTTGTGGCCTGGGTATTGTGTGTGTGTGTGTGTGTGTGTATGTGTGTGCTCTTGTTTTTGTGACATATCAGGACACAACTCTTTATAATGGTGGTTATGACACAGATATTACAAGGAGAGGGTGACTTATGAGGACATAACCCATGTCCCCATTTTTCAAAATGCTTATAAATCATACAGTTTATACAGTATAAAAACCATTACGCCTATGGGATGTCCTCACTTTTCACAAAAACAAACGTGTGTGTGTGTTTATTCACACAAAGTAGCTTTTGTCTCTCAGTGCCTCTGCTCTCCCAGTTCACACACACACACACACACACACACACACAACAGAAGGGTCAGAAGGGTTTAGTCCTCCTTCACATTATTGTTGAAGTGCAGGGCATGAATTTCAGACTTGAAGCAACTGGGTTTGCTGGGCAGAAGAATCATAGCCAGAATGCTGATGACATGCACATGAAAGTACATTGATCTGAAGAACAGAGAAGAAACCAAAATACAAGTATTACTCTCTGTGAAAACCCACATAACACATAAAACCATCCAACGTAATGTAAAGAACATTCCGAGAAAATATTACATTGATATCTTTATATATTGACTGAGAGAAATTCCAATATAAAGAAAAGCTTTAAAGCTTCAACACATTTGAACCATAATTATCCTGACTACAAATTAAAACTGAGATTTAGTGATATATGACACATTTCGTCCTCTTTCGGAATTTTAAGGTTCTATCTGCATTCCGAGAAATCTTGAGATATTGAGCTTCAAAGTTTTTGCATTCCATTTGACTGTGTAGATATAACCTTATTGTTTTTTTAAATAAATATCCTATAACGTATACAACATAAAAAAACCTATCACATAATGTAAATAAGTTGTCACAGAATAACAATATGAGAATAACTACATTTTGACAAAAATGTCAGTTAAAACCTTATAATTCCAAGGGGAGATTTATGGAAAAATTATTCAAGTTATGTAAAACAGGTCTATCTATTATGATGTGCATGGTCAAAAAGCACAAAAAACATTGAAAGAAATGGGGGGAAACCACAAGAGTTTGATTGTAGCAACAATTACCAATTCAATTCACTGAAATTATTTGTATGAGGTTATTAGTAAAATGAAATAAAAGTAGAAAATGTCATTAATATATAAATTAATATATGGAATTTAAGTAGATGATCAAATTTATGTCTTTAGGCTACTGAGCAACATTTGTAATAAATCTGGCACAACACAAAAATGTAAGAAAAACTGAAATTGAATAATTAAATGTAAAATCACAGCATCATATTCATTGTATGTATTAATTACAAATAAACTGAATATTGTTACAGCTAATACAATTATTCACTCAAGGGCAGAGAGTGAGCGATTCCTTTTATTCTATTTTATGATTAATATTAACAACAATACAAATCAACAGGTTTATATTGCACTGATCTAATATTTAGGTGCATCAGGTGTTTTTCCTCAACTGTTCCCCAAATGCTGAGTTAAGACATAACAGTTTATTTTTGCGTAAATACACAACAAAACAGATATTTTAAAATACTGTAATTCTGTCTGACCATTTATTTGGGACCTGGGAACGCATGCTGTCTTTGTGTGCGTGTTTCAGGTAGGGCTGTGCAAAAAATTGAATGCGATTCTCATGCTCATCTCATCAGTAAAGACGCTCCTGTAATTAGAAGTATATCTCCAGCACAGGCATTCAGATCAGGGTTATCAGGTTTTCACAACAAATCCTGCCCAGTTGCTTCTCAAAACTAGTCCAAAACTAGCCCAATCGCGTTTCCAGGAGGTTCCCCGATAAAAAAATTGCTTTCTGGGGTTAAAATATAAGTTATATGGCTTGGTTGCCTCTGTAAAATTCGCATTTTAGGGGCTAAATATCACGTTATTGGTATTGTCGCTTCGACCCGCGGTCATGAAAAACAACCACAGACTTGGCAACACTAGTTGGCATTTACTACACGGAGCCATAATTCACTTGACAATCTACACAAAATCGATTTTAAAATCGGATGCGATTCTTTGTCGATTTTGAAAGCGAATTTTGTGTCAGTTGTCGGTAGACTACGGCTCTCTGTAGTAACTGCCACTCCACCTGAACCAGTGTTGCCAAGTCTGCGGTTCGGTTTCAGGTCTGCGGTTTGAAGCAACTCCAATACCAATAACGTGATATTTATCCCCTAAAAAGCGAATTTTACCAAGGCATCCATGACAAAAAAAAAACTTATATTTTAACCCCAGAAGTAATTTTTTATCTGGGAACCTCCTAAAAATGCGCTTGGGCTAGTTTTGGACTAGTTTTGAGAAGCAACTGGGCAGGATTTGTTGTGAAAACCTGTCCAACCCTGATCTGAACACACATGCTTTAGATATACTTCTAACTAGAAAAAAAAGTTTGTTGAGACAAACTTTAAGTTGGCTTGAGAAAGCCTGACCAGAAAGTTTGAAGAAGTTAGAAGTTTATAGTTTAAAGTTAGATTGATAGATTAGTTGAAAGAAAGAAAGATATATTAGTTAGAATGAATGACAGATATATTAGTTAGAAAGAATGATATAGATTAGTTCAAAAGAAAAAATGATAGATAGATTAGTTTGACAGAAAGAATGCATGCGACTAACATGTTTCTAGCATGATTAGCAAGTTACTAGCATGTTGTTAGCATGACTAGCATGTCACTACAATGTTTCTAGCATGGCTAGCATGTTGCTAGCATATTTCTAGAATGATTAGCATGCAAATAGCATGCTGTTAACATGACTAGCATGTCGCTACCATGTTTCTAGCATGTTTATAGCATGATTAACATGTTTTTAGCATGTCGTTAGTATGTTTCTAGCATGATTAGCATTTTGCTAGCATGTTGCTAGCATGATTAGCATTTTGCTAGTATGTCGCTAACATGTTTCTAGCATGATTAACATGTTGCTAGCATGACTAGCATGTTACTAGCATGATTAGCATTTTGCTAGAATGTTTAACATGATTCGCATGCGACTAGCATGTTGCTAGCATGATTTTACCATGATTAACATGTTGCTAGCATGTTTCTAGCATGATTAGCATGTTTCTAGCATGACTAACATGCGACCAGCATGTTGTTAACATGATTAGCATGTTTCTAGGATGTTTCTAGCATGATTAGCATGCGACTAGCATGTCGCTAGCATGTCTCTAGTATGATTAGCATGTTGTTAGCATGTCGCTAGCATGTTCCTAACATGATTAGCATTCGACAAGCATGTTGTTAGCATGTTTCTAACATGATTAGCATGCAACTAGCATTCGACAAGCATGTTGTTAGCATGTTTCTAGCATGATTAGCATGCAACTAGCATGTTGTTTCTAGCATGACTACCATGCGACTAGCATGTTGTTAGCATGTTTCTAGCATGATTAGCATGCAACTAGCATGTTGCTAGCATTATTAGCATGTTGATAGCATGTAGCTAGCATGATTAACATGTTGCTATTATGTTTCTAGCATTATTAGCATGTTTATTAGCATTTTTCTAGCATTATCAGCATGTTGCTAGCATGTTTCTAGCATGACTAGCATGAGACTAACATTTGGTTAACATGTTTCTAGCATGATTAGCATGCAACTAGCATGTTGCTAGCATTATTAGCATGTTGCTAGCATGTTTCTAGCATGACTAGCATGCAACTAGCATGTTGCTAGCATTATTAGCATGTTGCTAGCATGTTTCTAGCATGACTAGCATGCGACTAGCATGTTGCTAGCATTATTTTACCATGATTAGCACGTTGCTAGCTTGTTTCTAGCATGACTAGCATGCGACTAACAAGTTGCTAGTTTGATTTGCATGTTGCTAGAATGATTTTAGCATGATTAACATATTAGCATTTTTCTAGCATGACAAGCATGCGACTAGCATGTTGCTAGCATGATGTTAGCAAGATTAGCATGTTGCTAGCATGTTTCTAGCATGACTAGCATGCGACTAGCATGTTGTTAACATGATTTTAGCATGCGACTAGCATGTCGCTAACATGTCTCTAGCATGATTAACATGTTTGCTAGCATATCGCTATCATGTTTCTAACATGATTAACATGCGACTTACATGTTTCTAGCATGATTTTAGCATGATTAACATGTTGCTAGCATGTTTCTAGCATTAATAACATGCGACTAGCCTGTTTGTAGCATGATTAGCATGTTCTAGCATGTTTCTAGCATGTGACTAGCATGTTGTTAACATGTTTCTAGCATGATTAGCATGCGATTAGCATGTTGCTAGCATGTTTATAGCATTACTAGTATGCGACTAGCATGTTGCTAGCATGATTTTACCATGATTAACATGTTGCTAGCTTGTTTCTAGCATGACTAGCATGCGACTAGCAAGTTGCTAGTTTCATTAGCATGTTGCTAGCATGATTTTAGCATGATTAACATGTTGTTAGCATTTTTCTAGCATGCGACTAGCATGTTGCTAGCATGATTCTAGCATGATTAGCATGTTGCTAACATGTTTCTAGCATGACTAGCATGCGACTAGCATGTTGCTAGCATGTTCCTAGCATATTTTCAGCTTGATTAGCATGTTTGCTAACATGTTTCTAGCATGACTAGCATGCGACTAACATGTTTGCTAGCATGTTTCTAACATGATTAGCATTTTGCTAGCATGTTTCTAGCATGACTATCCTGTCAATGAAAGTCTATGGGCATTTTTATGTTTCATGGGCGATCCCTCACCATAGTATGTCTATGGGGCAACTTTGGGGGGCTCTTGCGCCCCAGGGGTACAACTTATTCCCCACTTTGGGGTATGTTCTCGCACAGTTTGATAACCTCCCCCAGGGCGGAGCAGAAGACCACCACCTCCGTGTGGTTGGGACGGATGCCCCCCAGGGCGGAACAGAACACCACCACATCCTTGTGGCCGAGGCCGGAGTCCCCCAGGGCGGAGCAGAAGACCACCACATCCTTGTGGTCGATGCAGAAAGCCCCCAGGGCGGAGCAGAAGACCACCACGTCTGTGTGGTCGAACCAGACGCCCCCCAAGAGGGAGCAGATGACCACCACATCCTTGTGGTCAAGGCCGAAGGCCCCCAGGGTGGAGCAGAAGACCACCACATCCGTGCGGCCGGACCAACGGGATAACAAAACTCTGGTAATCCCATGGTGTTTATACTGGATTCCAGAAGATCGGTCCTGACTTGCATTTGTTCATTAAGATCATTGGTGACTTGTATTTGTTCATGAAGATCAATGGTGACTTGGCTTTGTTCATGAAGATCAGTGGTGACTTGCCTTTGTTCATGAAGATCACCGGGGACTTGACTCAGTCCTTGAAGATCACTGGTGACTTGACTCATTCTTTGAAAATTACCAGTGGCTTGACTCTGTCCTTGAAGATCACCAGTGACTTGACTCAGTCCTTGAAGATCACCAGTGACTTGACTTAACTCTGAAAGGTCAACGGTGACTAGCCTTGTCTCTGGAAAGCCCATGGTGACTAGTCCTGACACTGGAAGGTCAACGGTGAGTAGCCCTGATTCTGGAGGGTCCACGAGCCGGAACCTGACTCAACTCTGGAAAGTCAACGGGCACCTGACTCGACTCTGGAAGGTCAACAGGAATTTGACTTGCTTCAGGAGGATCAACTGGAACGTGACTCGACTCTGGATGGTCAACAGGAGCCTGACTCGACTCTGGATAATCAATTGGAATTTGACTCGACTCTGGAAGGTCAACAGGAACCTGACTCGACTCTGGATAGTCAACTGGAATTTGAATCGACTCTGGATTGTCAACAGGAACTAGTCCTGACTCTGGAAGGTCATTGGTGACTAACCCTGACTCTGGAAGGTCAACGTGACTAACCCTGACTCTGGAGGGTCCACGAGCACCTGACTCAACTCTGGAGGGTCAACCGGAACCTGACTCAATTCTGGAAAGTCAACGGAAACCTGACTCAGGCCACAGTGGAGATCACTGCCGGACCTCCTCTCGACCACTCACTCCTGAGCGACCTCCCCTGGTCCCACGGAACACAACCAGGCGAGTACCCTCAAAGCCATTCCTCTCCCGCTTGGTGGCTGGGGAGGAAATTGAAATAGACATACCGCTGGATCTCTGTGGATGGAGTCCTTCTGTAACGATTCGCGTATGCTTTATTGGGGATAATTCAAATTCGTTGTCAGACATGCCAGGGTCAAAACCAGAATGCAGTCCAAACAAAAACAAACAAACAAGAAAGGAATAGGAACGGGAACTCAGAATATGAGGAAGGAAGAATCTCGGGGAGCGAGAAGATTGAACATACAAAGGGTAAGGACTCCATACAAACAACAGGGAAAGACTGGTATTTATAAGGAGGCTAATGACAATAGCTTGCCTGCACCTGGTGCAATTAACTGGAGTGCAATTACTGTGAAGACAGGACCAGACTAGAGGAATTCTAGTGCCTATGGTGAGGTGCCTAAGGGGAAGTGAGCCCACTAGTGGACACCCAGGGAAACAGAAACCCGAGATTTTGCCATCTTTCTCTGCCTTTGAGAAAATGGAAGCTGAAACGGGCTGATCTTGAATCTCCTCTTTGTGACATTGTAAGGAGAATTGTTACCTCCCCTTTCTCTGCTTTGCCCGCCCCAAATATTTACATATAATTCAGTCGCAATGTCAGGAGAGGCATTACAGACAGACTTTTATGATATGGATTAGACAGCACCGCCACAAACAGTGAGTAACAGTGTTCATTAATGCCTGATCTGTCATCAGTGATTTCTGATGTGTAGCTAATTATTCAAGTTCACACAGACTTTATTTCTAAATCGTTTAGGGGGGGGGGGGGGGGGGGATGCTATTTCATGCATGCTGAGTTTTTTACACTGTTAAAGAGTTGGATTCCCATGCTAAGGGGACAAAGTTTCAAAAATTAAGTTGTACGTTTGAAGGAGTATTTCTGTTCCAAAATACTCCTTCCGGTTTGTCACAAGTTTCGGAAAGTTTTTTTCGAGTATGGCTCTGTGTGATGTTAGATGGAGCGAAATTTCCTTATATGGGTCCTAAGGGCACTATCTGAGTCAGCGTGTATCTGAGCAAGCACGTCTGGTTTTGTGACAGAGCAAAGGAAATCTGCGTGCGAACAGAGAGATTCGCACTAGTGCATTATTTGAATGTGCTTTCGCGTTACATTAATGCAATTTATCTGCTGCTTCTGCAGCTTTTACACATAATGTATATGCACTGCAAACGGAGTACATGTGAACCTGTATAATGTATAACAAATCCATTTCAACACCTGAGGTACTGCTACAATTAATGAGCAAAAAAAGAAAAGAAAAAAAGTCCCTGGACATGGGATTTATTTATTTATATTTGGCATAAGTCTAGAAATTTTGTTACACCTTTGCTATAGTGATTATTTTGACTTAAATCGAAATCGCAAAATTGATCAAAGAAAGCACAATAGATTTTTTTTTGCAGTGGGCCACGCAAACATATGTGTTTGGTTGTGTGGGCCACGAGTTGAAAAAGGTTGGGAACCACTGCTCTGATTTAAAACTATTTTGAAAATTCTAACACGTTAAATTATTCCGTTACTAAAAAAGTATCAAATTACAGTAATGCGGTACTAAGTAATGCATTACTGCCCAACACTGGCCTCTACAACCTAAGTTATTTAATTATTTGACATGTACCAGGCATGAAATGTCCTCAAAATACGTCGGTTATCTTTGCAGACTATTGAGTAACCAAAAAAAATAAGTCTTTACTTGAAGTTTTGGTGATGCCACGAAAAATGCACACTGCAATTTTCTCACCTTTCCCGGCACTGACCTGATTTTCAGGCTTGTGAATTGATATTAAGGTCTGTTTGCAGTCATCTAATGATAGAAAAGATGTTTCTGCAACTAAAGTAAACCCAGAGAGGAAGCAAACCTCCCGTTTTTTTCTTTTTTTGCTCAAAATAATAAAACGTGTGTCAATAAAAGTATTAATTTCAGCATTTATCATGTTATAAAATAAAATTAGAGCATTGTATCTGAAATCCACTGTATATCAAATCTATCATTTACAGCAATAAACACAAATGATCTATTCTCATAATTTGTAGGGCTATCATAACTGTGATGCTCTTTCTCTCATAATGTGATTTTAGCCAGGGTTTCACAGAATGGGTCACAATTGTTTGTTTTGTGCACTGTTATGGATTTAAGATAATAAACACCTTGGGTGTGCATTGTTTTCCAATAATTCTAGGGCCCATTGTCAATTATTCCTTACATATAGTCATATTACTTAGTGATGCCTGTACAGTCGTTTGTAAGGACTAGTATACAATTATTTAAAAGAGCTATGACTTTGTTGCATCCCACACACCTGTGGTGGTACAATCTCAGATTTAGGTAACACTATTTTGATAGCCCACTTTAGACATTCTACTACTTATAAACAACTTTGCAGCTATATGTCAAATAACAGTCATTATAGTATTAGTAGATAATATTTCTTAATATATTATAACATTTATTTTGATGGATGCTCATCAGAACATCAAAATAATAATACTGACCATAAGCAACTTAAGTAAGGCAAGTAAGGCAACTTATTCTATTAGCCCTAACCTAACAGTCCGCAAATGCTCTAGTTATTTACAGTTAGTAGAATGTCTAAAGTGGACAATCAAAATAAAGTGTAACCTAGATTTACCTACCCTTAAAATTCACATAAAACAAAAACTGTGGTTGGAAATTTTATATGCTGAGAGGATAACAACTTTGTTTTTTAATAGACAGTTCTTGACCAGAACAAGCTGAATGTGGACCAGACTTCACACTACTTCACTATTTATTGCCAAATTTCACACTACACAAAATTGAATAGCTGAGCTTTTACCTGTAATACTGCAAGGTTGGTTCCACTGCAAGTAGAAGGAAGGGCATTACAATGTAGCAGACAGTCAGCTGAGTGGCAGCCCAGGTCACAACATCATAGCAGATCTTGAGCAGTGGAGAGGACAAGAAAAATTCCCGGAAGTTTCTGCGCACCTGATTACATCAAACCAAAACAAAATGCAACAGTGAGTGAGTGGGTGTTGGGCAGGTGTGACTAAGAATGATGGATGATAAACTAGTTATACATAATTGATTTATATATATATATTTAAAAAATAAATAATCATAATAATAATAGTCACTTACTGTACATGCTGTGAGGACAAGCAGAAAAAGCCAATGACTTTGTTTAAAGGCTAAAACTAAATTATTTACAGGCAAAATAATAGAAGAAGAAAACAAGGCAGATCCAATGATTCCATAAAATATTACTTCAATACCTGTATCTGGTCAGATTTTAAAAGCAACATTGATCAGTGCTGAAGAGTAGCCAGCAAAGTGTCTTCTTTACAAAGACATCAAAATTATGTTTGTAACACACTGATAAATTACAATTATAAGTTAGGTATAGCACTTTCAGCTGTAAGTCCCATAATGGGGGGTGCCGGCGAACAATTTTAAAACACTAGACAGAAACTTAGACATCATAAAAGTGATTTATTTTAGCACTAGAAAAATACAATAAGACTAATTTGAGTAAGAAAAATAAGAATAATAAGAAAAACTAGAAAAAAAGTTTGTTGAGACAAACTTTAAGTTGGCTTGAGAAAGCCTGACCAGAAAGTTTGAAGAAGTTCAAAGAAGTTCAAAGAAGTTAGAAGTTTATAGTTTAAAGTTAGATTGATAGATTAGTTGAAAGAAAGATATATTAGTTACAATTATATAGATTACTTCAAAAGAAAAAATGATAGATAGATTAGTTTGACAGAAAGAATGCATGCGACTAACATGTTTCTACCATGATTACCAAGTTACTAGCATGTTGTTAGCATGTTGTTTGCATTTTTCTAGCAAGACTAGCATGTAGCTAGCATGTTTCTAGCATGATTAGCATGTTACTAGCATGTTTCTAACATAATTAGCATGTTGCTAGCATGATTAGCATGTTGCTAGCATGTCGTTAGCATTTTTCTAGCAATATTAGCATTTTGTTAGCATGTCGCTAACATGTTTCTAGCCTGATTAACATGTTGCTAGCATGTTTCTAACATGATTAACATTCGACTAGCATGTTGCTAACATGATTAGCATGATTTTAGCATGTTGTTAGCATGTTTCTAGCATGATAATCATGCGACTAGCATGTTTCTATCATGATTAGCATGTTAATAGCATGTTTCTAGCATGTTGTTAGCATTATTTTACCATGATTAGGATGTTGCTAGCATGTTTCTAGCATGTCACTAGCATGTTTCTAGCATTATTATCATGTTACTAGCATGTTTTCTAGCATGATTAGCATGTTGCTAGCATGTCGTTAGCATTTTTCTAGCAATATTAACATTTTGTTAGCATGTCGCTAGCATGTTTCTAGCATTATTAGCATGTTGCTAGCATGTTTCTAACATGATTAACATTCGACTAGCATGTTGCTAACATGATTAGCATGATTTTAGCATGTTAGCATTTGGTGTTATCATGTTTCTAGCATGACTAGCATGCGACTAGCATTTTGCTAACATTATTAGCATATTGCTAGCATTTTTCTAGCATGACTACCATGCGACTAGCATGTTTCTAGCATTATTTACCATAGTGTACCACGATTTACCATAGTTTACCATGATTTACCATAGTTTACCATTATTTACCATGATTTACCATAGTTTACCATGATTTACTATAGTATACCACGATTTATCAAGTTCAAGTATGATTTACTGATTCTAGCATGTTTTATCATAGTTTACCATGATTTACCATTTTCAATTATGATTTACTGATTCTAGCATGATTTAGCATAGTTTACCATGATTTACCACGATTTACCATAGTTTACCATGATTTACTATAGTATACCACGATTTACCATGTTCAAGTATGATTTATTGATTCTAGCATGATTTACCATAGTTTACCATGATTTACCACGATTTACTATAGTATACCACGATTTGCCATGTTCAATTATAATTTACTGATTCTAGCATTGATTTATCATAGTTTAGCATGATTTACCATAGTTTACCATGATTTACCATAGTTTACCATTATTTACTATAGTATACCATGATTTACCATGTTCAAGTATTATTTACTATGATTCTAGCATGATTTACCATAGTTTACCACGATTTGCCATAGTTTACCATTATTTACCATTATTTACCACGATTTACCATAGTTTACCATGATTTACCATTATTTACCACGGTTTACCATAGTTTACCATGATTTACTATAGTATACCACGATTTACCACGTTCTAGAATGATTTACTGATTCTAGCATGATTTATCATAGTTAACCATGATTTATGTTCTATGATAGATAGATAGATAGATAGATAGATAGATAGATAGATAGAAATAGTCAGATAGATAGATAGATAGATAGATAGATAGATAGATAGATAGATAGATAGATAGATGAGTTTGAATGAGTTTAAATTGATTAGCATCAAAGCTTGATCGAGTCTAATGGGATTTGGAGCTTGGGTCATCTGAACATCCTGTCAATGAAAGTCTATGGGATTTTTATGACTTTTTAATATTAATTTCTAAGAAAACCGTAACTCAAACCAGTCTGAAAAGATATAGCACACCAAGTCAGAACAGTATGAAGGTCTGACCCGAGTTTGGAGTACGTAGCTTGAACGGTCTAGGAGGAGTTAGTGTCCAAATATTTTTCCGGACAGAAAAATAATAATAACTAGAATTAAAAGTTAGTGAACTAACTTTGATGTTGCCTTGGCCATCTTGGCCATGGGGCAAAAGAGCCACAGTACTTGTGTGCCCAACATTCTTGATTTGCCCTGCTTTAAAAAAAATAAAAATAATAATACCATAAAAAAAATACACCTGCAACAGTGTTTTTCCATGGTCCCTTGCTGTTTTCTTTTTTAATAAAAAGCCTAGGCTATGATAACAGCTACGACAGGGTTGTCTAGCTGAATGCGAAATAAGTCATGAAAAAACCATAATCTCCTAAATACCATTCAATGTAATCTTATTTTAATAGTACTGACAACATATTTTAAGTTATCACACATTACTGAAAAATTAAAGAAGGGACACTATATATAGTATACTTTGGCGAGTCAAGAGCTAAACAAAAAGTCCTGTTTCATTACAAAATACTGTAACTTTTATAAACTTTATACTATCACCACAAAATTTGTATTAATATTTATTATAAAATAAATATTTCATAAAACTGAAACTTAAATATATTATTTCTATAGGCTATACAAAACAGAAAAGAAAAAAGACTAAATAATAAGGCTGAATAAGCTGATCTATAGCATTTTAAATGGTGGTTGCTTGTCTATGAATGTTACACCCCTCTAAGCTCACAGAAGTGGTTTGACCCAAGTCCTCAGCAGCCAATCACATTGACCTCTTCAAACTGATTTTTAACGTGTACTTTACGTGTATTTCATGTGTATTTAACACGTGAAATACACGTGAAATACCCGCTGATTTTTCACGTGTAAACAACACGTATTTAACGCGTTAAATAATATTGGATATAATATCGGAGTAATATAGTATTTTAAGAAGCTCTTAAAAAAATATAAATGACTTTACCATGTTGTGCAGCGCCGATAAATAAATAATATTAAATACGTGTTGTCTACGCATGAAATACACGTATTTAACGTGTTGTTGACGCGTTAAAATTCACGTGTATTTGACCCTCTTGGCCTTCCATACACATTAGATATAATGAAGGGAGACGTGAAAAAAGGACATCGCGTTGTTTTGATATGGATTACTTTATCACAGAATATTTGTTCGGGAGCACTTGTTTAGTTTAAAAGTAGACATGTCAAGCTTTCTATAGATATATCTCTCATGTCTCTTCATTGAGTATTCATGGAGTTACAGGTCATTTTAATGACGTGTTTGTAAATGAAGATCAGCGCAGACCAAGGCTGCAGACAGCACACCTTGTTTGTTATCTTTATTTTATAAGTGCCAAAAGTTTTTTTGTTATTATGTTTGTATCCAATAAAAGTATAGACCCTTTACAGAGACACGTTAAAATTCACATGTATTTGACCCTCTTGGCCTTCCATACACATTAGAAGTGAAAAAAGGACATCGCGTTGTTTTGATATGGATTACTTTATCACAGAATATTTGTTCGGCAGCACTTGTTTGGTTTAAAAGTAGACATGTCAAGCTTTCTATAGATATATCTCTCATGTCTCTTCGTTGAGTATTCATGGAGTTACAGTTCATTTTAATTACGTGTTTGTAAATGAAGATCAGCGCAGACCAAGGCTGCAGACAGCACACCTTGTTTGTTATCTTTATTTTATAAGTGCACAAAGTTTTGTTGTTATTATGTTTGTATCCAAAAAAAAGTGGACCCTTTACAGATTCGATTGATCTATTGCTCTTATCTGTACGATTAAAACTGAAAGTGTAATTTAAGTATTTTTCGGGGTTATCAGGAGAAAATGACTCAAAACGCGTAGGCTATATGCATTAATCGACTCCAGAGTTAAAAGGCTGTCGTGACTTTTTTTCCTTCCAGTATTCATAAGCTGTATCACGCCGTCAAATTATTTTTCATTTTGCACACATAAACAGCTCAAAAACACCTGAATTCTGCTCTTGTTGTGTTCTAATGGGTGGATTAGTGCATTCGCAAAAAAATGCTTAAAAAATGCTAAGCGCTCATTTCTCTCTCGTCTTTGTCTCTGTTCTTTGGCCAGAGACATTATTATGTTGGCTTGGCTTATGCTATTTAAACTTATTTTTATTTTTATTAGGGCATTAAAGCCACAAGCCCCAAACTCGGCAGACACCTGCGGGACAGAGTGGTGGTGTGTGCTATATCTTTTCAGAGTGATCAGACTTAAAGTTTTTTTTTTTTTTTATTAATTTTTAAATGTCAAAATTCATTACCCATAGACTTACATTGTCTGAGAAAAGTTGCGCCCCTACAGTTGCAATGAGATTTAGGGGAGGAGTCGGGTTTCTTTTCACTTTTAAACCGGTTAAAAATACAAGTAAATAATACAATTTCCTTCAAACTGACAAGCTAAACCAACATATCTGATTAGTACAGGGGTTAGGGCTCAATAATAATTAATTTCTGGGCAGAGAGCAGTCAGAAAGACGACAGAAAAATCACGGCTGATCAGCTCAGGCTGTCTCCACGGAGCTCACAAAGAGCGAATTTATTCTTATTTAAGACCTTTTAAAACGGCGATTGCACGCAATCCACACGTTAGAACACACCAAGAGCTAAATTCAGATGTTTCTGAACTGTTTAAAGTAATAACATGATATATTCGCGGTACCCAAATGTCCGCGAGCTCGCGATGTAATTCTCTGAACACTTCAAGTCCACATGACAGCCGCGTCTCGGGGCGAGATCGGACAAACAAATAGGCTACACATTTCATTCACACTGACAAGCTAAACCAACATATGTTATTATTACCGGGTCAGATCTCATTTATAAATTATGTCTCTGGCCAAAGAACAGCGAGAAAGACGAGAGAGAAATGAGCGCTTCATCAGCATTTTTTGCGCTTCCAAAAATAATATCACAGCGAATTGCACTTATCCACCCATTAGAACACAACAAGAGCAGAATTCAGGTGTTTTTGAACTGTTTATGTGTGCAAAATGAAATATAATTTCACAGCGTGATACAGCTTATGAATACTTGATGTCTGGGCAGAGAGCAGTCAGAAAGACGAGAGAAGAATCACGGCTGCTCAGCTCAGGCTGTCTCCACGGAGCTCACAACGAGCGAATTTATTCTTATTTAAGACCTTTTAAAACGGCGATTGCACGCAATCCATATGTTAGAACACACCAAGAGCTAAATTCAGATGTTTCTGAACTGTTTAAAGTAATAACATGATATATTCGCGGCAGCCAACTGCCCGCGAGCTCGCGATGTATTTCTCTGAACACTTGAAGTCTAAAATAGAGAATTCACAGCCTTTCACATTAAAACACTGCAGCGAAACGGCACAAAACAATTAGAAGAATATATCATACACATGAAAATTAGTGTTTATATGTGCTTGTGAGATTTTATCTGTCAGGCTGAAGTTCTGAACGTCACATTAATTGCTATCCATCGTCACAACATGGTAAAGTCATTTATATATATATTTTTAAGAGTTCCTCAAAATATTAATGCACATCCACTCATTAGAACAAAACGAGCAAAATCCAGGTGTTTGTTAAGCCGTGCGAAACGAAATATCATTTGACATCGAGGGAATTCGTAACTGTAACTCCATGAATACTCAACGAAGAGACATGAGAGATATATCTATAGAAAGCTTGACATGTCTACTTTTAAACCAATCAAGTGCTGCCGAACAAATATTCTGTGATAAAATAATCCATATCAAAACAACGCGATGTCCTTTTTTCACGTCTAATGTGTATGGAAGGCCAAGAGGGTCAAATACACGTGAATTTTAACGTGTCTCTGTAAAGGGTCAACTTTTTTTGGATACAAACATAATAACAACAAAACTTTGGGCACTTATAAAATAAAGATAACAAACAAGGTGTGCTGTCTGCAGCCTTGGTCTGCGCTGATCTTCATTTACAAACACGTCATTAAAATGAACTGTAACTTCATGAATACTCAACGAAGAGACATGAGAGATATATCTATAGAAAGCTTGACATGTCTACTTTTAAACTAAACAAGTGCTCCTGAACAAATATTCTGTGATAAAGTAATCCATATCAAAACAACGCAATGTCCTTTTTTCACGTCTCCCTTCATTATATCTAATGTGTATGGAAGGCCAAGAGGGTCAAATACACGTGAATTTTAACGCTTCAACAACACGTTAAATACGTGTATTTCATGCGTAGACAACACGTATTTAATATTATTTATTTATCTGCGCTGCACAACATGGTCAAGTCATTTATATATTTTTTTAAGAGCTTCTTAAAATACTTTAACCCTTTAACTGCCCCACCAAGAAAAAAGCATTTGAAAATGTTTTTGTTTGCATTTCTTATCTCCTTAGGTCATTAGTTACCACACTCAATGTATTTTTTTTCAACACGTCCCAAATTTTTTTTTATATCGGCCTCTACCAAATGGTTGATATGTCACTTTATGGCAAAAGTACCAGAATTCATACACATACTATGGAAATCAGAAAATATGAACTATAATGAGTGATCAGAAAGTTATATTTCTCAGCAAATAGTACATTCTGACAACAGAAAGGATTATCTGAAAACATTAGCTTAACTTTTCTACGTTTACCATAAAGTGACAAATCAACCATTTGGGATATTACTCCAATATTATATCCAATATTGTTTAACACCTTAAATATGTGTTGTTTAAACGTGGAAAATCAGCGGGTATTTAACTTGTATTTCACGTGTTAAATACACGTGAAGTACACGTGAAATACATGTGAAGTACACTATAAAATCAGTTTGAAGAGGTCAATGTCATTGGCTGCTGAGGACTTGGGTCAAACCACTTCTGTGAGCTTAGAGGGGTGTACCATTCATAGTCAGGCAACCACCATTTAACATGCTATAGATCAGCTTATTCAGCCTTATTATTTAGTCTTTTTTCTTTTCTGTTTTGTATAGCCTATAGAAATAATATATTTAAGTTTCAGTTTTATGAAATATTTATTTTATAATAAATATTAATTAAAAAATTTGTGGTGATAGTATAAAGTTTATAAAAGTTACAGTATTTCGTAATGAAACAGGACTTTTTGTTTAGCTCTTGACTCGCCGAACTATACTATATATAGTGTCCCTTCTTTAATTTTTCAGTAATGTGTGATAACTTAAAATATGTTGTCAGTACTATTAAAATAAGATTAAATTGAATGGTATTTAGGAGATTATGGTTTTTGCATGACTTTTTTCGCATTCTGCTATACAACCCTGTTGTAGCTGTTATCATAGCCTAGGCTTTTTATTAAAAAAAGAAAACAGCAAGGGACCATGGAAAAAGACTGTTGCAGGTGTATTTTTTTATAGTATTATTTTATTTTTATTTTTTTGCAGCAGGGCAACTCAAGAATGTTGGGCACAAAAGTACTGTGGCTCTTTTGCCCCATGGTCAAGATGGCCAAGCCAACATCAAAGTTAGTTCACTAACTTTTAATTCTAGTTTATTAATGAGATCTGACCCGATAATAATAACATATGTTGGTTTAGCTTGTCAGTGTGAATGAAATGTGTAGCCTATTTATTTGTCCGAGAGAAATACATCGCGAGCTCGTGGACATTTGGCTGCCGCGAATATATCATGTTATTACTTTAAACAGTTCAGAAACATCTGAATTTAGCTCTTGGTGTGTTCTAACGGGTAAATTGTGTGCAATCGCCGTTTTAAAAGGTCTTAAATAAGAATGAATTCGCTCGTTGTGAGCTCCGTGGAGACAGCCTGAGCTGAGCAGCAGCTGATTATTCTCTCGTCTTTCTGACTGCTCTCTGCCCAGAAATCAATTATTGAGCCCTAACCCCTGTACTAATCAGATATGTTGGTTTAGCTTGTCAGTTTGAAGGAAATTGTATTATTTACTTGTATTTTTAACCGGTTTAAAAGTGAAACGAAACCCGACTCCTCCCCTAAATCTCATTTTTCTCAGACAATGTAAGTCTATGGGTAATGTATTTTTACATTAAAAAATTAATTTAAAAAAAACTTTAAGTCTGATCAGTCTGAAAAGATATAGCAACCAGCACCGCTATATCCCGCAGGTGTCTGCCGAGTTTGGGGCTTGTGGCTTAAAAGCCCTAGGAGGAGTAGCGTTTGACATTCTGTCTCAGAAGAATAATAATAACTAGAATTAAAAGTTAGTGAACTAACTTTGATGTTGGCTTGGCCATCTTGGCCATGGGGCAAAAGAGCCACAGTACTTGTGTGCCCAACATTCTTGAGTTGCCCTGCTGCAAAAAAAAAAAAAAATAATAATACCATAAAAAATACACCTGCAACAGTCTTTTTTCATGGTCCCTTGCTTTTTTCTTTTTTAATAAAAAGCCTAGGCTATGATAACAGCTACGACAGGGTTGTCTAGTTGAATGTGAAATAAGTCATGCAAAAACCATAATCTCCTAAATACCATTCAATTTAATCTTATTTTAATAGTACTGACAACATATTTTAAGTTATCATACATTATTGAAAAATTAAAGAAGGGACACTATATATAGTATACTTCGGTGAGTCAAGAGCTAAACAAAAAGTCATGTTTCATTACAAAATACTGTAACTTTTATAAACTTTATACTATCACCACAACATTTTAATTACTATTTATTATAAAATAAATATTTCATAAAACTGAAACTTAAATATATTATTTCTATAGGCTATACAAAACAGAAAAGAAAAAAGACTAAATAATAAGGCTGAATAAGCTGATCTATAGCATGTTAAATGGTGGTTGCCTGTCTATGAATGGTACACCCCAACCACTAAGCTCACAGAAGTGGTTTGACCCAAGTCCTCAGCAGCCAATGACATTGACCTCTTCAAACAGATTTTTAAGGTGTACTTCAGTGTATTTCACGTGAAATACATGTTAAATACCCGCTGATTTTTCACTTGTAAACAACACTATTTAACACGTTAAATAATATTGGATATAACATTGGAGTAATATAGTATTTTAAGAAGCTCTTTAAAAAATATATAAATTACTTTACCATGTTGTGCAGCGCCGATAAATAAATAATATTAAATACGTGTTGTCTACGCATGAAATACACGTATTTAACGTGTTGTTGACACGTTAAAATTCACGTGTATTTGACCCTGTTGGCCTTCCATACACATTAGATATAATGAAAGGAGACGTGAAAAAAAGGACATCGCTTTGTTTTGATATGGATTACTTTATCACAGAATATTTGTTCGGGAGCACTTGTTTAGAAAAGTAGACATGTCAAGCTTTCTATAGATATATCTCTCATGTCTCTTCGTTGAGTATTCATGGAGTTACAGTTCATTTTAATGACGTGTTTGTAAATGAAGATCAGCGCAGACCAAGGCTGCAGACAGCACACCTTGTTTGTTATCTTTATTTTATAAGTGCCCAAAGTTTTGTTGTTATTATGTTTGTATCCAAAAAAAGTAGACCCTTTACAGAGACACGTTAAAATTCACGTGTATTTGACCCTCTTGGCCTTCCACACTTGAGACGTGAAAAAAGGACATTGCGTTGTTTTGATATGGATTACTTTATCACAGAAAATTTGTTCGGCAGCACTTGTTTGGTTTAAAAGTAGACATGTCAAGCTTTCTATAGATATATCTCTGTCTCTTCGTTGAGTATTCATGGAGTTACAGTTACTTTTTTCCCCTCGATGTCAAATGATATTTCGTTTTGCACGGCTCAACAAACACCTGGATTGTGCTCTTGTTTTGTTCTAATGAGTGGATTGTGTGCATTAATATTTTAAGAAGCTCTTAAAAATATATATAAATGACTTTATCATGTTGTGACGATGGATAGCAATTGATGTGACGTTCAGAACTTCAGCCTGACAGATAAAATCTCACAAGCACATATAAACACTCATTTTCATGTGTATAATATATTCTTCTAATTGTTTTGTGCCGTTTCGCTGCAGGGTTTTAATGTGAAAGGCTGTGAATTCTCTATTTAGACTTGTTCAGAGAAATACATGGCGAGCTCGCGGGCAGTCGCGCTGCCGCGAATATATCATGTTATTACTTTAAACAGTTCAGAAACATCTGAATTCAGCTATTGCTGTGTTCTAACGTGTGGATTGCGTGCAATCGTCGATATAATTTAATTATAAAAGGTCTTAAATAAGAATAAATTCGCTCGTTGCGAGCTCCGTGGAGACAGCCTGAACTGAGCAGCCGTGATTATTCTCTAGTCTTTCTGACTGCTCTCTGCCCAGAAATCAAGTATTCATAAGCTGTATCACGCTGTCAAATTATATTTCATTTTGCACACATAAACAGTTCAAAAACACCTGAATTCTGCTCTTGTTGTGTTCTAATGGGTGGATTAGTGCAATTTGCTGTGATATTATTTTTGGAAGCGCTTAAAAATGCGGATGAAGCGCTCTTTTCTCTCTCGTCTTTCTCGCTGTTCTTTGGCCAGAGACATAATTTATAAATGAGATCTGACCCGGTAATAATAACATATGTTGGTTTAGCTTGTCAGTGTGAATGAAATGTGTAGCCTATTTATTTGTCCGATCTCGCCCCGAAACGCGGCTGTCATGTGACTTTTTTTTCCCTTCGCGATGTCAAATATTGCATTTTGCGCACATACACGGCTCAAAAAACCCCCGGATTTTTCTCTTAGTGTGTTCTAATTGGTGGATTGTGTGCATTCGCAGTAATATTTATTTTAAGAAGCTCTTAAAAAATATATATAAATGACTTTACCATGTTGTGACGATGGATAACAATTGATGTGAGGTTCAGCCTGACAGATAAAATCTCACAATCACATATAAACACTCATGTGTATAATATATTCTTCTAATTGTTTTGTGCCGTTTCGCTGCAGTGTTTTAATGTGACAGGCTGTAAATTCTCTTCAAGTGTTCAGAGAAATACATGGCGAGCTCGCGGGCAGTCGCGCTGCCGCGAATATATCATGTTATTACTTTAAACAGTTCAGAAACATCTGATTTTAGCTCTTGGTGTGTTCTAACGTGTGGATTGCGTGCAATCGCCGTTTTAAAAGGTCTTAAATAAGAATGAATTCGCTCGTTGTGAGCTCCGTGGAGACAGCCTGAGCTGAGCAGCCGTGAGTCTTTCTGACTGCTCTCTGCCCAGAAATCAATTATTAATGAGCCCTGACCCCTGTAATAATCAGATATGTTGGTTTAACTTGTGAGTTTGAGGGAAATTGTATTATTTACTTGGTATTTGTAACCGGTTTAAAAGTGAAACGAAACCCGGCCGACTCCTCCCTTAATTTTGGGTATTGCAACTAGGGGCGCATTTTTTCTCAGTTAATGTAAGTCTATGGGTAATGTATTTGACATTTAAAAATTAATAAAAAAAAAAACCTTAAGTCTGATCAGTCTGAAAAGATATAGCAACCAGCACCGCTCTATCCCGCAGGTGTCTGCCGAGTTTGGGGCTTGTGGCTTTAAAGCCCTAGGAGGAGTAGCGTTCAGAATTTCTGTCAGAAAAATAATAATAAGAAAAAAAAGAAGAAGAAGAAGAAGTTTAAATAGCATAACAGTATTAGCCAACATAACTAGAATTAAAAGTTAGTGAACTAACTTTGATGTTGGCTTGGCCATCTTGGCCATGGGGCAAAAGAGCCACAGTACTTGTGTGCCCAACATTCTTGAGTTGCCCCGCAGCAAAAAATAAAAAATAATAATACCATAAAAAATACACCTTATTTCAGTCTTTTTCCATGGTCCCTTGCTGTTTTCTTTTTTAATAAAAAGCCTAGGCTATGATAACAGCTACGACAGGGTTGTCTAGCTGAATGCGAAATAAGTCATGCAAAAACCATAATCTCCTAAATACTATTCAATTTAATCTTATTTTAATAGTACTGACAACATATTTTAAGTTATCACACTACTGAAAAATTAAATAAGGGACACTATATATAGTATACTTCGGTGAGTCAAGAGCTAAACAAAAAGTTCTGTTTCATTACAAAATACTGTAACTTTTATAAACGTTATACTATCACCACAAAATTGTAATTAATATTTAAAATAAATATTTCATAAAACTGAAACTTAAATATATTATTTTTATAGGCTATACAAAACAGAAAAGAAAAAAGACTAAATAATAAGGCTGAATAAGCTGATCTATAGCATGTTAAATGGTGGTTGCCTGTCTATGAATGGTACACCCCTCTAAGCACACAGAAGTGGTTTGACCCAAGTCCTCAGCAGCCAATTACACTGACCTGTTCAAACTGATTTTTAAGGCATACTTCACTTGTATTTCACGTGTATTTAACTTGTATTTAAAACGTGAAATACACGTTAAATACACGCTGATTTTTCATGAGTAAACAACGCGTATTTAACGCTTTAAATACGTGTTGTCTACGCGTGAAATACACGTATTTAACGTGTATTTGACCCTCTTGGCCTTCCATACACATTAGAAGGGAGACGTGAAAAAAGGACATTGCGTACTTTATCACAGAATATTTGTTCGGCAGCACTTGTTTAGTTTAAAAGTAGACATGTCAAGCTTTCTATAGATATATCTCTCATGTCTCTTCGTTGAGTATTAAGATCAGCGCAGACAAGGTTGAAGACAGCACACCTTGTTTGTTATCTTTATTTTATAAGTGCACAAAGTTTTGTTGTTATTATGTTTGTATCCAAAAAAAGTAGACCCTTTACAGATTCGATTGATGTATTGCTCTTATCTGTACGATTAAAACTGAAAATGTAATTTAAGTAATTGTCAGGGTTATCAGCAGAAAATGACTCAAAACGCGTATATGCGTTAATCGACTCCAGAGTTAAAAGGCTGTCGTGACTTTTTTCCTTCCAGTATTCATAAGCTGTATCACGCTGTCAAATTATATGTCATTTTTCACACATAAACATATCAAAAACACCTGAATTCTGCTCTTGTTGTGTTCTAATGGGTGGACTAGTGCTGTGATATTATTTTTGGAATCTCTTAAAAAATGCTGATGAAGTGCTCACTTCTCTCTCGTCTTTCTCTCTGTTCTTTGGTCAGAGACATAATTTATTAATGAGATATCTGACCCGGTAATAATAACATATGTTGATTTAGCTTGTCAGTGTGAATGAAATGTGTAGCCTATTTATTTGTCTGATCTCGCCCTAAACGCGGCTGTCATGTGACTTTTTTTTCCCTTCGCGATGTCAAATATTGCATTTTGCGCACATACACGGCTCAAAAACCCCTGGATTTTTCTCTTAGTGTGTTCTAATGGGTGGATTGTGTGCATTCGCAGGAATATTTATTTTAAGAAGCTCTTAAAAAATATATATAAATGACTTTACCATGTTGTGACGATGGATAACAATTGATGTGAGGTTCAGCCTGACAGATAAAATCTCACAATCACATATAAACACTCATTTTCATGTGTATAATATATTCTTCTAATTGTTTTGTGCCGTTTCGCTGCAGTGTTTTAATGTGACAGGCTGTAAATTCTCTTCAAGTGTTCAGAGAAATACATGGCGAGCTCGCGGGCAGTCGCGATGCCGCGAATATATCATGTTATTACTTTAAACAGTTCAGAAACATCTGATTTTAGCTCTTGGTGTGTTCTAACGTGTGGATTGCGTGCAATCGCCGTTTTAAAAGGTCTTAAATAAGAAAGAATTCGCTCGTTGTGAGCTCCGTGGAGACAGCAGCAGTGATTCTCTTCAAGTGTTCAGAGAAATACATGGCGAGCTCGCGGGCAGTTGCGCTGCCGGGAATATATCATGTTATTACTTTAAACAGTTCAGAAACATCTGATTTTAGCTCTTGGTGTGTTCTAACGTGTGGATTGCGTGCAATCGCCGTTTTAAAAGGTCTTAAATAAGAAAGAATTCGCTCGTTGTGAGCTCCGTGGAGACAGCAGCAGTGATTCTCTTCAAGTGTTCAGAGAAATACATGGCGAGCTCGCGGGCAGTTGCGCTGCCGCGAATATATCATGTTATTACTTTAAACAGTTCAGAAACATCTGATTTTAGCTCTTGGTGTGTTCTAACGTGTGAATTGCGTGCAATCGCCGTTTTAAAAGGTCTTAAATAAGAATGAATTCGCTCGTTGTGAGCTCCGTGGAGACAGCAGCAGTGATTCTTCTCTCATCTTTCTGACTGCTCTCTGCCCAGAAATCAATTATTAATGAGCCCTGACCCCTGTAATAATCAGATATGTAGGTTTAGCTTGTCAGTTTGAGGGAAATTGTATTATTTACTTGGTATTTTTAACCGGTTTAAAAGTGAAACGAAACCCGGCCGACTCCTCCCTTAATCTCGGATATTGCAACTAGGGGCGCATTTTTTCTCAGTTAATGTAAGTCTATGGGTAATGTATTTGACATTTAAAAATTAATTAAAAAAAAACTTTAAGTCTGATCAGTCTGAAAAGATATAGCAACCAGCACCGCTCTATCCCGCAGGTTTCTGCCGAGTTTGGGGCTTGTGGCTTTAAAGCCCTAGGAGGAGTAGCGTTCAGAATTTCTGTCAGAAAAATAATAATAAGAAAAAAAAGAAGAAGAAGAAGTTTAAATAGCATAACAGTATGTTGGCTACAAGCCAACATAATAATAATAATAAGTTTAAATACAATATCAGTAAGTTGGCTTTCTCAAGCCAACTTAATAAAAAAAAAAAAAAGTTTAAATAGCATAACAGTATGTTGGCTTGTTGCCAAGCCAACATAATAAGATTAAATAGTAGATCAGTAAGTTGGCTTTTTTAAGCCAACTTAATAAGATTAAATAGTAGATCAGTAAGTTGGCTTTTTCAAGCCAACTTAATAAGATTAAATAGTAGATCAGTAAGTTGGCTTTTTCAAGCCAACTTAATAAGATTAAATAGTAGATCAGTAAGTTGGCTTTTTCAAGCCAACTTAATAAGATTAAATAGTAGATCAGTAAGTTGGCTTTTTCAAGCCAACTTAATAAGATTAAATAGTAGATCAGTAAGTGGGCTTTTTCAAGCTAACTTAATGATAAAACTAAATCTACTTTACACATTAAGACCTCAAAACTAGTGTAAGCAGCAACTGGTAAGATCTTACATTTGAAACAGTCCTTAAAAATGACAGCAACACCTCCACCGTGACTAGAAGTTCTAGGGCAACTATAATAGTTACAGTGTACAGGGGAAAGTTCACTGCTGAAGAACTGCTACACTACTGTCTTCAATAAATTATTCTACCCACAAGAACTCTGGTCAAGCTTACTTATTTTATGTATTAGAGAAGTCTAATACATTGGCAAGCCACCCTAAACTTTGCATAGCCAAATACACCAACATATACCACTACATGTAAGCGGCTTTCTCTACTGTGAAGGGATTTATAACTGGATTCCCTCTGATGCTCATGTACAGATCAAATAAATTCATCTGGTTTGCTTCCCTTAACTGCATATCATAGCTTGAGCAATGCTGTGCTATACAAATAAACTTGAATTGAATTGAATTGAACTTGATTTGGCTGATTGGCTTGAATATGAGGTTCGTGTGCAAGTAGAGGGAACCCAGTACGGTACATACCCTGATCATGATAAGCATAGTTTCCGTAAAGAGAAGAAGCCTGGATTCATACCTCGAAAGCTGACCACTGTTCTGCATGGGGGAGAACAGAAGCAAGTGCCATCTGAAAATCCAAAGACAGGGATGGCATCCTCTGAAAGGGATCGGGAGAAGCCCAAAAGGTATTGTCCGTTCTGCGATACCCTCCAACATTACATGAATCAGTGTTCCAATTTTAAGCTCTTGAACAAAGAACAGGTTGAGAATTGGATCAAGATGGGCAACAGATGCTGGAGATGTGGCCGAAGTCATCAGATCTCAAAGTGTACACTGAAAGCTAAGTGTAAGAAATGCGATAGGAAACATCTTGAAGTTCTTCATGATGTTAATACCAATTCTGAGTTTAACAGAAAGGGCATCAACAGAGAGTCAGAAGGAAGCGCAGGCCCCATAAGTTCCACTTCACAGACATTGTATCTTGACCGTCCCACGAGTGGAAAGCAAGTGCTGCTGAAACTGAGTCGGGTTGTGATTCAGAATGGCGACAAATCTTTAGAGACCTTTGTGGTACTGGACGACGGATCGGAGCGAACGATTCTGCTGCATGAGGCCGCTCAACGTTTAGGCCTTCAAGGTACCGTTGAAGACTTAGCACTTCGTACTGTTAGGCATGAGGTTCACACCATCCGTGGACGTTCTGTGTCTTTCTCAATAGCTCCAGCCTCACAACCTGACAAATCATTCACTATTCAAGGCGCCTTTACGGCTAAAGAACTGGAACTTGTCCAACATACTTATCCCATTACTGATTTACAGCGAAAGTAGCGCTATCTTAGAGATCTGCCCTTGAACGATATCAACCAAGCCCAACCATTAGTGCTTATTGGATCAGACTATCCACATTTGATCACGCCAGTGGAGCCAGTGAGATTGGGACCGAAAGGAGGACCAGCAGCTGTACATACAAGGCTTGGGTGGACGTTGCAGGGTCCATCAAGGTTCCTTCGTCCTCGTCTTCAGCCACAGGAGTGTCTCTTTGTCTCTTGTGTGACACCAAATTCTGAACTCTTTAACCAGGTTGAAAGGCTATGGAAACTGGACATTCTGCCTTATCGATCAGACAAGGCAGTCACTCGCTCACGACAAGATGCAGAAGCCCTGCGCATTTTGGAAGAAAAGACCATCAGAATTAATGTGGATGGAGTAAATCGATACGCTACCCCATTACTCTGGAAAGAGTCACTTTCCCCATTAAATGCACCGAAGGAAGCTGTCATGGCTCTCTTATGTAGTATGGAGAGACGACTATACAAAGAGCCACAAATGGCCGCTACTTACAATGCTGAAATTCAGAAGTTGCTGCAGGCAGGCTACGTCACCTTACTATCATCTCAGGAGTGTGCATTGAGTCCTCATTCATGGTTCATCCCACACCATATGGTCCATCATAATGGTAAGGACCGTATCGTATTCAATTGCTCCTTCGAGTTCCAAGGCCAGTCTCTAAATGAGCACCTCTTACCTGGGCCTAATCTTGGGGCAAGCTTGTTAGGAGTTCTGCTCCGCTTCAGGGAGCACCCGGTAGCTGTCTGCAGTGACGTGAGAGGTACGTTTCATCAAGTCCGTCTCCTTGGTGAAGACAAGCCTTTCCTCAGATTTCTGTGGCGTAATGGCAATAATGCTGAGCCTCCAACAGTCTATCAGTGGGAAGTTTTGCCCTTTGGAACCACCTGTAGCCCATGTTGCGCTATATTTGCCCTTCAGTCCCATGTCAGGAACTACTTTGAGCCAACAGATGATGTGCGTCAATCTGTTGAATGCACTGTCTGTTGACAGCACCATCTAATGGAGGGTGGATTTGAGTTGCGACAATGGGCCGGTAATGTTCCTACGGTCATTCGCGACTTTCCTTCTGAGCTGAAATCAAAGAGTAGTGAGATCTGGCTTAGTCATGAAACAGCCAATCCTCATGGAACGTACTCTCGGACTGATTTGGCATTGCAAATCGGATACTTTCGCATACAAACCATATCAGAAGGAGAAAGGTGAAACCACCATGCGCAAGATCTATCGCACACTTGCCAAGCAATATGATCCCCTTGGGTATCTGATTCCTTTCACTACAAGGGCCAAGATCATTGTGCAGTTGCTCTGGGACAAGAAACATGGCTGGGATGATCCCTGCCTCCCTGCTGATTTACTTGCCGCTTGGCATCAGTGGGAGAGTGAGCTCCCTCAGTTGTCCCAGATCTCTCAGCCAAGATGCTACAGCTCCAGCATCCAGCATGCAATCAAGAATCGCAGTGTTCATGTATTCTGCCATGCTTCTGAGAGAGTTTATGGCTCTGTAGCATACATGAGTACTGAGGATGAGCAAAACAATATTCAGGTAGCTTTCTTGGCTGCAAGATCTAGGGTCGCTCCAAAAAAGCAGCTCTCCATATCATGCTTGGAACTTTGCGCTGCACTGACAGGCGCACAGCTGGGTGATGTATTAAAGAGAGAGCTGACTTTAGACATTCATGACTTCGTGTTTTGGAATGATTCTACCACAGTCCTTGCATGGCTGCAATCTGATTCTTGCAGGTACAAAGTATTTGTGGGAGTCTGAGTTACTGAAATACAAGAGCTGTCTGACCCAAAATCCTGGCGCTATGTTGATTCATCTAATAATCCTGCCGATGACATTACACAAGGTTTGGCACTGCTACAATTGGCTCAAGACACTCGATGGAGGCATGGTCAAGCTTTCTTGACACAACCCAAGTGCAACTGGCCGAAGGCACCTGAATGTAAAACCCCTGATGATACTCAAGAACTCAAGAAACCTGTTTTCTGTGGGGTACTTTGCAAAACTGCAACACCCATCATTCTAGACGTCCATCAATTTAGTAGCTATCAAGAGCTGCTAGAAGCCACAGTGCGGTCCCTGCAAGGGGCGGCTAGCAGTTAGGGAACCGGCAGATGCAGATGACTACCATGATGCAGAATTGACTCTTCTGCAGCATTGCCAAATGCAAGACTTCCCTGAAGACCTTTCATTACTCAAGGAAGGAAATCCTCTCCCCACCAGCAGTCGACTCACAGGACTTGCACCTGAGTATGATAAAGATTCCAACCTGATCAGAGTGGGTGGCAGACTTAGAAGATGTGACAGTCTGGCCAAAGATGTTTTACATCCTGTGATCTTATCTCCAACTCATCCAGTTGTGAAACTCCTTATTAAGCATTACGACACCCAGTTACATCATCCAGGACCTGGAAGGGTGTATGCTGAGCTACGGCGAAAGTTCTGGATTTTACGGGGAAGAGAAGCAGTGAAGAAACATCAGCGCTACTGCCCTGAGTGCCAGAAGTGGAGAGGCCGACCAGAAATTCCAAGGATGTCAGATATTCCACCTTTCAGCCTTAGGCTATTCAAGCCTCCTTTTTTCTCCACTGGGGTCGACTCTTTTGGTCCCTTTACAATAAAGCTGGGCCGCTGCACAGAGAAAAGGTGGGGTATTCTCTATAAGTGCCTCACCACTCGAGCGGTCCATCTTGATCTTCTGGACCATATGGATGCAGATTCATTCTTGTTGTCCCTCAGACGTTTTATCCCACGTAGAGGAAAGCCCTATGAGCTTTTGTCTGATCAGGGAACAAATTTCAGAGGAGGGAATAGAGAAATGGAAGAGGCTTTCAATCAGATGCAACCCACCCTCAGAGATCAGCTGGCTAAAGAACAGATTAGGTTCCGATTCAATCCTCCCAGTGCGCCGCACTTCGGGGGATCATGGGAGAGAGAGGTGAGGTCTGTGAAGACAGCCCTACGGACCACACTAGGCGCCCAGATTGTCACTGAAGAGGTTTTGAGGACCGTCTTAATAGAGGTCGAGGGCATCTTAAATTGAAGACCTTTGGGTTATGTATCTGGTGATGTAGCTGATCCAGATCCTGTAACTCCAAACTCATTGCTCATGGGGCGGCCTGACTCCTCAGTACCTCAGATAGTTTATCCTGAGACTGATCTTCTCAGTCGAAAAAGGTGGAGACACAGTCAGATTCTCAGTGATCACTTCTGGAAGCATTTCATACATGACTTTCTGCCTACATTACAGGCTCGTCAGAAATGGAACAGAGAAAGAGAGAACATTACAGTTGGAACTGTAGTCCTTATAGTTGACGAGCAGTTACCGAGAGCACTCTGGCGAGTGGGTACCGTTTCATCCATCCTTCATAGCTCTGATGGTAGGGTCAGAACAGCTGTTGTTAAAGACAAGGATCATACTTACACCCGACCAGTTGCCAGATTGATTAGATTACCTGCTTTACTGCAGGACACAGATGACACACAGAAGTAGATTGACAGCTGTAAAAAAGCCCATGTTCAGTTTGTGTTCTTTATTATAAGGGCTGTACAGCTGTTATGTTGGTCATTGAATTTAATTGAGAGGGCGTGGCATGTTTGGTGATCGCGAGAGAGCGGATCAGGTTTTAATGCGCGAATAGCAGAGTGAAAGCATAGGTCCGGCAGTCTTCCCTGTAAGCAGCAAATAATGCAAATTAAGATCTCCTTCTGTAGCGATTTCACTTTGTGAACTACAAGGAGAATATTTGTGATCTCGATTAGCATTGGATGATGCTTAATTGTCTCAGACTTCTCGTTGAAGTTTCCTTCATGACGATTTTGGAATGTGCGTCACTGAAGATTGTGAGTTTCGTTTGAGTATTCATTATATTATAATTATGCCATTTATTTAGCGTTTAACCTGATATACCGCTACTGGATTATAATTTATGTAAAATAAGTGTGTTTCCTCGATTATGTGAAGCATATGCTCTTATGATGGCGAGTATGATCGCCCATTATAATAAGTTACTATGACGCAGCAATTTCTGTTGTGCTGTTATCACACATTTAAGCAGTTTTCCGTTACTGATAGTTTATTTGCTTATTATAGAACCACATTTAGAGTCATATACAGTAACGGGATAAGTCAATAACAAGCATCTTAGACTTTGCATTCATCATCGTTGAATATTCATCGTGCATCAGGAGACCTGAGACTACAGCTTAACGACCAGCTTCACATCTCTATCCAGATATTTGAACCTCTTAAAGAACTGTGAAGACCAACACAGACTGTTGCACCCCTTGTTTCCACTACATATTTGTGAAATCAGCCTCCATCTGTATCCTTGAAATCCACATCTGTTGAAGTAATTTAATTTGTTTGTTTGTTATTTTGTGCAGGCCTACACTCTTTATATGTATATTTTATTTGCTATTTGTGATCTACCTTTATGGTAAATATGTACATTGTGTATTTGATCATTGATATTCAGCATCATAAAGAGTTAATTATTACAATTTAGTACAACTGCCTCCTCTTCGTTTCTCTCGTGGCCATTGGACATCAAATGTGGTAATCGACACTCTGAGGCGATTGACACTGTAGTAGTAATCGGTGCAATACAGTTCCTTCCAAACATGGAGTAAGTTGGCCGCTGCTAACTCTGAATTTCTGGTGAACGCCTGCTGTTTCCAGTGAATATGTGCACAAGGCACCAACACGATCAAAAAGCTAAAACAGAAAATACTAAATTTTTGGTCACATAAGGCATAATTAAAAAATCAAACTAAATGCTGCACCATTATCATTTCGCTCTGCATAGGAAACCTGAAGATTTTTTTAAACAAAGAATGAACCGAAAATGAAATATAAACATTTAGCTTTTTATCTATATATCTATCTATCTAATATATATATATATATATATATATATATATATATATATATATATATATATATATATATATATATATATATATATATATATATACATAGACCTTATATTTATTTTCTGTTTAATAACGAAAGCCTTTGTGTTAATTTTTGATGAGTAGACTGTAGCCTAAGACTATGCTACGTTTTGAAATGAACTCACTGTAAATGTTAATATATTTTAAAGATGTTACAATGTTATATCATATATGTGTGTGTGTGTGTGTGTGTGTGTGTGTGTGTGTGTGTGTGTGTGTGTGTGTGTGTGTGTGTGTGTGTGTGTGTGTGTGTGTTCCTGTAGCTCAATTGGCAGAGCATTGTGCTATCAAGCGCAAGGTTGGGGATTTGATTCCCCGTGAACACAAGATAGGTAAAAATTGATAGCCTGATTGCACTGTAAGTCGCTTTGGATAAAAGTGTCTGCTAAATGCATAAATTTAAATTTAATTTAAATTTAATTTAATATCATAATGTTATTGTTGTTTTACTTCCTCCTTTTATCTCATTTTACAATTACATCCATTTTGCAATCCGTCCCTTTGTGCCACCTGGTGGTAGTTCCACAAATTATTTCAACACGCGACTGAATTACAGATACCGCTGCGGCACCGCGCCGGCGGTAATACCCATTAAGTTGTCCACCTACTGTACATGTAGACTACATGGGGAAAAGAATAGCCACAAATATATCGATGAAAATTATTCATTGGTACTTTACTGCTATTCCTGCAATTCCTGGGTGTGCAATGTTGAATATTTTGCTGAAATAAAATGGACCACAAATTGCCTTTCGAATATTATAGGGTGTTTTTTTTTTTTTTAAACAGACTATATTTTGAAAATGAAGCCTGGATGGCAAATATGGATTATTTAACTTTAATAATGAAAATACTTATGAAATGTTTTAAATTCAAATATACACAGCCTAAATATACTACCATGTTGAATGTCAGCTAAATTGCAACTAAAATTGCAAAGTCTTGGCATTACAATGCCTTAAAATGCAAGCACTGTTATTAAATGCAATGCAATGTAATTCTTACTTGACAAATTGAATAAAGTTTTGATTAGAATACCTCACATCTGGTACAACAGACCCAAAGCTTTTACATACACATATGGCCTGAAATGTGACAGAGAATGCAGTGCCACCAGCCCCACAGCAAAAGGTAGATGTGAATGGCATAACAGGTGCGCAGGTAACTTTCAGTGTCATTACAGGAGAAATAGGGAGTTCCCTTTCGATACTTCACTCATACCTAATTGCTAAACTCTCTTCGAAAAGTCCTTTCTCTTATACCGAAGCTTTTTTTTTTAAATAATGCAGTGTAACTGCATGGCCACTGTTTCATGCAGTGAAATAAAAACAAACAATGGTGACTCAGCAGAGTAGCACAAGCCTATGGTCATGAAGCCTGCCAAAGCCCTCCAATATGGGTTATCTGGCTATAGAAGTGGGCATTCTGGCATAGGATAGACAGACTTCTCCTTCAGTGTCAACAATCTTTCTACGAAACTTGAAGCCTCAAGCCATTGACACATCTTGCAGCGGAATAAAGCTGACTTAGCGACTGACGCTATTCTGCTGTTTTCGCAGCCTCGGACTCGAAGGAGGCTCAGTTAATAACCCCACCCCCTTGCAATAGTCTGAGTCAGACTTCTCCTTCAGTGTCAGCAATCTTTCTACGAGACTTGAAGCCTCAAGCCATTCACACACCTTGCAGCAGAATAAAGCTGACTTAGCAACTGACGCTATTCTGCTGTTCTCGCAGCCTCGGACTCAAAGGAGGCTCAGTTAATAACCCCACCCCCCATGCAATAATCTGAGCCAAGCGAAGCTGAGCCCGGGATGGACGACAAACTTTTCTGTGTCCTCACAAAAGTAGCCCTCGTCAGGGAGCCCCTCTGTTTTTCCTGGAGAATATGTTGAATTTCAACCCCTAAAATGAACGAATGATTTTTAGCAGGTTTCCGCCAAGTCCCTCGTCACCGAGAAGGTTCTGAAGGTCCACGACGAGCTCACCAGATCGTGGCACCCCCCCACCCCACTCAGCCTGCCTGATCGGCAGGTCAATGGCCAGCTTTGTGGTAGACCTTGATGGAGATTAAGGATGTGGATACGCATGTATATCAAGGTGGACCAGACCTGCGTGGCAGCTTTGGTCCCTTGGAAAGAGCCTAAGTGGATTGATTCGGGCATTGCTCTGGGAATGGTCTGCAGAAGGATGGTTGTTTCAACAGATGTGTCCAACAAGTTTTGGGGAGCTCTGTGTGATGGCAAACCAGCTTTCAGCCTGTAGTCAAAAGAGGAAGGTTGGCTTCAAATCAACTGCCTGGAAATGCTGGCTGTGTGTCAGATCCTTCAGACCTTCTTACCTGATTAAGGGGACACCATGTCCACTCAGACAGCATGAAGGTGGTATCCTAAATAAATCACCAGGGCATGCTCTCGTTCTTTGAAGCACCTCTTCATTCTGGTGGAGCACCTCTTGGAATGGACACAACTTAGCTTATGTTCACAGAGAGCAACGCATGTACAGGGCAGAACCAAGGAGCAGACATGTTGTCCCAGAGCAACATCCCCTCAAAGTAGTGGATGCTCCATCCGCAAAAGGTTCAGAGAATCTGGGAGATCTTTGGGGAGGCAGAGGTTGACCTATTTGCCTCAAAAGACAACTCTCTTTGCCCAACTTTTTTTTCGGAGGACAAGGACAAATTGTCCCACTTATTTTAAGGACAAGGACAAGTTTTCCCCCAATCACCCTGATCCCTCCGGTAATCAGGCAAATCAGGGAGCAAGAACAAAAGGTTCTCCTAATGGCCTGCTCTGGAGGAACCAACATTGTTTCTCGAAGCTGTCTCAGATGCTTATTGCAGCCCTGTGAACCATTTCCCTGAGATGGGAACTCCTCTTTCAAGTTAACAGAACATTATGGCACCCCCAGCCTGAGCTGTGGGCTCAGTCATTCCTCTCTATAGTGCGGCGTGACTGTACTGGTGTCCCATAGCATGTAGCAACACAGTACGAGTGAAGTATCCAAAGGGGACATACTAAGTTACTAATGTAACCTCAGTTCCCTGAGATATGGGAGTGAGTACTATGTTGCTAGCCATACTATGGAGCTGCACGACACTTTACTCAAAGTAACATGAGAATCCTATGCCAGAATGCCCACATATAGCCAGATGGAACACCCATATTGGCAGGCTCTGGCAGGCTTCGTGGCATAGGCTTGTGCAGTTCATACATACGGTGGGAACTGAGGTTACGTACGTAACAGAGTATGAATGTATTTGTGTGTGTGTGTGTGTGTGTGTGACTTACAGAGCGAGCTGCTAAGGTGATGGGTATAGCGGTGATGAATGTAAAGTAGTATCCTGGGTAAACTCCATGCCAGATGGCCGACAGCACAAACGTGAGTGGCATGCGGTAATATGGTGCTCGATCATAACATACACTGAAGCATAAAAGATGAAAGCATGTGAGAAATGACACTGTACAGATACACTGTATGCTAATATAGAATAGTAATATTATATGCTTATATATATATATATATATATATATATATATATATATATATATATATATATATATATATATATTAGGGCCGGGACTTTAACGCGTTAATTGAGATTAATTAATTACACAAAAAATAACGCGTTAATTAAGATTAATTAATTACACAAAACAAATTTCCCGCATTTTTAATAACTTATTTTTGCACCGCGGAACGTTTCTCACTGGATGAGTTTCGGCGGGACCGATAATACTGGAGCACCAACTAGCGTTCGCATATCACTGCAGCACATGATCGAACCTCAAGTATCACCTAAACGCAAAACATATAGCAGCTAGCGTGGACTTTACACTTCATGTTGAACTATGTATTATTTTGTTGGTGCAACAGTTTATGTTGAACTCTTTATTGTTTTGGCCAAGGTTATTGAGAGTTGGACTTAGTATGTTATGGCCTCTGAAGCAACAGAGAGATGTTTTCTAATAGTCAGTGTTTCCAATGTTCTGAATGTAATTGACAGTATTGTGTTTTACTTAAAAAACACTTTACAGAAGGTTCCAGCACCTATAAGCTTCCTGAATTTCTGAAATGTACTATTTCTAAATTGTTTCTAAATATGCTATTGCTACACTTTATGGCAAAAATTGTACTTGTCTGCTAAACTTGGATGAACAAAAATAAAAAATATTTTGTTGCTTAAGCTTATGTATTCAGTCATTATTCAATGGTATACTATAAATCCATGTGAAAAAAATTACTGCAATATATATATATGAGAGAGAGATAGAGAGAGAGAGAGAGAGAGAGAGAGAGAGAGAGTAATATTTGAACTGTACATTGTGTGGGAAGAAGCGGTCTAATAACTACCTTTTTTTTTAGATTTAGACATTAACATTAGCTGATGCTATAGGTTACTCTGCCCAGGAGAGATTTTCTCTGACACGTTTACAGTCACGGAGTGAAGGCTCATTCTGTTAGAATTATGTCTATTTCATGGGCATAGACAAATGGAGTGTCTTTAGAAGGCATCATTCATCATGATGGATCCAGATTTTACAGCCTGGAAAGGAATTTTACTGACCCTCCCTTTCTTTCCAAATAAGGAAAAATAGTTAAGTTTGGTGTTTTCACTACAATGTTGGCTAGTACCGCTCATTAACACATTTGTTGACTACAGATGATTTCAAATATCAATTTTCTGTCAAAAAAGAAAGAAAAAAGAAAAGAAACTTTCTATAATGGAGAAAAACGTGTCTGTGAGGAAATGCAATCGAGATTTTGATTATTTAATAGTACTGAAATTGCACTCATCAGTGTTACAAATGACTTGCCTTTATCACCTGGCCATGGTTACATCTCTCTATTATTGTTACTAGATCTTAATGCTGCCTTTTATACTTTCAACCACAACAGTCTTTTGGATAGGCTCAAAAACTGGCTACTGGCATAGTCCATCAGATCTATATCTATCATGATAAAGTTTGGGATTATATTAAGTAATATATTAAGTAATATTAAGTAATATAATCGATTTGATGGCACTGATACTTTCAGATTTTCAACAAAACTGAATTGAGATTAATTATTACACTATTAAGAGTGAAAATTAAAAAGAAAGTGACCTGACATATGGCCAAGAAATGGTGTCCCATACACAGAATTTGTGCTCTAAATTTCACCCATCCAAGCGTACACAAACAGCAGTAAATGGTGAACAAACACTACCGCCTGCCCCCCCCCCCCCCCCCCCCCCCCCCCCGCCCCTTTGCTCCAGCAACCAGGGATCAGTTGGAGGTTAATAGCCTTGCTCAACGGTTTCATTGTGGTAATGATGGTAGAAGAGAGCGCTGGTTAGGGGTGGGCGATATGTCGATTTTATATCATATGATAGGACAAAAGCAATAAAACCTTTTACAAATAAGGCAGAAGTGGCCAGGGCTTGCGGAAACCACAAGTGATGACACCAGGCTGGACTCCACTTCGTCCACAGTGAAAGTCGATCCGGCGATCCACAGACCGAAGTTGATGTATTTCCTCAGCGAACAGCACAGATCAGCTCAGCTCAGACAGACATGACAGCTCAGCTTCTCCACGAAATGGCGACAGTGGCAACAGCATGAATAAAAGGTACGCCTTCATTCTTTGCTTGATCATTTGGGCGGCATTTTGCAAATCTTCCCACTTCCCACGCAGAGATGTGGAGGCATGTTAAAATGATCTTCTTTTTGCACCAAGAGCTTGCAACACTTTTGTCTTCTCATTTTGAGGTGTAAGTAATTTACTATATAGAACAATTTTAGACTTGTCTTAAATCCAAAACAATAAGAAGTATTTAATGACTTTATTGGGTCATGATTAGTCTATGTGTGACGCTACTTTTTGCACACCACTCAGTAGTGCTGCAGCAACAGCAAGAATAAAATGTATGCCTTCTTTATTTGCATGAAAATTTGGGCGGCATTTTGCAAATCTTCCCAGATAGTGACGCAGAGATGTGGAGGTGTGTTAAAATTATCCTCTTTATGCACCAAGAGCTTGTAACACTCCATAGAGAAAGGAAAA
Source organism: Carassius gibelio (assembly GCF_023724105.1). NCBI lineage: Eukaryota > Metazoa > Chordata > Actinopteri > Cypriniformes > Cyprinidae > Carassius > Carassius gibelio. The sequence goes on along the minus strand of NC_068386.1, from coordinate 29,174,239 downwards.
AAAAATAATTGCATCATATAACCCCTTTAATTCAGAAAAAAGTTTTTACACTCGCTTGAGATAGTTTTTGATACCAAACAGTAAGAAGTATTTAATAACTTTATTGGGTCATGATTAGCCTACGTGTGACGCTACTTTTTGCTGACTTCAAAACTCAGTAGCATCTGTAAAATGAGTCAGATATTGAGCTTTCATTGAATGCTTTTAATTTTAGCTTATAAATACGACAATCATGTTGTGTGTTTAAACTAAATGTAATCTTTACCACTTTAAACACTTAAGAGCCAGAGGACACAAGCTCGCACATACGCAGTGTGAAGATTAAAAGCTCTCCATGAAGTATTATGTTTAAATGGACAAATTCACAAAAAATTATGTCAAAACACCCATCTTGGTAAGTATCCTATAGTAGACATAGATGGCTGAACGTAATGTATCAGTGCATTGGATCAGGATATTCTCTTAAAGTGACAGCACTTTATTATTATTATTCAAACAGTAACACCAAAGAAATCACTCACTGCTCTTGATTGAATAGCTTTTGTAACTTTAAATAAGATTCATCTTTAATTCATACTGTCAAATATGCAGTGCTGTTTTAAAATTCATTACTTTATTCAATTTCTGTACCTAAAAACTAAAGTACATCCTACCTAAAAAAAACAACAACTGAAAAATCACTGTTTATTTTATTTGTATCTTTACTCTATTGTATTTATGTGTGTTGTTGATGGTAGTTAGATTATTCTTATTTTCTTTATTTATATTTAAAAGTATAGTTTTTCATTAAACAAAGCACAAACCGAACCATACGAAAACCATGACTATCAAACCGTGATACAAACCGAACCAAGAGTAATTTGACCCATTGCACCCCTAGTGGTGGTGTATTTAAATGTTTTTTTTTTGTTTGTTTGTTTTTTTTACTCAATGTGAGCTAGCAACAGTACTGTGATGTATAAAATTTTAATTTCAGTTTCGATTTGTGCCGCAAGCGAGTAAGGTCCAAATGCAGAACCATACGTCATAGCAGTGTGTGGACAACAGCACCACCCTAACAGTCTGATGTCGGAAGTGAGCGGAGCAAGGGTTGCCTTCACCTACTTCGTGTTTTGGACTGTTACAAAGTTTAAAACCACTGTCAAAACATTTATTAAACAATTTAATTGAAAATATTATCTATCTATCTATCTATCTATCTATCTATCTATATATATATATATATATATTATATAGAATTTTTGGTACCCTTGGTTAATATGAACAAAGAAGGCTGTAAAAATAAACCTGCATTATTAATCCTTTTTATTTTTTTAACCCCCCACAAATATCTAACTTTTCGTTGACCTAAATCTATTGAAAACGGGAAAATCTCATGAGATAAATGTCTTTCTCAAATACATGTTGGATACAATTATTGGTACTTCTAGAAAATCTTGTGAGTAAAATATCTGTGAAGTACATTCCCATTCATATTAACAATGTTGTGCATACCAGAGTTTTTATGGACATGAAATTATCCAGACATGGCTTTCTGTTTCACAGGAATATAAATAGGAGGGAAAACAAAGGCCAAATTCCCTTAATCATCCGTCACAATGAGAAAAAACAAATAATATATTTCTGATGTGCAGCAAAAGATAACTGAGCTTAACAAATTAGAAAGTGACTTTAAGAAAAGAGCTAGAGCTGTGAAAATTACCATTTCCACCATAAGGGCAATAATTAAGAATTTCCACTCAACAGAAAATGTTACAAATCTGCCCGGAAGAGGAAGTGTTTCTATATTGTCCTAATGCATGGTGAGGAGGAGAGTATGAGTGGCTAAAGACTCTCCAAGGACCACAGCTGAAGAATTGAAGAAAATAGTTGAGTCTCACGGTTAGAAAACCTTTAACAAAAACTGTACCTACAGCACCTACACCACATGATGTCTGGGAGGGTTTCAAGAAACAAGTAAAGATTAAAGCTGCAAGCAGCGATGAACGGGCCCTCGCACACGGGCTCACCGGCAGCGAGTGGCTTTAGTAAATAGGTGAACGGTGAGAAACATGTATTTAAACTCATAAATATAAGTGGAATATATCAAAGTTTACTCCATATTTGTGCCAATCTTTGTGTTGCCAGCAGGTGGTGCTTTCATTATAATGGACTATTGGCCTTCAGATGTGTTCAGGGCAGGACCCTTATCGAACATGTGAAGTTTGGGGAAGATCGAACAAATTATGCCTGAGTTACAACAACTTCTCTTGCTGTGGCGAGACATCAAAATTTGTCATGACGCCATGGACATGCCCTTTAACAAATACTCAAGATCTCTACAAGTTAACATTGCACAGGCCTTTAGATTAGACTGACTACAAAAAATACATTAATCTCAAAAAAATTCTAGGAGTAGTTTGTCACAGCATACAACATGTCACTTCCTGTTGCCAGCAGGTGGCGCTATGACTATAACTGAATATGGGCATGTAGATCTGTTAAGGGCAGACGTCTTATCTAACATGTGAAGTTTGGGGCAGATTGGACATTGTAAGTCTGAGTAACAGCAACTTCCTTTTTCATGGCGAAACATCGAATTTTGTCAGGCCGCCATGGACACGCCCTTTAACGAAACCTCAAAATCTTCGCAATTTAACATCGCAAACACCTTTAGATTTAACTGACCAAGTTTGGTGTTGATCTGAATATATCTCTAGGAGTAGTTTGTTAAAGTACAACCCCTGAAAATGGCAAAAACAACGCCAATTTTGCAGAGAAAATTCTAAATAACCGACTTCTTGATGGGATTTGGATTTCGTACCAAGAGACTTTTTTGTAGGTATTGGTGTGTTACATTTGTGTACCAATTTTTGTACATGTACGTGAAACATAGCTCGAGGCGCACACCGTTGAACGTCTATAGTTGGCGCTGTCGAGCCATTTTGCCACACCCACTTCTGAAACCCATATCAGATGTAAATTTTCGCCAGTTCTGAGGTGTGTGCAAAGTTTCATGACTTTTTGAGTATGTTTAGGCCCTCAAAAATGCGATTCATTTTGGAGAAGTATAATAATAATAAATATAGCTGCAAGCAGCAATAACGGGGCCAAGCACTACAGAAGCAAGCTTCAGACCAACGGCAGGAATGAGTAATTAAGACAGTTTTAAGATTATTTTAGGCAAAATGGCTTGAAAACAATAAACACAACAACTAGTAATAGAATTTATTAGCTTATCACGTGTAACCAATAGGTGGTGCTGTTACCAAATTAGTTTGGAATGGTCAGTGTGAGGTGACAATGACACATACAAAGTTTGGTGCAAATGTGTCAAAGCTTTGCAGAGATACAGCCTCAAATGAATTTTGGCATCATTCCAGCAAATTCGTTGATGCGCTAAATGAGAACCGTTTCATATATCGACATGAAATCCATAACATTTTGCCAGGAATGTCTGAAGATGATACACGTCAAATTTGGTGAAAATCTGACTAACGGTCTAGGATGAGTTCGAAAAAGTAGGTTTTCAACATTAATCAAAATGGCGGACAGTAAGTTCAGCCAAATAAGGAAAACTTGGTATTTCAAATTCAAAAGTGATTAGCCTTTTTGTAAATTGAGTTATAACTTTTAACCACTTGGTGGCGCTGTTTCAAAATATTTTGAGTACCTTCAGGGGATGGTGTTGTTGGAACATTCTGAGTTTCGGAATATAACACCAATGCATTTGTTTAGTATAGCCTTTTATTTCACATAAGTGTATTGAAGTCAATGGGAATTTCTTGTTTTGTTCTATTATAGCGCCACCAAGAGGCTCAGTCCCACCATTTTTTTTATGTGTCATCAGAGTGAGCCCATACATATGCGTGTCAATTTTGGTGAAAATATATAAATTCACTTCCGAGTTATAGACATTTACATGAAAAAACATGTAAAAATTGACTGACTCTTGATTTTGATTGAATATTACTACCCCTTACTATCAATATTTTTGCATTTGGGCAATTTGCACATGACTATCGACCTATGTTTTCAAACTTCTGACGGTGGTTTCGTCTCGATCAGACAAGCGGTTTCGAACATATAGCCAAATGTTTTTTAAGCGATAAATCACAACGCTACACAAACCGTAAGGCAAAACCTAGCATGTTTGATATCATAGGACTCGGTAAGGTTTCAGGAGACTAATTTGATGAGTCTCGTGAAAATAAGTCGACCACACCCAAAGTTATAAGCATTTAAAAAAAGAAGATCACCACTAGGTGGCGCTGTTTCGAAACTTCTCACGCTCCTTCAGGACATTGTGCTGATGACCCATACCATGTTTCATAACAATCCGTTGATGCGTTCTGAAAATACAGCATTTTAGCACAAAATTCAAAATGGCCGACAGTCAAAATGGCCGAGATGGTAAAATTGGATATCAGTCGACTCGGCATGTTGCCCTGAATCTAACAAGACCAATGTTATGATTTTTGGACAAACTGTTCAGAAGTTATTAACAAAAATAGCAGTTTTTCATATCTCCGGACCAGTAGGTGGTGCTGCGCCCAAACACAGCATGTTGCCTCAGGTAATGCTTGTTATGACATGTACCAAGTTTGGTCTGAATAAGATAGGTCGTTGCCGAGATACAGCCTTACGACTGTTTTTGTACGTACTACGTAAAATTTGTTTGAGCGTTTATCGAAAACGGTTTGACGAATCAATTTGATTTGCATAACTTTTGGTCAGCACTGCCTGAAGATGATCTGGTTCAATTTTCGTGTGAATCGGACAAACCGTCTAGGACGAGTTCGAAAAAGTAGGTTTTTGAAAAAATTCTAAATGGCGGCCAAATTTCTATGACAGAAAATGACGGCATAGGGTGCAATCGAATTGACATGAGCTCAGAAATCAGAGGAAAAAATTTTGTTGATTGGCCTTACGGTTAAAAAGTTATTAACAAAATTAAAGTGAAATTTCGGACAGTTGGTGGCGCTAGAGGGAATGTCTTAGACACACCAAAATTGGTGTACTTAATGTTGGCACTGTCCTCTATCAGAATGTCAAACCAAAACAACTTTCCCGCTTTCGGTTCTATGGGCTGCCATAGACTCCCAGTTGTAAGAATAATAATAATAAATATAGCTGCAAGCAGCAATTACGGGGCCAAGCACTCCAACGGCAAATGTAGTAGCTAAGCATCGCATAAAGCATCACACCAAATACATTAATGAGCAATAACAGCAATTTTGGAATTATTGTATTTGAAATGGCAAAAAAAAAAAAAACACCAATACCACCTCTAGTAGCATGATTACTTGGTTTATCAAGCTTGACCAATAGGTGACACTGTTATAAAATCAATTTGGTGTACTCTGTGTGACTTTTCAATGACACACACAAAGTTTGGTGTCAATATGCCAAAGCATTCCAGGGATACAGCCTCAAGTGTCATTTTCTCATTGTGCCTCAAATTCGTCGATGTGGTATGCGAAAATGGTTTTGTCTATCGACTCAAAATCCATAACTTTGAATCAGTATAGTCTGAAGATCATTTGATTCGAATTTGGTGAAAATCGGACATACGGTTGATCAGGAGTTCGAAAAAGTATGTTTTCAACATAAATCAAAATGGCGGACCGGAAGTTCAGCTTACCGTGGTATATTTGGTATCTATGTTATCGGCATAAGCCAGGGAATATTTTGAGCCCAGTTTCCTTCAAATAGGCTAATGCATTAAAAAGTTATTAGCATTTTAAAAAGTGTAATTACTCATGGTTAATGAATGGTTTATTACTCTTGACCAATAGGTGGCGCTGTTACCAAATTTATGTGGCATGGTCAGTGTGAGGTGGCGATGACACATACAAAGTTTGGTGCAAATATGTCAAAGTGTTGCAGAGATACAGCCTCAAATGCATTTTGGCACCCTTCCAGCAAATTCGTTGATGCGCTAAATGAGAACCGTTACGTATATCGACACAAAATCCATAACTTTTTGCCAGCATGGTCTGAAGATGATGCACGTCAAATTTGGTGAAAATTGGGCTAACGGTCTAGGAGGAGTTCGAAAAAGTAGGTTTTCAACATTAAGCAAAATGGCAGACAGGAAGTAAGGCCAATTTTCACATTATTGGTATCAATACTCTCGGCATGACCCACAGAATATAGCGAGACCATTTTAATTTTAATAGACTAATTTATTCAAAAGTTATTAGCATTTATGTGATATTTCATTATAACTATTGGCCACAAGGTGGCGCTGCCACCAAACTTTTTGAGTACCTTCAGGGCATGGAGCCGAATATTTTTGTAATTATTTGCGAAACGATACGATGCTGCGTTCAAAAAATACAGCATTTTAAATCATAATTCAAAATGGCCGACGCCTAAAATGGCCGACACAGGAAAATTGGATATCATTTGACTCGACATGACTCACTGAATCTAAAGACACCAGTTGTGTGATTTTTGGCCAAACCATTCAGTAGTTATAAGCCAAAATATGCATTTTTCATATCTCCTGACCACTAGGTGGCGCTGTGTCGAAACACTGCAGGTAGTCTCAGTTCATGCTTGTTATAACACATGCCAAGTTTGGTCTCAATATGACAAACCGTTGCCGGGATATAGCCTCACGTGCATGTTTGCGTGCTTTTCGTCAAATTTGTTTACGTGTCATTCGACAACAGTTGGACGAATCAACTTGAATTCCATAACTTTTTGCCAGCATGGTCTGAAGATGATCTGAGCCAATTTTCGTGGCAATCGGACTAACCGTCTAGGACGAGTTCGAAAAAGTAGGTTTTTCGAATAATTGAAAATAGCGAAAAAACTAAACCTTGCGATTTTTGAATTTTAGGGTTCATTCGACTTGGCCTGAGCCAAGGACTCAGAGGAAAAAAGAATTTCCATTTTCTGGCTTACGGTTCAAAAGTTATTAGCATACAAACATTGAAAGTTTGGACAAGTGGTGGCGCTAGAGAGTAGGAGTTAGAGGCTTCAAATTTGCTATAGTTAATGTTGGGACTGTCCTCTATCAGTGTGCCAAATTATACAACTTTCCCGCAAACGGTTCTATGGGCTGCCATAGACTTGCGGCGGAAGAAGAAGAAGAAGAAATATAGCTGCAAGCAGCAATCACGGGGCCAAGCATTCCAGCGGCAACATCAGGAGCTAAGCATATGTAGCATCAGACCAAATGCAACAATGAATAATGAAATTAATAATTGCATGATTGTAATTGAAATGGCTGAAAATCGTTAATAAAAGTTCCACAGCGAGGAGCTAAGCATGGCATGGAGCATCAGACCAAATGCAACGAGTAAGAAAAGCAATTATTGGAAGAGTGTAATTGAAACAGCCAGTAAAACTCCAGTAAAATGATGCATTATCATTTTTGGAAAATATGTGGCGCTGTAATCAAATCGCTTTGTTGTGTTCTGTGGGAGGTGACAATGTTGTGGTCAATTTCTTTCAAAATACTTACAGACCTTTAGGGCAATGAGTCGAACATGCCCACCGAGTTTCGTTCCGATCGACTTCCATTAACCTTGTCAAATAGGTGCTTAAAGTTGTTTGGCCAATGGCGGCCATGTTTTTTAAGATAAGTGAAATTCCTCATAGACACTTATGCCACATTGGGCCATACCAATTTTCAAGTTGATTGGATCAGCGGTTGCTTAGTAATAGCCATTTTAGTTTTTTTTTTCATCCTGTAGCGCCACCAAGTGGCAGATATGGAAAAAAATATAATTTGACTAAAGTTTTTGTTCATGCATATGAGTTCTGAGTTTGGTGAAGATATCTCATTTTGTTCCCGAGTTATAGCCTTTTTCGTAAAATTGGTCCACGAATTTGAATGTTTTGGGTCACCTGGTTTTTTGTTCAGTCTTGATCAAACCACTGCAGTAATATTCTCAGGACTCTCTAGATCAATAACTTTGAAAAAATATGTTGTATTTTGTCCTTTGGTTAGATAACATTTAAACAGGCCTGAAAAACAAAAGATTTCTGTTGTGAATGGCATTAAACTGCAAAAAAAAAAGGGGTAATATAATCACACATGCATTAGATCTGTATTTTTTCTAAACAATCATGCAAAATTTAACAGAGATTAGGTAAAAAAGAACACTGTAATATTTATAAAGCTTCAAAACCCAGTGTTGAATAAAAAATTGCAATTATAACCACTAGATGTCACCGGAAGACCACTAATGAGCTCACTAAAGACTAAAACATTACAGTTTATGGGCTTGTTGAGGGATTCATCTAGAAAAAATGTATATTACTATTATTTAATATTACTGTTCAAGCATTTCAGATCACATTGAGTCAAAGTTTACCAATTTATTCATACAGATATATCTAATGTTTATAATTATGCCAGATTATGATTGCAATGAAACCTGAAAAATGACATAGAAGCCCATAAAAACAGAAGACTTGCAATAGGTTTTATCACCCATCATTTATTTTAATTATCTATATATATATAACAAAATGTGTGCATCTGTGTGTGGGTTTAAGCATGCTTATTGGGTATTAATATACTAGTTTAAACATTTCATGTTTGTGTGTGTCTGTAATTCTGTTCTATTCTTTTACTGTCAGCCATATCTAGGTTATTTAAAATCAGTGCAGTACTATTATCTAGACTGTGAAATTATACATAAATTGCGTATGCTTCTTTGGAATGAAATTAAGACAACATATAACAGTTATAAAGGTTAAAGAGACAGTGTTGTATGATAAATTGCATTTACGACCACTAGATGTCACTGGAAGACCACTAATGGGCTTTGCAGAGATATAGCCTCAGACTCATTTTGTGAAGATGCCTGACATCTGAAGCAGCGCTGTATAAAAACGGTTTCGTCTATTGACACGAAATCCATAACTTTTTGTCAGCACGGTCTGAAGATGATCTGATTCAATTTTGGTGAAAATCGGACAAACGGTTGAGGATGAGTTTAAAAAAAAAGGTTTTCAACATGAATCAAAATGGCGGACAGGAAGTTTTGCTTAATATGACATAATTGGTATGCATGTTGTCGGCATGTCCCAAGGAACATTTTGAGACATGTTTCATGATAATAGGCTAATGCAATCAAAAGTTATTAGCATTATTGGAAATGTAATAATTAGCGGTTATTGATTGGTTTATTACTCTTGACCAATAGGTGGCGCTGTGACCAAAATGATGTGGCGTGGTCAATGTGATGTGACAATGTCACATATTAAGTTTTGTGTAAATATCTCCAACCTTTGCAGAGATACAGCCTCAGATGCAGTTTGGCATCTTTCCAGCAAATTCGTTGGTACGCTAATTGAAAACGGTTACGTGTATCGACACAAATTCCATAACTTTTTGCCAGCATGGTCTGAAGATGATCCAAATCAAATTTGGTGAAAATCTGAGCAACGGTCTAGGAGGAGTTCGAAAAAGTAGGTTTTCAACATGAATCAAAATGGCGGACAGGAAATTTTGCCAAAATTGACAAATGGGGTATCGGTGTTCTCGGCATGACCCAAGGAATCTATCAACATCAGCTTTGTTACAATAGGCTAATGTATGCAAAAGTTATTAGCATTTTTCGAAAAAATCGTTATAACTATTGACCACAAGGTGGCGCTGCCCCCAATTTTTTTGTGTACATTCAGAGCATGGAGCCGGACATTTTTGTAATTATTTGCGAAACGATACGGAACTTCATTCTTAAGATACAGCAATTTACAACTAAATCCAAAATGGCCGACGCCCAAAATGGCCGAATTGGGAAAATTCGGTATCATTCGACTCGGAATGATGCACTGAATCTAAAGACACCACTTTTGTGATTTTTGGCAAAACCGTTCAGAAGTTATGAGCAAAAACATGCATTTTTCATATCTCCTGACCACTAGGGGGCACAGCGCCGAAACACTGCAGGTAGTCCCAGGGAATGGTTGTTATAAGACCCACCAAGATTGGTCTCAATAGGCCAAACCGTTGCGGAGATATAGCCTCACGTTCACGTTTGCGTGCTTTTCGAAGAATTCGTTCATGAGCTATTCGGAAACGCTTTGAGAAATCAACTTGAATTCCATAAATTTTTGCCAGCATGGTCTGAAGATTATCTGATTCAATTTTCGTGACAATCGGTGCCACGGCCTAGGACGAGTTCGAAAAAGTAGGTTTTACGAACAATTGACGATAGCGAAAAAACTAAGCCTTGCGATTTTTGAATTTCGGTGTCCATTCGACTCGGCATGAGCCAAGGAATCACAGGAAAAAAGAATTTTCATTTTGTGGCTTACGGTTCAAGAGTTATTAGCATCAAGTTTTTGAAACTTTAGACAATTGGTGGCGCTAGAGAGTTTGAGTTAGAGACTTCAAATTTGCTACGGTTAATGTTCAGACAGTCCTCTATTAGTGTGCCAAATTATACAACTTTCCCGCAATCGGTTCTATGGGCTACCATAGACTTGGGGTGGAAGAAGAAGAATAATAATAATAAATATAGCTGCAAGCAGCAATTACGGGGCCAAGCACTCCAACGGCAAATGTAGTAGCTAAGCATTGCATAAAGCATCACACCAAATACATTAATGAGCAATAACAGTAATTTTGGAATTATTGTATTTGAAATGGCAAAAAAAAAAAAAACACCAATACCACCTCTAGTAGCATGATTACTTGGTTTATCAAGCTTGACCAATAGGTGACACTGTTATAAAATCAATTTGGTGTACTCTGTGTGTCTTTTCAATGACACACACAAAGTTTGGTGTCAATATGCCAAAGCATTCCAGGGATACAGCCTCAAGTGTCATTTTCTCATTGTGCCTCAAATTCGTCGATGTGGTATGCGAAAACGGTTTTGTCTATCGACTCAAAATCCATAACTTTGAATCAGTATAGCCTGAAGATCATTTGATTCGAATTTGGTGAAAATCGGACATACGGTTGATCAGGAGTTCGAAAAAGTATGTTTTCAACATAAATCAAAATGGCGGACCGGAAGTTCAGCTTACCGTGGTATATTTGGTATCTATGTTATCGGCATAAGCCAGGGAATATTTTGAGCCCAGTTTCCTTCAAATAGGCTAATGCATTAAAAAGTTATTAGCATTTTAAAAAGTGTAATTACTCATGGTTAATGAATGGTTTATTACTCTTGACCAATAGGTGGCGCTGTTACCAAATTTATGTGGCATGGTCAGTGTGAGGTGGCGATGACACATACAAAGTTTGGTGCAAATATGTCAAAGTGTTGCAGAGATACAGCCTCAAATGCATTTTGGCACCCTTCCAGCAAATTCGTTGATGCGCTAAATGAGAACCGTTACGTATATCGACACAAAATCCATAACTTTTTGCCAGCATGGTCTGAAGATGATGCACGTCAAATTTGGTGAAAATTGGGCTAACGGTCTAGGAGGAGTTCGAAAAAGTAGGTTTTCAACATTAAGCAAAATGGCGGACAGGAAGTAAGGCCAATTTTCACATTATTGGTATCAATACTCTCGGCATGACCCACAGAATATAGCGAGACCATTTTAATTTTAATAGACTAATTTATTCAAAAGTTATTAGCATTTATGTGATATTTCATTATAACTATTGGCCACAAGGTGGCGCTGCCACCAAACTTTTTGAGTACCTTCAGGGCATGGAGCCGAATATTTTTGTAATTATTTGCGAAACGATACGATGCTGCGTTCAAAAAATACAGCATTTTGAAACATAATTCAAAATGGCCGACGCCTAAAATGGCCGACACAGGAAAATTGGATATCATTCGACTCGACATGACTCACTGAATCTAAAGAGACCAGTTGTGTGATTTTTGGCCAAACCATTCAGTAGTTATAAGCCAAAATATGCATTTTTCATATCTCCTGACCACTAGGTGGCGCTGTGTCGAAACACAGCAGGTAGTCTCAGTTCATGCTTGTTATAACACACGCCAAGTTTGGTCTCAATATGACAAACCGTTGCCGGGATATAGCCTCACGTGCATGTTTGCGTGCTTTTCGTCAAATTTGTTTACGTGTCATTCGACAACAGTTGGACGAATCAACTTGAATTCCATAACTTTTTGCCAGCATGGTCTGAAGATGATCTGAGCCAATTTTCGTGGCAATCGGACTAACCGTCTAGGACGAGTTCGAAAAAGTAGTTTTTTCGAATAATTGAAAATAGCGAAAAAACTAAACCTTGCGATTTTTGAATTTTAGGGTTCATTCGACTTGGCCTGAGCCAAGGATTCAGAGGAAAAAAGAATTTCTATTTTCTGGCTTACGGTTCAAAAGTTATTAGCATACAAACATTGAAAGTTTGGACAAGTGGTGGCGCTAGAGAGTAGGAGTTAGAGGCTTCAAATTTGCTATAGTTAATGTTGGGACTGTCCTCTATCAGTGTGCCAAATTATACAACTTTCCCGCAAACGGTTCTATGGGCTGCCATAGACTTGCGGCGGAAGAAGAAGAAGAATAATAATAAATATAGCTGCAAGCAGCAATAACGGGGCCAAGCACTACAGAAGCAAGCTTCAGACGAACGGCAGGAATGAGTAATTAAGACAGTTTTAAGATTATTTTAGGCAAAATGGCTTGAAAACTATAAACACAACAACTAGTAATAGGATTTATTGGCTTTTCACGTGTAACCAATAGGTGGCGCTGTTACCAAATTAGTTTGTAATGGTCAGTGTGAGGTGACGATGACACATACAAAGTTTGGTGCAAATATGTCAAAGCATTGCAGAGATACAGCCTCAAACGCATTTTGGCACCCTTCCAGCAGATTTTTTGATGCCCTAAATGAGAACCGTTTCTTATATGGACACAAAATCCATAACTTTTTGCCAGAATGGTCCGAAAATGATCCACGTCAAATTTGGTGAAAATCGGACTAACGGTCTAGGTGGAGTTCGAAAATGTAGGTTTTCAACATTAATCAAAATGGCGGACAGGGAGTTCAGCCAAATAAGGTAAACTTTGTATTTTATGTTCTCGACTTGACCCAAGGAATCTAAAAAGACCAGCATGATGTCAATAGCCAGATTAATTCAAAAGTTATTAGCCTTTATGTAAATTGAGTTATAACCTTTGACCACTAGGTGGCGCTGTTTCAAAATATTTTGAGTACCTTCAGGGGATGGTGTTGTTGACACATTCTGAGTTTTGTAATATTACACCAATGCATTTGTTTAGTATAGCATTTTATTTCACAAAACTGTATTGAAGTCAATGAGAATTTCATGTTTTGTTCTATTATAGCGCCACCAAGAGGCTCAGTCCAACCATTTTTTTTATATTTGCTCAGAGTGAGCCCATACATATGTGTGTCAATTTTGGTGAAAATATCTCAATTCACTTCAGAGTTATGGGCATTTATATGAAAAAGCACGTAAAAATTGACTGACTCTTGACTTTGATTGAATATTACTACCCTTTACTATCAATATTTTGGCATTTGGGCATTGGCGTATAGCTATCGACCTATGTTTCCGAACTTCTGACGGTGGTTTCGTCTCGATCAGACAAGCGGTTTCAAAGATATAGCCAGATGTTTTTTAAGCGCTAAATCACAACGCTACACAAACCGTAAGGCGAAACCTAGAATGTTTGGTATCGTTGGACTCGGTAAGGTTTCAGGAGTCCAATTTGGTGAGTCTCGAGAAAATAAGTCGACCACACCCAAGGTTATAAGCATTTAAATAAGGATGATCACCACTAGGTGGCGCTGTTTCGAAACTTCTCACGCTCCTTCAGGACATTGTACTGATGACCCATACCATTTTTTGTAACAATCCGTTGATGCGTTCTGAAAATACAGCATTTTAGCACAAAATTCAAAATGGCCGACAGTCAAAATGGCCGAGATGGTAAAATTGGATATCAGTCGACTCGGCATGTTGCCCTGAATCTAACAAGACCAATGTTATGATTTTTGGACAAACTGTTTAGAAGTTATAAGCAAAAATAGCAATTTTCCATATCTCCGGACCAGTAGGTGGCGCTGCGCCGAAACGCAGCAAGTAGCCTCAAGTCATGCTTGTTATGACATGTACCAGGTTTGGTCTGAATAGGATAAGTTGTTGCCGAGATACAGCCTTACGACTGTTTTTGTAAGCGTTACGTAAAATTTGTTAGAGCGTTTATCAAAAACGGTTTGACGAATCAATTTGATTTGCATAACTTTTGGTCAGCACTGCCTGAAGATGACCTGGTTCAATTTTCGTGTGAATCGGACAAACCGTCTAGGACGAGTTCGAAAAAGTATGTTTTTAAAAAAATTCTAAATGGCGGCCATATTTCTATGACGGAAAATGACTGTATAGGGTGCAATCGAATTGGCTTGAGCTCAGAAATCAGAGGAAAAAAGAATTTTGTTGATTGGCCTCACGGTTAAAAAGTTATTAACAAAATTAAAGTGAAATTTCGGACAGTTGGTGGCGCTAGAGGGAATGTCTTAGACACACCAAAATTGGTGTACTTAATGTTGGCACTGTCCTCTATCAGAATGTCAAACCAAAACAACTTTCCCGCATTCGGTTCTATGGGCTGCCATAGACTCCCAGTCGGAAGAATAATAATAATAATAATAATAATAAGAACCGGAACAAAAACAATAGGTGCCTCGCACCTTCGGTGCTTGGCCCCTAATAATAACGCCAACGAAAACAATAGGTGCCTACGCACCTTCGGTGCTTGGCCCCTAATAACGCCAACAAACACAATAGGTGCCTTCGCACCTTCGGTGCTTGGCCCCTAAATATAGCTGCAAGCAGCAATAACGGGGCCAAGCACTACAGAAGCAAGCTTCGGACGAACGGCAGCAATGAGTAATTAAGGCAGTTTTAAGATTATTTTAGGCAAAATGGCTTGAAAACAGTAAACACAACAACTAGTAATAGGATTTATTGGCTTATAACGTGTAACCAATAGGTGGCGCTGTTACCAAATTAATTTGGAATGAACAGTGTGAGGTGACGATGATACATACAAAGTTTGGTGCAAATATGTCAAAGCTTTGCAGAGATACAGCCTCAAATGCATTTTGGCACCCTTCCAGCAGATTCATTGATGCGCTAAATGAGAACCGTTTCGTATATCAACAAGAAAACCATAACATTTTGCCAGGATGGTCTGAAGATTATCCACGTCAAATTTGGTGAAAATCTGACAAACGGTCTAGGAAGAGTTCGAAAAAGTAGGTTTTCAACATTAATCAAAATGGCGGACAGGAAGTTCAGCCAAATAAGAAAAACTTTATATCTATGTTATCGGCTTAAAGCAAGGAATCTGTGAAGACCAGCATCATGTCAATAGCCAGATATATTTAAAAGTTATTAGCCTTTATGTAAATTGAGTTATAACTTTTAACCACTTGGTGGCGCTGTTTCAAAATATTTTGAGTACCTTCAGGGGATGGTGTTGTTGGCACATTCTGAGTTTCGAAATATTACACCAATGCGTTCGTTTAGTATAGCATTTTATTTCACAAAACTGTATTGATGTCAATGAGAATTTCATGTTTTGTTCTATTAAAGCGCCACCAACAGGCTCAGTCCCAACATTTTTTTTATGTGTGCTTAGAGTGAGCCCATACATATGTGTGTCAATTTTGGTGAAAATATCTCAAATCACTTCAGAGTTATAGACATTTATATGAAAAAGCACGTAAAAAATGACTGACTCTTGACTTGAATATTACTACCCCTTACTATCAATATTTTTGCATTTGGGCATTGATGTCTAGCTAGCGACCTATGTTTTCGAACTTCTGACGGTGGTTTCGTCTCGATCAGACAAGTGGTTTCGAAGATATAGCCAAATGTTTTTTAAGCGCTAAATCACAACGCTACACAAAGCGTAAGGCGAAACCTAGCATGTTTGGTATCATAGGACTCGGTAAGGTTTCAGGAGACTAATTTGATGAGTCTCGTGAAAATAAGTCGACCACACCCAAAGTTATAAGCATTTAAATAAAGAAGATCACCACTAGGTGGCGCTGTTTCAAAACTTCTCACGCTCCTTCAGGACATTGTGCTGATGACCCATGCCAAGTTTCGTAACAATCCGTTGATGCGTTCTTAAAATACAGCATTTTAGCACAAAATTCAAAATGGCCGACAGTCAAAATGGCCGAGATGGTAAAATTGGATATCAGTCGACTCGGCAAGTTGCCCTGAATCTAACAAGACCAATGTTATGATTTTTGGACAAACTGTTCAGAAGTTATTAACAAAAATAGCAGTTTTTCATATCTCCGGACCAGTAGGTGGTGCTGCACCCAAACACAGCATGTTGCCTCAGGTAATGCTTGTTATGACATGTACCAAGTTTGGTCTGAATAGGATAAGTTGTTGCCGAAATACAGCCTTACGACTGTTTTTGTTAGCACTACGTAAAATTTGTTAGAGAGTTTTTCGAAAACGGTTTGACAAATCAATGTGATTTGCATAACTTTTGGTCAGCACTGCCTGATGATGATATGGTTAAATTTTTGTGTGAATCGGACAAACCGTCTAGGACGAGTTCGAAAAAGTAGGTTTTTCAAAAACTTCAAAATGGCTGCCATATTTCTATGACGGAAAATGACTTTGTAGGGTGCAATTGAATCGGCATGAGCTCAGAAATTATAGGAAAAAAGAATTTCGTTGATTGGCCTTAGGGTTAAAAAGTTATTAACAAAATTAAAGTGAAATTTTGGACAGTTGGTGGCGCTAGAGGGATTGACTTAGACACACCAAAATTGGTGTACTTAATGTTGGCACTGTCCTCTATCAGAATGTCAAACCATTACAACTTTCCCGCATTCGGTTCTATGGGCTGCCATAGACTCCTAGTCGGAAGAATAATAATAAGAAGAACGCCAACAAAAACAATAGGTGCCTCGCAACGGCCTAGGACGAGTTCGAAAAAGTAGGTTTTACGAACAATTGACGATAGCGAAAAAACTAAACCTTGCGATTTTTGAATTTCGGTGTCCATTCGACTCGGCATGAGCCAAGGAATCACAGAAAAAAGAATTTTCATTTTGTGGCTTACGGTTCAAGAGTTATTAGCGTCAAGTTTTTGAAAGTTTAGACAATTGGTGGCGCTAGAGAGTTTGAGTTAGAGACTTCAAATTTGCTACGGTTAATGTTCAGACAGTCCTCTATTAGTGTGCCAAATTATACAACTTTCCCGCAATCGGTTCTATGGGCTACCATAGACTTGGGGTGGAAGAAGAAGAGGAAGAATAATAACGCCAACAAACACAATAGGTGCCTTCGCACCTTCGGTGCTTGGCCCCTAAATATAGCTGCAAGCAGCAATCACGGGGCCAAGCATTCCAGCGGCAACATCAGGAGCTAAGCATATGTAGCATCAGACCAAATGCAACAATGAATAATGAAATTAATAATTGCATGATTGTAATTGAAATGGCTGAAAATCGTTAATAAAAGTTCCACAGCGAGGAGCTAAGCATGGCATGGAGCATCAGACCAAATGCAACGAGTAAGAAAAGCAATTATTGGAAGAGTGTAATTGAAACAGCCAGTAAAACTCCAGTAAAATGATGCATTATCATTTTTGGAAAATAGTTGGCGCTGTAATCAAATCGCTTTGCTGTGTTCTGTGGGAGGTGACAATGTTGTGGGCAATTTCTTTCAAAATACTTACAGACCTTTAGGGCAATGAGTCGAACATGCCCACCGAGTTTCGTTCCGATCGACTTCCATTAACCTTGTCAAATAGGTGCTTAAAGTTGTTTAGCCAATGTTTTTTAAGATAAGTGAAATTCCTCATAGAGCACTTGTGCCACATTGGGCCATATCAATTTTCAAGTTGATTGGATCAACGGTTGCTTAGTTATAGCCATTTGATTCTTTTTCATCCTGTAGCGCCACCAAGTGGCAGATATGGAAAAAAAAAAATAATTTGACTAAAGTTTTTGTTCATGCATATGAGTTCTGAGTTTGGTGAAGATATCTCATTTTGTTCCCGAGTTATAGCCTTTTTCGTAAAATTGCTCACTTAAGACTAAAACATTACAGTTTATGGATTTGCTGTGGATTTATCTTGAAATATGTATATAACTATTATTTAATATTACTGTTCAAACATTTAAAATCACACTGAGTCAAAGTTTACAAATTTATTCATACAGATATATCTAATGTTTATTATTATGCCAGATTATTTTTGCAATGTAACCTGAAAAATGACATAGACACTCATAAAAACAGAAGACTTGCAATAGGTTTTATCACCTATCATTCATTTCAAATATCTATCTATCTATCTATCTATCTATCTATCTATCTATCTATCTATCTATATATATATATATATATATATATATATAACAAAATGTGTGCATCTGTGTGTGGGTTTAAGCATGCTTATTGAGTATTAATATAGTAGTTTAAACATTTCATGTTTGTGTGTGTCTGTAATTCTGTTCTATTCTTTTACTGTCAGCCATATCTAGGTTATTTAAAATCAGTGCAGTACTATTATCTAGACTGTGAAATTATACATAAATTGCGTATGCTTCTTTGGAATGAAATTAAGACAACATATAACAGTTATAAAGGTTAAAGAGACAGTGTTGTATGATAAATTGCATTTACGACCACTAGATGTCACTGGAAGACCACTAATGGGCTCACTAAAGACTAAAACATTACAGTTCATTGTCTCGATGATTGATTCATCTAGAAAAATATATATTACTATTATTTAATATTACTGTTCAAGCATTTAAGATCACATTGAGTGAAAGTTCAACAATTTATTCATACATGTATATCAAATGTTTACTATTATGTCAGAATATGAATGCAATGAAACCTGACATAGAAATGTAAGAAAAGAAGTCTTTCTGTGAGTTGTGTGTCACCTATAATTTATTTCAAATATCTACATACAACAAAATGTGTGGGCTCTGTGTGTGTGTGTGTGTGTGTGTGTGATCATGCTTATTGATTATTCATATAATAGTTGAACCATTTCATTTCTGTGTGTGAGTGTCTGTGAGCCTATTCTCCATGTTAGACAATGGCACACACAAGTTTGGCTTAATTACTTAATTACTCTGCAAATAGCTTTGCAGAGATATAGCCTCAGACTCATTTTGTGAAGATGCCTGACATCTGAAGCAGCGCTGTACAAAAACGGTTTCGTCTATTGACACGAAATCCATAACTTTTTGTCAGCACGGTCTGAAGATGATCTGATTCAATTTTGGTGAAAATCAGACAAACGGTTGAGGATGAGTTTAAAAAAAAGGTTTTCAACATGAATCAAAATGGCGGACAGGAAGTTTTGCTTAATATGACATAATTGGTATGTATGTTGTCGGCATGTCCCAAGGAACATTTTGAGACATGTTTCATGATAATAGGCTAATGCAATCAAAAGTTATTAGCATTATTGGAAATGTAATAATTAGCGGTTATTGATTGGTTTATTACTCTTGACCGATAGGTGGCGCTGTGACCAAAATGATGTGGCGTGGTCAATGTGATGTGACAATGTCACATATTAAGTTTTGTGTAAATATCTCCAACCTTTGCAGAGATACAGCCTCAGATGCAGTTTGGCATCTTTCCAGCAAATTCGTTGGTACGCTAATTGAAAACGGTTACGTGTATCAACACAAATTCCATAACTTTTTGCCAGCATGGTCTGAAGATGATCCAAATCAAATTTGGTGAAAATCTGAGCAACGGTCTAGGAGGAGTACGAAAAAGTAGGTTTTCAACATGAATCAAAATGGCGGACAGGAAATTTTGCCAAAATTGACAAGTGGGGTATCGGTGTTCTCGGCATGACCCAACGAATCTATCAACATCAGTTTTGTTACAATAGGCTAATGTATGCAAAAGTTATTAGCATTTTTCGAAAAATCGTTATAACTATTGACCACAAGGTGGCGCTGCCCCCAATTTTTTGTGTACATTCAGGGCATGGAGCCGGACATTTTTGTAATTATTTGCGAAACGATACGGAACTTCATAAAGCAATTTACAACTAAATTCAAAATGGCCGACGCCCAAAATGGCCGAATTGGGAAAATTCGGTATCATTCGACTCGGAATGATGCACTGAATCTAAAGACACCACTTTTGTGATTTTTGGCAAAACCGTTCAGAAGTTATGAGCAAAAACATGCATTTTTCATATCTCCTGACCACTAGGGGGCACAGCGCCGAAACACTGCAGGTAGTCCCAGGGAATGGTTGTTATAAGACCCACCAAGATTGGTCTCAATAGGCCAAACCGTTGCGGAGATATAGCCTCACGTTCACGTTTGCGTGCTTTTCGAAGAATTCGTTCATGAGCTATTCGGAAACGGTTTGAGAAATCAACTTGAATTCCATAACTTTTTGCCAGCATGGTCTGAAGATTATCTGATTCAATTTTCGTGACAATCGGTGCAACGGCCTAGGACGAGTTCGAAAAAGTAGGTTTTACGAACAATTGACGATAGCGAAAAAACTAAACCTTGCGATTTTTGAATTTCGGTGTCCATTCGACTCGGCATGAGCCAAGGAATCACAGGAAAAAAGAATTTTCATTTTGTGGCTTACGGTTCAAGAGTTATTAGCATCAAGTTTTTGAAAGTTTAGACAATTGGTGGCGCTAGAGAGTTTGAGATAGAGACTTCAAATTTGCTACGGTTAATGTTCAGACAGTCCTCTATTAGTGTGCCAAATTATACAACTTTCCCGCAAACGGTTCTATGGGCTACCATAGACTTGGGGTGGAACAGTTGGTGGCGCTAGAGTCAATGTCTTAGACCCACCAAAATTGGTGTACTTAATGGTGGCACTGTCCTCTATCAGAATGTCAAACCAAAACAACTTTCCCGCATTCGGTTCTATGGGCTGCCATAGACTCCCAGTCGGAAGAATAATAATAATAAGAACGCCAACAAAAACAATAGGTGCCTCGCACCTTCGGTGCTTGGCCCCTAATAAATATAGCTGCAAGCAGCAATAACGGGGCCAAGCAGTACAGAAGAAAGCTTCAGACGAATTGCAGGAATGAGTAATTAAGACAGTTTTAAGATGATTTTAGGCAAAATGGCTCGAAAACAATAAACACAACAACTAGTAATAGGATTTATTGGCTTATCACGTGTAAACAATAGGTGGGGCTGTTGCCAAATTAGTTTGAAATGGTCAGTGTGAGGTGACGATGACACATACAAAGTTTGGTGCAAATATGTCAAAGCTTTGCAGAGATACATCCTCAAATGTATTTTGGCACCCTTCCAGCAGCTTCGTTGATGTGCTAAATGAGAACCGTTTCATATATCGACATGAAATCCATAACATTTTGCCAGCATGGTCTGAACAATGTCAATGTCAAATTTGGTTAAAATCGGACAAACGGTCTAGGAGGAGTTCGAAAAAGTAGGTTTTCAACATTAATCAAAATGGCGGACAGGAATTTCAACCAAATAAGTAAAACTTTCTATCTTTGTCATCGGCTTGACCCAAGGAATCTATTAAGACCAGCATCATGCCAATAGCCAGATTTATTCAAAAGTTACTAGCCTTTATGTAAATTTAGTTATAACTTTTGACCACTAGGTGGCGCTGTTTCAAAATATTTTGAGTACCTTCAGGGTATTGTGTTGTTGGCACATTCTGAGTTTCGTAATATTACACCAATGCATTTGTTTAGTATAGAATTTTATTTCACAAAACTGTATTGAAGTCAATGAGAATTTCATGTTTTGTTCTATTTTAGCGCCACCAAGAGGCTCAGTCCCACCATTTTTTTTTATGTGTGCTCAGAGTGAGCCCATACATATGCGTGTCAATTTTGGTGAAAATATCTCAATTCACTTCAGAGTTATAGACATTTATATGAAAAAGCACGTAAAATATGACTGACTCTTGACTTTGATTGAATATTACTACCCCTTACTATCAATATTTTGGCATTTGGGCATTGGCATATAGCTATCGACCTATGTTTTCGAACTTCTGACGGTGGTTTCGTCTCGATCAGACAAGTGGTTTCGAAGATATAGCCAGATGTTTTTTAAGCGCTAAATCACAACGCTACACAAACCGTAAGGCGAAACCTAGCATGTTTGGTATCGTAGGACTCGGTAAGGTTTCAGGAGTCTAATTTGGTGAGTCTCGAGAAAATAAGTCGACCACACCCAAGGTTATAAGCATTTAAAAAAGGATGATCACCACTAGGTGGCGCTGTTTCGAAACTTCTCACACTCCTTCAGGACATTGTGCTGATGACCCATACCATGTTTCGTAACAATCCGTTGATGCGTTCTGAAAATACAGCATTTTAGCACAAAATTCAAAATGGCTGACAGACAAAATGGCCGAAATGGTAAAATTGGATATCAGTCGACTCGGCATGTTGCCCTGAATCTAACAAGACCAATGTTATGATTTTTGGACAAACTGTTTAGAAATTATAAGCAAAAATAGCAATTTTTCATATCTCCGGACCAGTAGGTGGCGCTGCGCCGAAACGCAGCAAGTAGCCTCAAATCATGCTTGTTATGACATGTACCAGGTTTGGTCTGAATACGATAAATCGTTGCACAGATACAGCCTTACGACTCTTTTTGTAAGCGTTACGTAAAATTTGTTCCAAATTCCAAGGGGGTCCTCACACCATTGGTGCTCGGGCCCTAAAAATGCTCTCATCCCCAGAATATTCTGTTGTCAGACATGACTGGAACTTCAAATGGGGCTGGATTCTATGGTCAGATGTAACTAAAATAAATAAATAAATAAATAAAAATAGCTTTTTAGCAGCAAAGACTCAAGATGGGTTTGGTATAACAAATTAGAAATATGAATATCTTTGATTCTATCAAATAACAACAGATCAAAAAAAAAATAATAAAGTGTCTGACTCTGTTAGAAATCTTATAATGGGCCATGGTTGGCTCTTCCAACTGGACAATAATCCAAAAACAAACCTTGAAAACAACACAAAAATGCTATGGCCATTCCAGTTCCCTGACCCGAACCTTGTAGAGAATGAGTGGGGTCAATTGAAGAGGAGAAACACCATCATGGAGCTGTAAATCTGAAGGGTCTGGAGAGATTCTGGATGAAGAAATGGTCTCTGATGTCTTGTCAAGTGTTCTCTAACCTCATCAGACATTTTAGGAGAAGACTCAGAGCTGTTATTATGCCAAATGAAGGTTTCAAAAAGCATTGAATAAAAGAGTACTTTTAATTGTGTCCAATGTGTATTAGAGAAAAAAATATTTGTCTTAATGATATTTCCCCCCATTCTAAATTATTATTTTCCAATGAAAGGTTAGATTTATATGAATTTTTAAAATAAAAGATCAAAATTTTATATATATGAGAACAAAATTATAAACACAACACTTTTGTTTTTGCCCCCAATGCAATTCAATCTCATCCTTCATATATATTTTTTTTTCCCGTTTTTTTTTATTTTATTTTTTTTTATTTTTTTTTTGTTAAAATAAACCTACCATAAAAAAATAAAAAAAAACCTTCATTTATTTGTAATAAAACAGGGGATCAAATAAATATTTCCACCACTGTATGTATTAAGTGAACATAAACAACTTGGAAAGTAATGGTATTATTTTATATTATTTTTTATAATTAATTTTAATGATCAACATATAATTTATATTTAATAGTAATATTTGTATTCATTTACAAAGAATAATCCCCCCCCCTCTCTCTCTATACATACATACATACATACATACATACATATATATATATATATATATATATATATATATATATATATATATATATATTTATATATATATATATATATATATATATATATATATATATATATATATATATATATTTATACACAGTATCCATTTTAAAACTATAGGTTGATTAATAGCTATCAGCAAGTGTGGTCCAACCTAACTATTGATATTGGTAAAATCGGTCGACCTCTAGTATACATATAGTTGCCACACTATGGATACTTCTTGATTAGGGATTAATATTGCTTCAGAAAATTCCTGACTAGAATGAGCTCCACTTATATGTACAATCACATATGGGGGTTAAAGCAGCATCTCTCTAGCTGACTTTTTAGCGAATTTCAGCTAAAAAAAAAAACTAGTTTACATAATCGCTGATCAAGAACAGGGAATCAGTGGGCATGATCATGTCTCTTGGTGGTGAAGTGTTAATGGCTCCAGCAATTCAATTCCCTGCTGAGATAATATGCTGTCCAAAAGGAGATACATTTCCATTTTGTTAAAAAAAAATATTGGAGGCAGTTGCTGGGATGGTACTCAATGCTATTTTTTTTTTTCTGGCCTTCACTTAAACGTATTAAATATAAAAGCAAAATAATCTGGTTGTTGAATTTTATGCATACCATCACTAATGCTGCATGGAAACGGGTAATATTATTCAATAAACTATTGTAAGGGACTGAAACGTGATGTCATTTATGTTACAACAGTAACATATCCTTTGTTCGTAAATCAGTGATTGTGACAGCACTGACTGAGGGGAGCAAAATCAGCAAAAACATGACACCCGCATACAGATTTTGTAGTTTAGTGTGATTTTATTTGCCGGTGAAGTGGCATGATGGTATACAGGTTTCAGAGACTATACTCCAGAGAAAAGCTTCCCACCACTTCAGAAACTAACACAGCTACTGACTCAGTACAGGGGCAGCTGTGGCCTAATGGTTAGAGACTTGGACTAGTTACCCAATGGTCACCGGTTAGAGTGTCAGTGCTGGCAGGAGTTGTAGGTCGGGGGGAATGAATGAACAGCACTCTTCCACCCTCAATACCCATGGCTGAAGTGCCCTTGAGCAAGGCACTGAACCCCCAGTTGCTCCCCGGTTGCTAGATATATAGCTGTCCACTGCTCCGGGTGTGTGTTCACGGTGTGTTCACTTCTCACTGCTGTGTGTGTGCACTTGGATGGGTTAAATGCAGAGCACCAATTCTGAGTATGGGTTACCATACTTGGCAAATGTCACGACTTTCACTTTTCACTTTCATTCCCTTCAGGGAATGTCTTCCTTGTCTTTACTACACTGTAAAACCCGACAAGTTAACTTAACTCAAATCGTTTGAGTAAACCGATTGCCTTGACTGTAATACCCGACAAGTAAACTTAACTCAAACGGTTTGAGTAAACAGATATCCTTAAGTTATGTTAACTCAAACCGTTTGAGGAAACCGATTGCCTTAAACCATTTAAGTTGAAAAAACTAACAGTTAAGAGTACTCTGAACTTAATTCAGTTGAGTTCACTGAAAGAAGATATACATTGCAATTAAGTGATTAAGTGATTAATTTAGCTTTAGTGATGAACACCTGCTGTTAACAAACAGAATTACTGAAGAAAAGAGAGAAAGGAACAACAGCTGACTTCAGACACAGCCTCACTCAAACCTGACAAGTTATGTTAACTCAAACCGTTTGAGGAAACTGATTGCCTTAAACCATTTAAGTTGAAAAAACTAACAGTTATGAGTACTCTGAACTTAATTCAGTTGAGTTCACTGAAAGAAGATATACATTGCAATTAAGTAATTAAGCGATTAACTAAGTGCTGATTGAGAATTAGTGATGAACAGCTGCTGTTAACAAACAGAATCACTGAAGAAAAGAGAAACACAAGAACTACTACAACTGACTTCAGACACAGCCTTAGATTAAATCAACTGAAATAAAATACATGAAATCTCTCAAGATCTGATTAAACAACCCCACAAACAGCATCACCAGCTCCACTTATTAATAACCAGACTGACTTTATTTCTGTCAGACGTCTACAGAAGATCTTATTGAGAATGAACTAAGGTTTAGATGTTGATTTATTGTTTCATTTGAAGTAACCATGTTAGAGATCAGTGTTTGCTTTAGTTGGGCTCTTGACCCTTGATTTCTGTCTTAATGTTTTCTCTGGCTGTTATAACTGTGTGTTTCTAAAACACATGTGTTGTAACTCAAAAGCCCAGAAGAAATGCCATCAGGTGTTAACCTGTACCTAGGTGTAGGTTGTTATACTAAGTATAGGTGATGATAATTATTCATTATTATTCACATATATTGATCTGTACAGAGTCTAATCTCTGAGGAAACAAATGTGTAATTAGTAGAAGTGGATCTAATAAAAGTGACACTAAGAGTCTGTGATAATCAGTTAATATAAAAATGGCTTCATAAACATTTTGTACACATACATTTGTATTCCATCCCAGTAGTTGGTCAGACACAGACATCAATAATCAGAATATGAACCTCAACAATGGTGACAAAAAAACATGCTGCAATGCATGCTGGGTACTATTGTAGTACAAAACTCATCCATGGCGCCCAGCATGCTCTGCAGCATTTTTTTTTTTTTTTTATGGTCACCATTGTTGAGGTTCATATTCTGATTATTGATGTCTTTGTGTGACTGTTTGACACCGTGGAAGACCACACTGTTTGGAAAGTCATTGTATTAACTGATTATTACAGAACCAATCAAATTACACAACACCTATTTCATCAGACATTAGACTCCTAGTGGTTCAATAATTGATGATTATCATCACCGATATAAAGTATAACAACCTACACCTAGGTACAGGTTAACACCTGATGGCATTTCTTCTGGGCTTTTGAGTTATAACAAACGTGTTTTAGAAACACACGGTTATAACAGCCAGAGAAAAGACTAAGACAAAAATCAAGGGTCAAGAGCCCAACTAAAGCAAACACTGATCTCTAACATGGTTACTTCAAATGAAACAATAAATCAACATCTAAACCTTAGTTTATTCTCAATAAGATCTTCTGTAGACGTCTGACAGAAATAAAGTCAGTCTGGTTATTAATAAGTGGAGCTGCTGATGCTGTTTGTGAGGTTGTTTAATCAGATCTTGAGAGATTTCATGTATTTTATTTCAGTTGATTTCATCTAAGTCTGTGTCTGAAGTCAGTTGTAGTAGTTCTTGTGTTTCTCTTTTCTTCAGTGATTCTGTTTGTTAACAGCAGCTGTTCATCACTAATTCTCAATCAGCACTTAGTTAATCACTTAATTACTTGAATGCAAAGTTTTAAAACTTACAGGGTTTAAATCAAGGCAATCTGTTTACTCAAATGGTTTGAGTTCAGTTTACTTGTCAGGTTTTACAGTGTAGTTTTGGACATGTTCTATGTGCATTATTGTATTTACATTACTCTGTATGCTTCTTGCTTTGCTCTTGTGAATAATGTATAAGCAGTCTCATGTCATTAATGGTTGTGCAGACACATCTATTGCTGAACACATGGGGTAGTGGACACTCTACTGGTTGACCCAGTCTACATATATTTTCTCAGACTTATTCTTTCAAGAGACTGAAAGTTCAGAATTTTACAATGACATTTTCTTATCAATGGCAACAGATAATTTCACTAATTTATGAACAAAAATAAAACTATGAAATTTAAAACACACCTTTTTAGCCAAAGAGAAGTCTGTATATTCCAGTTGTCAATGAATGATTTAAAACTTGTCGCTGTCTATGGATAAAGAAAATATATTGTTTATAATTCATGATAAGAGAGATCCAAAGCCTCTCTGTAGCATTTGAAAATGTTGTAATTAATACACTGTTTGCTTGTCCTTTTCATAAGTAACCAAACAAACCTCAATCTCCCAGATGCGAACATTGGAGATGAGGTCCCAGGACACTTCTCCCCTTTCATTCACACCACTGACTCCATACCCCGCTGCATTATGGATGGCATCCGCTATAAATGGAAAAAGTGCATTTACTATACAATTTATGACAATTTTAGATAATGTGTAAGGACACCCACACTATTACATGTTGATGACTTTCCAATAGTTAATTTATAAATCAAACATTTATTTCAACCAACACAAAGCCACATGACACAACCAAAGTTCAACATAACGGCAGTCTGTTTTATTTAATTTGTGTTATCACAGAATTGCACTTCCTAAAGCAAATGCACATCCTAAACATTTAATGTAGTTCCATAAATTATATTCCAGTTTGGTCTGGTACAACAGTTTACATTTATGCAATGCTTGTTTTATTTCTAACATGAACAGGAATCTGAGAGAAAATTTGAATGTAGTCTTTAGTATGTCACCTATCCTATGTCAGACATCCCAAGTTCCGGGAGTCTCCCGCATATTGAAAACGTCTTCCTGAGACCCGCAAATTAGTTAAAATCTCCCGGAATCTAGGCCGAGCGAGCAAAAGCGCGCATGTGAAACAGATACTTGCTGAGTCCCAATTCGCATACTATCCGTCCTAAATAGTATGCGAAACTAGAATTAGTACGTCCCAAATCATAATATGTTGAAAATAGTATTCCAAAGATACCCGGATGGTCTACTATTTCCGGTTAGAATTCGAAAGTGCAGATCAATACACACTCTAAGTGCTAATATTGCCCACAACCCATTGCGTACGGGAGGGAGGAGCTTTGCGATGGCTTTGTGGTGATGTAAACATGGCAGGCGGGTGCAGCAGCGGAGATGCGCCCTCAGCTTTTAAGTGTAAGAATTCAAATGTTTAACCCTAATTAAAGTTATATTTTATTTCGTTACACACATTGCACATGAACGTCAGAACCAGCCGCCTCACAAACGACCTGCGTTTGGTTCTACGACGACGCAGCCCTGCTTTCTCACTCCTCAACTTGGTAGAAGCACACATAGTAAAATGTATTGTGAAAAAAAAAACGATGAGAAAAAATGATGGAAATAGTAAATACAATTTTATTGGACATAAAGAATGAATGAAACGTTAACAGTTGTGGTGTGCGTAACTAGTCAACCACGTTGTCGTTCATGTTGCATGACGTCATCGAAGTATGTCCCAGAGCGTGCATACTCTTTTGCTACACACTCAAAAGTATGTACTTTTCCCTCACAAAAAAAGTACATACTTTTAGTAGTATAAGTAGGCGAATTGGGACTCAGCAACTATGTTTCAAACCGTGTAGCGCGCGCACGGCAGAGAGGGAGAGGGAGCGAGAGACCTTGAGTGTGTGTGCTAATGTGCATGTGTACGAAGCGCATGTCAGACAGAGAGCATCCTGATTGGCCTGTTTCTGCAAATGAACCAATCAATTGTCAGTGTGGGCGGGCTTTTATCTCTTCTCCCGTACAAAATGAACCAGTTATGTCTATCTAGAAACAGGAGCACCATGGCAGAGGGAAAGTGCCACAAAAAAAAAAAAAAGTATAAGACACATTTTAAGGGCAGACTACTCGAAAGTGTACCCCTGTCTTATAGATGTAAAACATAATGAGTCTTACTCAAGCATTGCCCATGGCAGGCTAAATGATTGCAAAAGGCATGTTGAGGTGAGTTGACAAGTTTCATTTCATCTGCATATTATTCAGGCTAGTTGCCAAGGCTAAATTAAAACAACAAACTCTTTAGACCTGTTTAAAGTTGCAATGGAAAATAAATAAAAACAGTTTACATAAATTGTATAAGCAGATTATATAAATAGTAAAAGTAATCTACTTATTTAAACATAATTAACGAATAGTTACATAGGTCTATAGCTTATAGAAATAATATTTTATGCTATATCTTTTAGGGACCACAACATGTTAGGGAGGCTAAGCACAGGGAAGTTCTCCCATTCAGATAGGCAAAGTCTCACTGAGAAGGTGACTACAGCTGAGATGTATTTCCTTCCTTTTTTTTGCAGGTTGGGATGTCTGCTATGTTCTTAAATTGGTGCATGTGACAGGCTGACCTGCACAATATATATATATATATATATATATATATATATATATATATATATATATATATATATATATATCTAAATCTGCGCCTTCACCAGGCTCCCGACAGGAGTGAGTGTGTTAGAGGAGGGGCGCTGGACGAGTCAGGGCAGGCGGCGTGTGATGGGGCACATTCAGAATATGTATGCTACCCAAATAAGATAATGACTAAAAGTAAGTCTTTGAGAAGGGGGTTCTCATGCCAGGTGCTCATCTCCTGTTTTCAAAATGCATCACAAACTGCTTGAGAAAGCAGTAAACTAATTCCACATTGCACAAGGTGGAAACAACCTTACGCCCGTTGCATATTTTTTTAGGGTCCCATGTTAACAGATTACAGGCCCGTTCCAGTAGCGGTGCATCTGCAGCAGTGCAGCGATCGTTTACGTACCAAGTAGGAGACTACAAACGCGTCCTGTGTGAAAGCTCATCGAGTCCATGCTTCTTAAAAAAAAAAAAATCCCTGAAACAAACCTTTAGCTGCATCCATGTTAGCACATCACGTTTGATGTGGTAATTTCACAGTAGGCATACACACAGGTGCGAAGACTCGTTCTTGCCCCCTACAGTGCAATTCGGCTAGGTATACATCCGCACTAAAATATCAAGGTGAAAGTCATCATAGCTTACTTAGTATAGACCCAGCTTCCAACCCAAATTTGATAATAGATTAACGGCGATATTTTTTTAAAATCGCCTGATAAGGGTCTCACGTTAACGCAGCACGTTAACATCGATAACAGCCCACCACTAATTTTTACATATATTAACAATATTATTATTTCTTGTAATAGTAATTGGCGGCCCACCTGCAATACCATCGCGGCCCACAGGTTGAAAACCACTACTCTAAGGATGGTTAAGTTTTCAACTTAGATTTAAATTCAGATTCTGAAAAGACTAATCGGAGGGAGACTGGAAGAATATTCCAAAGCTTAGGCCCAGCAATTGAAAAGGCATGGTCACCCCTCAACTTCAATCAAGATCTTTGGTCCATCAGCACTCCCTGCTCAGAAGACCTCAGCGATCTAGCAGATGTATTTGGGTTTAAAAGATCACAGAGATATTCAGGAGCTGTTCCACTCAGAGCTTTAAAAACAAACAGGATTTTTTTTTTACTCAATTCTGTAATGGACTAGTGCAGAGTGCATAATACAAGATATGATCAAATTTGCAGGTGCCAGTCAAAAGTCTGGCAGCTGCATTGTGAACCACCTTAAGTCGATTTATATTTGATTAACTTTTTCCCATATAAAGGGAATTACAATAATCAAGCCGTGATGACACAAAGGCATGGATCACTCTCTCAAGCTCTTGTAATGATAAAAAATCTAGGCTTTTTTTGTAATCACTTTTATTTTTTTTATTTTGCCAAGATACAATAACAACAATAACTTGTGCAGTTACATTACTTGCAGTAATTGCATTAAACATAAGCAATATACACCACACATTACTTAATTACAAACCCCCCCTCCCCTGCCCTTCCTCCCTCCCTCCCACCCACCCTTCCACTTCCCTAGGGAGCACATGTCACGTACGGTGATACAAGAAGCACGGGAGAGATCCAAATGCAAGTAAAAAGGTTTATTGAGGGCAATCCAAAGGGATAAACAGTCCAGGCAGGGTCAAAACCAGAAAATCCAAAAACATAAAAACAAAACAAGAACACACGGGAAGAGCAGACTCTGGAAGGTATCATTCATACGACAAGGACTCCGTGACAAAGACTCAGACAGACAAGGATAATGAGGAAACTGGAGACAGGTGGGGGAACAATCAATTAACTAAAACAAGTAGGAAGGTGACCAAATAAGGGAACAGGAAGTGATAAGATGACAGACACCGTGGGAACGGAGGACACCTAGTGGACACCCAGGGAACACAACCCAGACACTGTGACAGAACCCCCCCCTCTACGGTGTAAGGGAAACAGGTCAATTTAGCTCAAAGGGAATCATTTAAGATTTTAAAGGGAATTTGAACAGAATCACTGTTTCACGGCTGTTCACGGAGACGCGCCTGCGGTTCAGTGAACGAGCCGTTTAACATCAAATCTGCGCTGGATACTAATATCCAAAGTATAGTGAAAACACTATCAATTAGCACAGTAACAAGATCGGCAGTTTAAGACATTAACTTGTAAGCACAAAACACAAGATACTTCTCTTTTCAATATGAATAAGGCTTTATTAGATAAATCTAAGACATATAAACTAATCTAACACATAAACGCACGCACACACACATTCACACAAGTTGCAGGAAGGTCGAAAGTTAGGGAAAGATGAGTTTAAGAGAATGGAAATATGGAATCCCAAGTTTACAGCAATACGTTAAATTGCATAGACATGAACAACCATCAATCACGTAATTAGCCCTTGCATTGAGTTCCTCAATGTGACTAAAATTATACTAGATACACCAGCACAACAAATATCTGGGGATACGTTGCCTTAGTTTCCTGTGAAAGGAACTCCCGTTGAAAGGGGTATCCCGGTGTCGCTGATTGGCTGGAAGTTCAGTAGTGAAGTGACGTCTTGGGAAGCCCGTGGTTGTTGGGCGTTGACTGAAAGTGCAGAGTCGTGTGCGCTGGTTGAAGTTGAACGGGCATCCGAGGTCAGGCGTCGGAGACTCGACGTTACAAAACTTAACTCAGAACACGAAACTCAAAAACGGAAAAGAAAAGAAATAAAGTTTGACGAGACTAGGTTGTGTTCCTTCTCATAGTAGCAGCAGGCAGGCACGCTGGAGCCGCGCTCAAAGAACCATGATGACTAACCACATGGCTAGATGCTACAAGCTAAAGCTAGGTAGCAAAGCTACAAGCTAAGAGCAGGCATGACTGATAGCATGAGCAAGGCTGCAACTAAAAGCAGACTAAAAGCCGACATGGCTAATAGCAGCAGGCAGACTAGAACTAAAAGCCGACTAAAAAGCAAAATTTCATGGGGTCCCAAGTATTTAAAACTTCCTTGTTGGCCACCCCTCAAATGTTGCCTTGACCAATCAGATATGTTCTTGGGGTGGGTATCATAAATCATTTGTTTATCTTACCAAGCATGTGGTTCTTGCCTCACAGGGTCTAATTTTGGACATGATTCCTATAACATGATTATGATATATTTTACAAATAAATGATTGTCAGGACAATATCAAGCAAGAAAATGCGATTATTTGAATACTAGACATGACTAGGTATCCTATAGTTATCAAAAGACATACACAATAAGTGATTATACATGATAGTCAAATGTGTGGGTTACACGTAAATGAATATGGAGTTAAGCAATGGAATGATTCATTCATAAGTCTTTTTTGAGTTCATTCTGGTCCATATATAATGTATAAAAAGGGTTTCTTTGCCATTCTCTGGCAAAGGAATTTTCTGTGAAGACAAAGGTTTAAAGCCCTTCCCCCTTAGGAATTTCAGTCTGGTTTCACTGGCTGGGGGGGGGGGGAAGTCAATGCAAGTATTTAACTTGATCTCCTGGGTTTACATGTGATGTCCAGCGTTGCATTCCAATCACGAACAATAAATTTGACAATCTCTTCTTCGAATTAAAATTGTCAATAATTGTTCTATTGGTGTTAATGTTGAAAGCTGTTGTGTGAACAAGTTGGTTGGTTGGTTATCTTGCTTGGTTCTTGTGGCACTAGAACTGATTTATGACTTCCTGAGGAATTCAGCTCACGTTTCAATGCACACAGCTCTGATAGACTCTTTGATTTGTCTGATTTGACTCATTTCTGCTACATATATCCCCCTTTCGATCGGCGAGGTGTTTAGGTGAAGACATCGTCGATCGCTGGAGAAACAAAGGCAGAAGAAGCAGACAAACACAGCAAACAGCAAGACAACACCTCCATGACAGTTACTGTACTGGTGCAGGCATCAGGTTATTTAGGTACACGTGGTTAAGTTCAATTAGTCAATGTAGTTTAGCACATTGAGGATAGTTTAGATGGTCTTGGAAATTGTTTTTATTTTGATTCATCAATCAAATGTGTGGTTAACTTTGTTTGGTTCTTCTAGGTTGTCTTACTTTACATGTTTACCATTAGTTTTCTAGTAATTTCATTTTCAATTCAATGGATTGACCTATCATGCATGGAGCTCTCTGGCTTCCATTCAGTTTAGAGTGGCTGGCGGATATTAGGTGTTGCGAGTCAATCCTAATATCAGACCTTCGACCCTCGCAGGGTGTCTAGGCATTTCACCTACTCAGGAAAGAGGGGAAGGAGAAGGATAGGTAGAAGAAGAACAAAACAAAACAAGGCTGCTGTGGGTTTTCCTAGCATGGGTTACAACGACTATTGAGCTAGGATGTCAGGTGCAGCTAGTGTGTCATGAACCTTAACTTAGTGTCAGGTGTTCTACCTATTGTGAGGATGGCTGCACTTTTCTTCATGGTGGGTATGTGTAACTTTGTTACACTAAAAGTTGGATATTCTACCTGTGGGAAGAATATGTTTGTTGACTGTGTTATCAGTAGATGTGTTTACCTCTGGGTGTAGGTAATGTTGTGTGTTACTGGTGTAGTGCATGTGTGGTCAGATCTGTTCAAGTCTGTGTTGTCTCCCCCTTTTTCTAGCATGTCACTGAAGACTGGCTCTCTGCATCCTTGGCTTGGATGAGGGCGTGTCCATGGTCTAATGAGGGGTCAGTCCAGCAAGGCAGGAAGTTCTTTGGCAGACAGTCGGAGGCAGTTTGGCATGGCTGTGTGAAGCTGAGTTGCAAAACTTGTCTCCTATGTTGCATTCTTCTTGTGATGCCTTCTGGCTGTAGCAGACTTTCTGACCTTCTGTGCTCTGGTGGTTGCTGTTGCACAGACAGGGAATTTGGAACTTGGAGTTGGAGTTCATTTGACAGTTTGTTAGTGACTGAGGTGATGTCCTTTAGTACCTCAGATTTTTCATCAACAGTTGGCCGTTAAAGACTTGTTCATTCTGGGTTGTTGTTGAACAGGTGCTTGTCATCTCTGATGTGGTGCACCAGGTGATCACCGGCCTTCCGTTCTGTCGCTGGTCACAGCGAGCATGACTCAACTTTGTGGTCATATGCATGTAAATTGTCTTGAAGGAACTCTCTTAGTTGTTCCATGACTTGTTCCGTGTCTTCTAATGGTAAGCGGTTATGTTCTTGTGCATACTCAGCACTGTGCATGTCTGAGTGGTGCTGAGGTGGGTTTTGTTGTCGCTTACCCACACGAGTTGCTCTTGGATGAGTCAGGTGATTACCTTTGGATCTCTGGTTAGGTTTCCAGATGTTATCCTTTTGGTTTCTTGAGAAGCGTGGCTGGTCCCATGGATTTTTCCAGCAGTTGGGCTGAAAGCGGTCGTGGATATGGGCGTCACGTTCTCTGTGCTCTTGATGGATGACTCTGGTGTTGTGATGCCACTGGGTGTCGTCCAGTGCAAGGCTTGAGTCTTTGTTGACAGAGTTCAAGAGTGTGGATGTTTTGTTACCTTTCTTTGAGGCCAACTTTTGCTTGTTATAGGCCTTCTGTGTTAGGTCACGCAACTGTTGGATGGTCATGGAGTTCGGACAGGCCATGACACCTAGATGGTGACTGACTCCAGGGTGCAGATTCTTTAGGAAGAGGGTTTTGAAGTTCACATCCTCTTCAAGGTCAGAGTTGTTGTGTGCACCAAAGTAGGATTGTCGGAGTCGGTTGTAGTAAGCTTGTGGAGTCTCTTGACGGCCTTGTTTGGTTTCCAAGGCAGTTAACAGTCCATGTTCAGACTCTGGGTCTGTAAACTCTTTAATCAGGACCTCACGAAGTCGCTGGTAGTTTGACTTGGTTTGACTGGGCTGTCGATCTAGAAAGTTTCGTACCTCGGAGCTGGACGTGGCTCTAAGGAGGTATAACCAGTCTCTGTCAGTCACATGAGGTCTCACTTCCAGGTGAAATTCGATATCTCGCAGATAAGCTTGGATGTCGAGGCTCTCTGTGGAGTTCGGGTTGAACCTGCTGATGTTTTTTGACAGCTTGTTGAGGTCTTTGATGGTCATTCCGTGTGCAGCTTCAAGGCCTTGGACGGGAGGTTTTCTTTCGTTGGCAGGAAAGGGTTGTGTGGCGAAGGCAGGTGAG
This sequence comes from Carassius gibelio, assembly GCF_023724105.1. NCBI lineage: Eukaryota > Metazoa > Chordata > Actinopteri > Cypriniformes > Cyprinidae > Carassius > Carassius gibelio. Next base: position 29,138,403 of record NC_068386.1, on the reverse strand, counting down.
GTTTTGGGTTGTGGCCCTTCGCTCCTTTCGTCATATGCCAGTTCTTGGACGTGGGACTCTGCTCTGCTCAGCAGTGATGAGGCTAAGAGATGTTTCTCTTTTCTTGGCTCTAGTTTGTGCTTGTAAGCATTTTGGAGTTCTTTTCTGACCATGTAGAGCTCATCGTTGGTATCATCTAGTTGTTGGGTCAGATTGTCCATTTCAGTTCTGTACCTTTCAAGGTGGTCTTTCAAAGCACTGATTTCAGAATTCTTGTTTCTGATGTCTATCTTGGCTTTCTCCAGTAGCTGTTCGGCATACTGGAGTCTGTTTACCAGGTCTTTCTGAGCAGCCGTTGCATGTTGCTGGTCGAGCTGAGCTGCTGCCAGGGCTGCTTGGAGCTTCATAACTTGTTCTGTTGTATCCTGCTCCCTCTCGCTGGGTGCTTTGAGTTGATTTTGAACTTTCACTTCCAGCTTGTCTATGCGACGTTGAGCACGTGTCAGCTCCTCTTGAAGGTGGGTGATGTGCTTGTCGCTCAGTTTCAGCTGGGTTGTGAAGGCATAGCTTAGTGAGCTCGTGATCTTGACTAGCTCCTCGTGGTTGTTGTTCTGGCTTGAATCTTGTGTCAGGAATCTTCTCAGGATTAGGATTATTATTAAAAATAATAACAGTTCAAATGTCTTGGAGTGAGGCTGTCTGTTATGCCTCTCAGCCAAATGTTCACATCTTCCCCATGGGAAATGGGGTCTGCAGTCTGCGGCATGTTGGCACGCTGGGGAGAAGAGAGACTGACACAGATCTGTGTGGAGTAAAAGCCTATGTGTGGTGGGACAACTAAGTGTTGTATCAGTGATTGTGAACCACTAGTGAAATGTGGTGATGACTGTGTTGGTCTCAGGGTGTCTAAGTAGACTAGAGATGCGAAGACTTTGTCACTCTAATGAGGAAGAGGAAAAGAGAGACAGAGGTGAAAAACAAATTCAAATGACAAGCAAAATTTCTGTTTTCCAAATGAGGAAAATTATTTTTTCCAATTAAATGTTATCGAAAACATAAACAATATTATTATATTTCTTGCTTTGGACAAAAGAATACAATAATAATTCTGATGTCTCTTTTCTTAGTCTGACAGGATTGACACCGTACACCTTTCAGTTGGACCGCTCACCAGGGAGTCAGCGAAGGCGACAGTTGCTCAACACGTATCTCTATTAAATTGATCTCAACGTTGGATGAGATGCTAAAACTTGGATTGCGTTTCCAAATGTAGGGAGGTTAGGAAGAACAAATGAGAGGATGATTACAATCAAATTCATAAGGATGATTCGTCGTCTTTGGCACGATTGTGTATTTACTTTACTTAGAATTGATTGATGGTTCTTACATGTCCTACAAATGTAAAAAGAGAAGAGGAAAGTAAAGGAGAGGGAGGACGGAGATGGTAAGTCTCAGTAGCGGTTATCTGAACTACAAGGAGAGCGTTGTGTTAGTTGCTGCACAACTTATCAAACAAAATAAACTTTAAGTGAAAGAGAGTTGTCTTTCTAATTTATTTGAACTCGTAGTGAGGGATAACAATGTCTCCTTTTAGGGCTCAGGTTTGTCGTTCCCAGGCTAGGATACACAAAAGAAATGGTAAGAAATAGGAAAATTAAAAAAAAATTAATAAATGGGCAAAATATGCAAAAATGAAATTAAAAAGAGGAAATCAATACGTAAAACAATAGTGGTTAAGTGTATAACCAAAACTGGAAGAGGGGTAAAACGCATTCAAATAAGTAAAGGTCTGAATAGCATATATTCAGATGGGTAATAAATAAATTAGGAAGAATAAGTTTACTTTAACTTCCAAAGTTCAAGGCTTATTCATTCCTAAAATAATTAGACCCAAAAGAGAATACTAGAAATAAAAGATCATATGAAATGATCTGAAAGGGAAATTTTAAATGCTTCCAAATAAATTTAATGTTTCAATTAAATTTCAATTTGACAATTAATAATTGTGAGTCAGTATTTCCCTTTCTAGTAAAATCAAAATAAGTGGTCTAGTGAGAAAAGAGAGCGATAAAAAGAAAGAGACTAACAAGTGTTAGTTAAGATGTTTAAAATGGTTAAATCACGTCAGCGTTGCCCAAACACACATTATTCTACCACTGGATGGTAATGCTAACGGCTAACCTTCGAGGCTAGTGGCTTTAGTATAGACTTCAATGTAAATGCAATGGTTTCGTTAGCTTAGCGAAACCGCGGAGTTTGTGCACTGCGCGTGCACAGTTCTGAGTTGCTCCGGAAGTACGTTAGGCTTCCGGGTCACGGTCGTCACTATGGCAACCAAAACACATTCTAGTGGATTAGCACATGAATCGTTGCATTGTTGCAAATACAGTTAAGCATGTTACATGAAATGTCGGCTCATTTCAACACTGTACAAATAACAACACCGCCTTTCAGTTGGTTTTGCGATGTGGCACTTAAACTCTCAGTTTGTATAGAGTTAAATTTATCTTAATTCAAATAGCAGCTTCCTGCTGTAGTTATTATATCAATCTCAGCAATTTGATTCTCCGTGCCAGTTTTTCTGGACACAAACATAAAAGTTTTCCTTCGCTGTTGGTACACAGTTAAAATTTACTTGATCAAGCTTTTAAAACACTCCCATTCAAATTACTCTCGGACACACGCAGTGTTACGCGAGATTGCATTCACTTTGTGAACGGATACAAATGGGCAAACATTGTTCTCTAATGTTTAACGTTAACTTAGGGGAGTCGAATATCAAATTTGATTCGGCAGTGGAACACGCACTGGCAATCAAACTATATGAAATATGAATACGGGGACTTTGATAAATAGATTGAGGAACCCGCTCAAAACTATTCTTTATTCACCGATTTATATCCCTTTTGAAACACTAACAGTTTAGCTCCGTTCAGCAAACAGTGACTGAGATAGCGTTTGAGACACTGGAACACGCAGTGAAATCAAATCAGCTATAAAACAAGGCATTACACAAATGAGGAACACGCTCAATTTCTACCTTATTGTACGATCTCAGATGTTTACTTTTAAGTTCACTTACTGCTGTTAACAAAGGGGAGACGGACTCGAGTTAAAGTCTCCTCTAGCTCCTTTCATTCAAGCGGGAGGGCGCGCGCTGCTTACGTCACGCGTCACACACACATACTCAGGTCTCGCATGCTTCTCATCTTTCATTCCTTTAGCAAAATCAAAGATTAAATAACTTGGTTTATGCTCACAATTTAGATTAAACTGCCCGCAATCATTCTCCACCATTATAAATGTAAGGGAAACAGGTCAATTTAGCTCAAAGGGAATCATTTAAGATTTTAAAGGGAATTTGAACAGAATCACTGTTTCACGGCTGTTCACGGAGACGCGCCTGCGGTTCAGTGAACGAGCCGTTTAACATCAAATCTGCGCTGGATACTAATATCCAAACTATAGTGAAAACACTATCAATTAGCACAGTAACAAGATCGGCAGTTTAAGACATTAACTTGTAAGCACAAAACACAAGATACTTCTCTTTTCAATATGAATAAGGCTTTATTAGATAAATCTAAGACATATAAACTAATCTAACACATAAACGCACGCACACACACATTCACACAAGTTGCAGGAAGGTCGAAAGTTAGGGAAAGATGAGTTTAAGAGAATGGAAATATGGAATCCCAAGTTTACAGCAATACGTTAAATTGCATAGACATGAACAACCATCAATCACGTAATTAGCCCTTGCATTGAGTTCCTCAATGTGACTAAAATTATACTAGATACACCAGCACAACAAATATCTGGGGATACGTTGCCTTAGTTTCCTGTGAAAGGAACTCCCGTTGAAAGGGGTATCCCGGTGTCGCTGATTGGCTGGAAGTTCAGTAGTGAAGTGACGTCTTGGGAAGCCCGTGGTTGTTGGGCGTTGACTGAAAGTGCAGAGTCGTGTGCGCTGGTTGAAGTTGAACGGGCATCCGAGGTCAGGCGTCGGAGACTCGACGTTACAAAACTTAACTCAGAACACGAAACTCAAAAACGGAAAAGAAAAGAAATAAAGTTTGACGAGACTAGGTTGTGTTCCTTCTCATAGTAGCAGCAGGCAGGCACGCTGGAGCCGCGCTCAAAGAACCATGATGACTAACCACATGGCTAGATGCTACAAGCTAAAGCTAGGTAGCAAAGCTACAAGCTAAGAGCAGGCATGACTGATAGCATGAGCAAGGCTGCAACTAAAAGCAGACTAAAAGCCGACATGGCTAATAGCAGCAGGCAGACTAGAACTAAAAGCCGACTAAAAAGCAAAATTTCATGGGGTCCCAAGTATTTAAAACTTCCTTGTTGGCCACCCCTCAAATGTTGCCTTGACCAATCAGATGTGTTCTTGGGGTGGGTATCATAAATCATTTGTTTATCTTACCAAGCATGTGGTTCTTGCCTCACAGGGTCTAATTTTGGACATGATTCCTATAACATGATTATGATATATTTTACAAATAAATGATTGTCAGGACAATATCAAGCAAGAAAATGCGATTATTTGAATACTAGACATGACTAGGTATCCTATAGTTATCAAAAGACATACACAATAAGTGATTATACATGATAGTCAAATGTGTGGGTTACACGTAAATGAATATGGAGTTAAGCAATGGAATGATTCATTCATAAGTCTTTTTTGAGTTCATTCTGGTCCATATATAATGTATAAAAAGGGTTTCTTTGCCATTCTCTGGCAAAGGAATTTTCTGTGAAGACAAAGGTTTAAAGCCCTTCCCCCTTAGGAATTTCAGTCTGGTTTCACTGGCTGGGGGGGGGGGGAAGTCAATGCAAGTATTTAACTTGATCTCCTGGGTTTACATGTGATGTCCAGCGTTGCATTCCAATCACGAACAATAAATTTGACAATCTCTTCTTCGAATTAAAATTGTCAATAATTGTTCTATTGGTGTTAATGTTGAAAGCTGTTGTGTGAACAAGTTGGTTGGTTGGTTATCTTGCTTGGTTCTTGTGGCACTAGAACTGATTTATGACTTCCTGAGGAATTCAGCTCACGTTTCAATGCACACAGCTCTGATAGACTCTTTGATTTGTCTGATTTGACTCATTTCTGCTACAACGGCTTCCAGACACTCCACAATAGACAACACAGAGACCAGGAGGGAGGCGGACAGGCGGAGTCTCAGGGGGAGGGACGGAGGGCCAGAGAAGAAAAACATGGGGAACAGACACCAGAATGTAACACAACACAGGAAGACCAGGAGCAGATGACCACCACGTGGTCGATGCCGGAGTCCAACAGGGCGGAGCAGAAGACAAGCACGTCCCTGTGGTTGAGGCCGGAGTCCCCCAGGGCGGAGCAGCAGACCACCCAGTGACTTGACTGGACTCTGAAAGTTCAACAGTGACCCGCCTTGTCTCTGGAAGGTCCCCGGTGACTAGCCCTGACTCTGGAGGGTCCACTGGAACCTGACTCGACTCTGGAGGGTCCACTGGAACCTGACTTGACTCTGGAGGGTCCACTGGAACCTGACTCGACTCTGGAGGGTCCACTGGAACCTGACTTGACTCTGGAGGGTCCACTGGAACCTGACTCGACTCTGGAGGGTCCACTGGAACCTGACTCGACTCTGGAAGGTCAACAGGAACTAGCCCTGACTCTGGATGGTCAACGGTAACTAAACCTGACTCTGGAAGGTCGACGGTGAATAACCCTGACTCAGGAGACCCTGACCTCCATGAAGTTGACTCAAGAGGGTCAACCGGGAACTGACTCAACTCTGGAAAGTCAGTGGGCACATGAACCGACTTTGGACTGCCTGTGGAGACGTGAGACGCCTTGGCTTTGGGCACCACCTCTGGAACGGCTTTGGGCACCACCTCGGCCTCCGGAACAGCATCGGGCACCGCCTCGGTCTCCAGAACCGCAACGGACACTGCCTCGGCATCGGGCACCACCTCGGCCTCCGGAACCGCATCGGGCACCGCCTCAGCCTCCAGAACAGCAACGGACACTGCCTCGGCCTCGGGCACCACCTCGGCCTCCGGAACAGCATCGGGCACTGCCTCGACCTCCAAATCGCAACGGACACTGCCTCGGCATCGGGCACCACCTCGGCCTCCGGAACCACATCGGGCACCGCCTCTGCCTCCGGAACAGCAACGGACACTGCCTCGGCCTCGGGCACCGCCTCAGCCTCCAGAACAGCAACGGACACTGCCTCGGCCTCGGGCACCACCTCGGCCTCCGGAACAGCATCGGGCACTGCCTCGACCTCCAAATCGCAACGGACACTGCCTCGGCATCGGGCACCACCTCGGCCTCCGGAACCACATCGGGCACCGCCTCTGCCTCCGGAACAGCATCGGGCACCGCCTCGGCCTCCAGCACAGCAACGGACACTGCCTCGGCCTCGGGCACCACCTCGGCATCCGGTACAGCATCGGGAACCGCCTCAACCTCCAGGACCGCAACGGACACTGCCTCGGCATCGGGCACCACCTTGGACTTCTTGAGCTGTGGCGCTGAGCTGGCAGCCATCTTGTGCTGTGGCTCTAAGCTGGCGGCCATCTTGTGCTGTGGCGCTGGGCTGGCGGCCATCTTGTGCTGTGGCGCTGGGCTGACGGCCATCTTGTGCTGTGGCTCTGAGCTGGCGGCCATCTTGTGCTGTGGAGCTGGGCTGGCGGCCATTTTGTGCTGTGGCGCTGGGCTGGCGGCCATCTTGTGCTGAGGCGCTGGCTCAGCAGCCATGACGTGAACCGGCTTGGGAATCTCTAGGATCTTCGATAACATCTTGAAGTTATTGAGAAAGGTGTCAGCGGCCATCTTGGGCGTTGGTGCTGAGCTGGCAGCCATCTTGCACTGTGGTGTGAGGCTGACGTCCATCTTGCCTCGTGGTGAGGGGTTGGTGGCCATGCACCGCAGCGGCGCTGGGCTGGCGGCCATCTTGTGCTGTGGCGCTGGACCTGCGGCCATCATGGGCCGTGTCGCTGGCTTTCCTCGGGAAACTGGAGACATGTGGGCGAACAATCAATTAACTAAAACAAGTAGGAAGGTGACCAAATAAGGGAACAGGAAGTGATAAGATGACAGACACTGTGGGAATGAAGGACACCTAGTGGATACCCAGGGAACACAACCCAGACACTGTGACAGCACACAGACTAGACCAAAGTCATGATCAGGATTACAAATTGGACCTAACGAATTACCAAAGATGAAAGACACAAAAAGTCATAACAATAGCTTCTTTACATACTCTGCAGCCTTTTCCCACATCACCAACGTTTTTAGCCTGGCATTATTAAATACGAGCTGATGACCACTCCAGGTAGATCACCTCAAGAACAGCTTGAAACCTGTGTTTTATTGATAATTGGTGTGGAGGAAGCCACCTCAGAACAACAATTTTTTTTCGCTGCAGTCATGCCAGCCAACCAGATTTTACGCTCTCAGTGATCTCAGTGATCTTAAGTCTGGAGTCGTCCTTTAGAAGAAACAGCGCTGGCTCCAGCGGGAACTTCCTCCCCACCAGAACAGACATCTTATCTGCAACCTTGCCCAAAAATCTTTGTACATCTGGACATTCCCATAAAACATGTATTAATGTGTCCATGGTGCCTTGACTACAAAATGTACAGTAGGGGTTGGGGACTAGACCTAATAAATGTCTTCTACGTGGTGTCAAATAACTCCTATGGCAGATTTTGTAGCGGATTAATTGGTGATTTGGGTTTTTAGAAGACCCAAATACATTATTCCACACCACCTCCCAATTAATGGTCTCCGTTCCAAGAGGTATATCCAGCTCCCACGATCTATACCCAGGCAATTCTTTAGTGGTGTATGACATGAGATTGTTATAAATGAATGAGATCATTTTCTTTCGGGGTGCTTTTTCCATGAGAGACACTATAGGATGAGTCTTAAATGCAGACCCCCAGGGAACCTTGAGTGAATTAAGAGCTGACCTTACCCTAAAGTAGAGGAATTGTGAATTTCTTGGGATACCAAAGTGGGACATTAGAACAGGAAAATCTAAAATTGAATTTTGCCCTGAGATATCTCCCAACGTCCAGATCACATGTTGAGCCCACAGTTGAGAAATTTTTTGCCAATACCCTGTTGGGGGTGATATTGGAAGCATAGAGCTAATAAAGTTTATATGCGGAAGAATATTCATTTTGATTGTGGCCATGCGGGCAGGCAAAGACGATGGAAATGCTGCCCACTTCACTAGGTCATCCTCGACTTTTTTCAAAATAGCTGAGAAATTATTCCTAGCTATTGCCTGTATACTGGGACTAATTTAAACACCTAAATATGTGGCCTGTTGCACCACTGGTATACGGGACTGGATATTTAATTTCTTCAGGTCCGTATTCAACAGCATTAAAGTTGATTTGGAGTGGTTGAGCTTATAGCCAGAAAATGTACCTGTGTTCTATGATTTTTAGGACATTCGGAAGGGATTGCTGTAAATCCGAGAGGTAAATAAGCGTATCGTCTGCATACAGAGAAACGGAGTGTAATGTGGACCCTATTTTAACTGGAGCTACTAATGTGCTTTGGCGTATGTATTGGGCTAATGGTTCGAGTGACAAATTAAAAATGGCAGGAAATGCTGGGCACCCCTGCCTGGAACCACGACTTATACTGAAAAGATCAGAAAGGTGCCCAGCTGTAACAAACCTTGCAGAGGGATTAGAATATAATACTTGTATCATTTTAATAAAATTTGGGCCAAATTTGAATTTTTCCAGGACATTCCACAAATATCTCTATTCCAAGCGATCAAACGCCTTTTCTGCATCAAGAAATAAAAGTCCACAGGATAGTTCTGTCTTTTTGGTTTCAGAGATAATATGCAGGAGCCGGCGGACATTATCTGATGCCTGTCGCCCTGTAAGGAAACCAGTACGATCTGAATTTATTAACTTCCCACTAACTATATCAAGACACATGGCAATAGCTTTGGAATAAATTTTTATATCTGCATTAATTAAAGAAATTGGGCGATAGCTTGAGCAATTCTGGGGGTCCTTCCCTGGTTTATAGAGTACCGAAACAAGTCCTGTGTTGAGATCCCTGTGGAAAAAGCCCTTTTCTATAGCTGAATTAATAGTATCTAGCCAAATAGGTCCTATAATATTCCATTGTTCCAGGTACAGCTCCACAGGTATCCCATCAATTCCCGGTGAGCGACCCCTATTGGTTAACTTTACTGCTGTGTGTAATTCCTCTAGTGTTATGGGGATATCCAGGTCCTTAGATTCATCGTCTGACAGCTCAGGTAAATTCAAGTTGTCAAAAAATCAATCAAATAAGTCCTGTGAGAATCGGTCTTCCGAAGAATAGAAGTTCTCAAAAAAATATTTAAATGAATTATTAATGTCAGTTGTTTTGGTGAACAATCCATTCACTGGACAATTTATAGAGGAAATGTTAAATTGGTTTTCTTGCTGTTTTAATGTTAACGCAAGGAGACGACTTGGTTTACTACTGTCAGTGTAATATTTGTGTTTAGTGATATGCATCATGAATTCAGCCTGTTGCCTCAGCGTATTATCTAGTTCTGCCCTCACAGACCTAAGCTTTGTTACTACCTGATTACCATAATTTCCTTAAGCTCCCTCTCTAATTCACAGCAAGTCTGTTCCATTTGAGTAATCTTTTACGTTCTACTCTGATTAAGATAGGATGAAAAACCAATTGCATTTTGGCGCAGAAAGCCTTTGATTGCTGACCAAACAACCGCTTTATCTGAAACTGAGTCTTTGTTAATATTAATAAATTCCACTAGTTTGGGCTTAATTTATGCAAGGTATTTTTTGTTTCTCAACAGAGTTGTATTAAATCTCCACCTAGACGATTTACCTTTTAAAAAGTCAAAATTGAATAAAGTCATAATTGCATTATGGTCAGAGATAATACGAGGTAAGAAAACCATCTTATCTATTATTGGGTTCAAGTCTGGCGTGGATAAAATGTAATCTATTCTTGAGAACATCTTATGATAAGGGGAGAAATAAGTGTAATCTCTGGCTGTAGGGTTCTGAAGCCTCCAAATATCAACCAAGTTTATATCCTTGACAAAGTTCTTTAAAGCCTCAGAGGATAAAGCTTGTGCACGTGTAATGGATGGACTAGAACGATCTAAATTGCAGTCAAAGAATGTATTCATATCTGATCCTATAATAAGTGAGTAGTTAGAGAGACTCAGCAACTCTTTGGTTAGTCAAAGGAAAATAGGACGAGTCAAAAATTGTGGGGGCATAAATGCTTACAAAAGCTATTTTTTTACTCTGAATAGAGACCCCACAGTAAGCCAATCTCCCTGTGTTGTTAGAGTTAATCTTCTCAATTACCAAATTAAGGTTGCGTTTCATTAATACCATAAAACCCCTTTAGTCTTAGAGCCATCTGCCTAGGATGCCACCACTTTGTAATGTTTATTCTGCATTCAACGGACATAAGCTGGTTGTAAATGTGTTTCAGATAGGAGAGCAATATCAACATTTTTCCTTCTCAGGAAATCTAGGACTTTTGTTCACTTAAATGGTGAATTTAACCCTCTAACATTGAGGGACAATACAATGTAATTAGTCATCCTGGTAACCTCTAATCAAAATACAATGTGATCCTGATATAAAATGAAAAATAAAAATATTCTGTGTGATCCCCAAACCCCCCACCCCCTTGTGATAAACACTTGACTTCCTTGGCACTATCCTTGATTTATCTACTCTCCCTAGGAGAGCTATCAGAGCATTAAATCTTAACATATAACGCCAAAATCAATATAATCCATTAATATATGGTGGGAGCAATATAGTGTAAACACATACCTAAAACAGAAAAAGGGAACGGACGTAGAGTAATATAATAAAATATAACAAAGTTGGCACAACACCACCCCTGGAAAAAAAAAAAAAAAAACTGAATATAGTGCCCTGGGTTAAAGTCATTCCAAGAACTATGGTCAATATCATCCCTGTAATTTGGAGATACTGGTTTACCTCCCATCCTTTCATTGACAACACAGTCCTTGTTTGAGCTGAAGTGTTGATTGTAGAAAGTTTCAGCAGTCTCTGCCGAGCTGAATGAATGCCGGGATCCCTCAAAGTACACCACCAGCGTTGCAAGGTATCGTAGGCTGAACTTAACCCCTTTCTCATAAAACTGTGATTTTACTTTCTTGTAAGCGTTGCGCTTGGTCACCAGCCGAGAGTTCAGATCCGTGAAGATAAAGATTTTCCTGCCCTCGAAAAAGAGCTGACGCTTTTGTATAGCCAGTTGCAGGATGCGCTCTCTCTCCTGAAAGCGATGGAAGCAGAGGATGAACGGCCACAGGTTTGGGTCAGTGCTCAGTTTAGGCATCGGCACTCTGTGACATCTTTCCAACTTCGGGGCTTTTGACAACAGTTTGACCAAGAGTTCAGACATGAACTTCAATGGACACTTCCCCCGCTCGCTGTCCTCCGCAACGCCGAGGACCCTAAGATTCGTATGCCTTTGCCTATTTTCATACCCGTCCAACATGTCCCTCAAATCGTTGTTTTCTTTCGTGAGGCCCCGCACGGAGGACCTCAGCTCCGCCACGGATGATTCCAATGTGGAGATCCGGTCTCTGTGATCTTTAATCACGTCCTCCACCTCGTTGAAGCGAACTTCGTACGACTCAACTTGTTGTTTAACAGCTTCTAGTGTATTTTGAATTGGCGAGAGCGACGTCTTTATTAATTTTGTCAGTTCTTCCGTGATGTTATTTCGGTTCTTTTCGAGTTCAGCCACCAACATGGATAGCATTAGCTGCTCAGCCGCCATGGAGCGTGTTGTACTTTTGTTCGAAACCTTGTCCTTTCTATCCTTGTCTGACATCCCAAACTATAATTCAGTAAAAGAAAACTGTCGGTGAAAGGTTATAGTCACTTTATAGGCATAGATTTAGGAATAAAATAGTTTTTTTTTGCTTTTGATCGCAATCTTAATTGGAAGTAAACTGGATTTAACTACAGCATTTATCTGTTTATTGAACTTGAGTGCAGATTTAAAAATAACACCCCAATTTTTCCACAAACAGTTTTCTGTAGGAGTACAGATCTCTCAAATAACAGTCGGTGGTTCTCGAAGATCCAAACACAATGACCTCTGATTTGCCCTCATTTAGATGTAAAAAGTTTGAAGAAAACCAAGATTTAATATCAGACAAACAGTATTCAGTGATACTAAGTCTATTTTATCACAAATGAAATGAGACCCCATGCTTGATAAGGATGGACACCAGAGGAAGCATATATAATGAGAACAGAACAGGGGCCAAAATGGAGCCTTGAGGAACTCCAAAATGCAAAATAGAGCTACATGTAGATGAAGAAAAACTATCAAGACGAACAGAAAACATTTTGTCTTCAAGACAGGATTTAAACCAGTCAAAAGCACAACCTGTAATGCCTACATTGTTCAAGGCGTGATATAAGGATTATGCGATCTAAAGGATCAAACACAGCACTTAAAGAGCACCTATTATGGCATTTAAAATGTTCCAAATATTGTTTTAGAAGTCCCCAACAACAGTTTTGCATGCATGTGTAACCCCTCTCACCCGGGTCCTCTCTGACGCTCCTCGCACTCGCTCCGAGCGGGGCTCGATCCCGGGTCTTCCGGCATGGGAGGCGGACGCACTAACAAGGAGGCTAAATGGCTACAGCCACTAGCATCTGTCGCTAGTGCGTCTCTTGAGATCTGGGAGTGAGGTTTACCTGCACAGCACTACTCGCTGGCCTCCGTTACACATGCAATGACAAAAAAGACTTAAGTTTTCTTATAATATGAATTTATTTTTACTTGTTTTGACAGCGATTCTCAAATGATTAGTTTAGTGATTCACTTTTCAAAACCCCGCCTTTACGTTACATTAAGCGAGTAGCCCAGAGTTCATATTGTAAAAGCACAATCAGTCTTTGTTTTTGTTAACTCGATGCATAAACATAACGTTTTACCAAAAAATAAAAAAAGCAGTAACGTTACGTTACAACGAGGTATGGCTCTATTCTTAAAGAAACTCTGAAAACTATGATTCATATATCTCAATACAATTGTCATTGAAGACCTAGAAGCTAAACGGTGCTTACACAACAAACCAAACAATTATTATGCATGCTACATAAAACATAAAAGCAACAATTATTAATAACACTTACAGGTTGTGATATGGAGGAGGAAGCTGATGCAAATACACTTGGAACTGAACCTTCCTTCAATATCAGCTAGCTCGCTAATCCAAGTTTGATTGCATTTAAGTTGGTAAAGCAATCATCTTCAAAATGGCTTGAAAGCACAAGGCTCGGACTATACTTCTGTGGTACAGTTGTATATATGAATTGGAGCAACTTAGTCTTCAAATGCTCATCCTTGGGCAGATGAAAAAAGTTTGCTTTTGAGTCACACTTCAGAACACAGCGTCTCATCGCCATGATGTTTTCTAGTTTTCACTGGCGTCTTGGAGTGCAATAAGTGGGCATATCGTATTCAAATAACTTGACAAGTTGACGTCATCTAGTCAGAGAAAAAGCTTCGGTCTTCTAACGATTCATAAAAATGACTGAGAGTTGACTCTTACTATTGAAAGACAATAACTTTTTATACAGTGCACTGTCATATTTCAAACTTTGCAGGATGTTTTTTTTTCACTTAGATCTTTGTTACACACTACATGAAAGGTACATTTCAAAATTCCATGATAGGTGCTCTTTAAATCTAATAGTAAAAGTATCACTGTGTCCCCTGAATTTACAGATAATTAAATATCATTCAACAATTTTAAAAGTGCAGTCTCAGTGCTATGATGTTTTCAAAACTCAAGATTGAAATATTTCAAAAATACTATATGACTCTAAAATACAAAAGGCTTTTGAAAGAAAATATTAATTTGTAATGTGTCTATAATTTTATAGGATGGTAGGGTCAAGATTAGATTTTTTAAGCAGGGGTTTAACAATTGCATGCTTCAGATATTTTGGGACAGTCGCTGTAAGAAGATACTTGTTTATTATAGCTAAAATTCTTGGCCCAACAACATCAAAGACCTGAAGCAAGAACAGTGTGGGAATGATGTCTTGTGGACATGTAGTTGGTTTTATCTGCTTAATATTATTTTGAAAAGAGTTTAAAGAGATTATCTGGAATTCATTAATGGAAGAATTTCAAAGAGAGGGGTCAGACCAGTCACAATTTGGAGGTATAATATGCTGTCTTATGTCAACTATTTTATCTGTAAAAAACTAAAATACTAAAATAGTAAAAAGGGGTTCATGACAGATTTTTGATACCTGATTAATGACTCTTGTAATATTTCAAAAAGAACACTTGTAATTTATTTTTTTCAACTTCTGTTCAGCTCTATGATATGAACATCTATGTTCTTGAGTGGTGCAATTTAACCAGGGTTCAGGTTTAGATTTTTGCCATTTTTCTCTCAATCTAGCCACAGAATTCAAGATGTCATTGCATATTGAGTTTAAGAACATGAGATGTTCATCTACATTTGAGATATTTGACGGGGAATCAAGACTATTCTTAAGACAAGCCTCCTCGAAATGCACATGAAAATATCACTAGATTAAGAGCTAAAAAAAAAAAAGGAGTCTGTTAAAGTAACCTCCTAGTCTTTGAAACTTCATTTGGAAGCAAACAAGTAAATATAACAGGCATATGATCAGAAAAACTTAACCTGAGTATTTCAAGTTCACAGATTGAAATACCATACAACAATACAAGATCTATGCCCTTGTTTGTGAGTTGCACCATTCACTACTTGAATAAAATCAAAAGAGTCAAGCAAATTAATAAAATCCTTGGCCAGGGAGTTTAACTCCCAGAAAACATGATTGTTGAAATCCCCCATGATCATATTTAAGAACAATGTCACCTAAGAAGTTTGATAATTTGTTTAAAAATCCCTTAGTGCTAAAGCACCCAGGGGGATGGTTGCTGTACGGCGTGCAGACTGTTGGATAAGCCTGCAGCATGCACAATGCAGAGAAAAGCTCTTTTAGTAGTGACCACCGCTGACCTGCTCTCCTTATATAACCGCACTGCAGAACCGGGTGCGTGATGCAAAGCTCACACGCCAACATTCATTGGCTTGTGTTGTTAACACTCGAAGGTGATTGGGCTCTCAAGCGAGAGAACATCACTGAAATAATGTTGAAAGTGACTTACTGAAAGGGAATTAGAGAGAGACAAAACAAGCACTCAAATGCAAGAGAAAATGGCATTTATTAATAAAAAAATAAGACAAAAAAATTAAAATAAGGCCAAGACAGTGCACAGCACAGTAAGGCAAGCCAAGACAAGTAAAGAGAAACATAAGATCCATATGACAATACTTTGAGATTTGAACATTAAACAATGAACCAGCTGGGGTACTTTCAGAGTAATGTTTTAAAGTTGTGGGTTGGAACCTTAGAGGATTAACACTAGCTAGTGTAAACAGCCCCCTCTGGCAGTGTAAATACGCAGTTACCTTTATCCGGCACATTTGCTCCTATGCGCGCGCCTGACCCATCTGAAATATTTTTCACAGACGCCATTTTCTTTGCTCACAATGCAGCTCATATGAGGATGGAAAACAGCAAAATAAAGTGCATAATCTTACTCATAAATTGTTTTTTGTAATATCATATCGTATCATTTATTTGCTGTGTGCACATAAACTTTTCTCAACAACATTTCCTTTCACTCGCGATGCGGAACAGACGAGGACGTCAATTATTTTCTATAAGGGGATTCTGAAAGTAAGTGTTTTTATCTCATTTAAAATATGTGTTTATCAACATTATATTGATTTATAGCAATATTTATGTGCTGTTCTTTCCAAAACTTTTTCTTGAGAGGTAACATTATTTTCTCTCACTCACGAGGGGCAGAAGACTGTGAATTTGGTTTTATCAAAGGAAAACACCAAAAGTAAGTGTTTTACCTCGTATTTACATGTATTTTCATTACAGCTAATGAAATGGAAGTCTCACCCATGGAAGTCTGCTATAGGCAAATAACGAGTAGAATAACAACGTGCAGTAAACAACAAGTGTGTTCTTAATATAGATAATAATAAAATTGTAAGATAGGACACATCAATTGTCAATATCAAGCAGCATATTCAATTTTCATACAAGAAAAACGGGGCGGAGCAAAGATAAACACTTACACGTGATAAAATGCAATTGTAAAAGTTTTCATAAATAAGAATAGTGATGTTACTGACACAAGGAAGGGTAAGCTGATCATACCTGCACTGTTAAACTTTTCACAGATAAGAATAGTAATGTTACTGACTCAGAAAAGGGTTAACTGGGCGAAATGGCTCTGTGACAGTTCTCACAAATCAGAATAGTGATGTTTCTGATGCAGGGAAGGGTTAATTGACCATAACTGCACTATGAAAGCTTTCACAAATCATAATCAGAATCAGTGATGTTAATGACTCGGTTAACTGATCAAAATCGAGCTCAACCTTAAGCAATGATTTTGTATTCCAGCAGTCTGCATGTTTATTGGTATTATACGTTAAACATGAAGAATGTCTGTCTTTCACATTTCTTACTAGCAGACTTGCCAAGGAGTTTATGGACAGGAACTTCGCTATTGAAAACCTAACGCACGTATACATTTCTTTGCAGTTTAAATAAATCATACATGTCATATATTTCAAACAGGGCATCTTGCTTTATTAATATTTATTATGAATATCTTAGCAAACTTTAACAACATAAGGGCAGATCCCTTTAGTGCTGCTGATGACGCTTTGAAGACATGCTAAAGGGAACGAGGATATATCATTACACTTGATTCAATTCCTCCCTCACCAGCAAAAGGTGACGTCGCCTGTACGTTGCGAACATCCGTTTAGGTCCGCAGTATTTCTGCTTTGTAACATTAGCTGATGGTCATTCTGAGGACATTGACTTGCTAATGCATTTGATCCTCCTTTTAATGTATGTTGGCGGACATTTGTAACATTCCCTTGTGGACATTCCGAGGACATTCGTCTGAGCCAGTTTGCAAACTTCCCTATTTCATCACTCATCTACCATTTCCATAACAATACCTGCTAAATCCAGTTGCTAATACATGTGCTTTTAACATCAGACCTGATACCTTGCAACTCAGACAAAGGAAAAATTAAAATAAAACTTTAAACCATATTGGATTTTAAAGGGGATGTGTTTATTTCTTAAAACAAAATCCATTACTTTGACTAATGGAATGCAAAATTATTGTTTGTTTAGTATTGTTTTGCAGATTGATATTATTACATCAACCCTCTACGGACATCTTGGCAATTGAATCGCCATTGGCTAGTAATAATTTTTGTTTACTCGCCAGTCAGTCACGCGTTATAATAATCAAGTATCATTTAAGAATAGAACTTTAGTAATTAGAAGTAACTTGATAACTATGTTTGAATGTGTATTAACTGAACGTTTTAACTGGACTGGTTGTGGTGCTTTTTTGGTCATTCAGTGTTTCTGTAAAAAAAAAAAAAAAAAGTGAAAAGTGACGTGACATTCAGCCAAGTATGGTGACCCATACTCAGAATTCGTGCTCTGCATTTAATCAATCCGAGGTGCACACACACACTGTGATCACACACCCGGAGCAGTGGGCAGCCATTTATGCTGCGGCCCCCGGGGAGCAGTTGGGGGTTTGATGCCTTGCTCAAGGGCACCTAAGTCGTGGTATTGAGGGAGGAGAGAGCACTGTACATGCATTCCCCCCAACCTACAATTCGTGCCAGCCCGAGACTCGAACTCACAACCTTTCGATTGCCAGTCCGACTCTCTAACCATTAGGCCACGACCCCAAAAATACTGATAATATATTAATAATACGAACTACTAATAAGAACTATAAAACACACTAAGGATTACTAAGGATTAATGAGCTAGATTCATGAATATTAATCAGGTTTTGTGTGTTCGCTCGAATTGATTTGCTAAAATCAAAACAGGGACGATAATAGGTGAGCGTTAGCCAATGAGATTGCCGTTCAGCCGACAGCTGTTCTTAAAAGTTGAAGTCTTCCATAGTAACGCCATTATTTTGACAGGAAAATACAACAAATAATATTGTTTAAATGTAGTGCATCAACCTCTCTCTCTCTCTCTCTCTCTCTCTCTCTATGTGAGTGTGAGAGAATGTGACGGCGGTTTGTGTGCCTTTACACTAGAGTTTACGGTACATTAAATACAGGTGCGTTGCGCATCCATTGAGGAAAAAAAAAAGCACAGATCGTCTGATGGAGAGTCAGCTGAGTATTCCCGAGTGAAAATATATCTGTGCTAAACTTATACTTAGCCTCCAACTAACACACTGGCGAGTAAAAAAAAAAATATATATATATATATATATATATATATATATATATATATATATATATATATATAGTAAAAATATTAAACATGAAGTTCACGTTAAAAATGAATAACTTTCATTTCTGGAACAATACATTATAATCTGTAATTAAAGATGTCATCAAATCACTAGTATGTTTTCATTCTAGTGAAAGTAGTTAGTTAGGTAATCATTTAAACATAATCACGATACTCTTCAATATCATTTAAAATAGTCTACAATTAGGCCCTATATATTCCACATGCATGAAGAAAATAAGATTCAAACCCAGGAGCTAACAAAAGAATGTTAGAGTGATGAATGCAGCCAAGGAAAGCATGACAAATAGAAAAGCACATGGCTGGAAAAGAAGGTGGAAAATAACATAGGCAAGGCAAATAAATCTCTTTCTATCCATTTACACGTTTAACTGTTGGTCAAGCAACAAGAAATGCTACTGTAGGAAAATTATTATCTTAGCTTATTGCATTGGTATAGCATGTGCAGCTCAAATAACCAAAAAAACTGTGAGATACAAGCAAGTGACGATCAAATGCATATGATCAAATGATGTCACTCTTTAGGGTACAATGCATGTAATGCTCAGCTGTGTAGAGACATTTAACGGTTCTCCCGGTGATTTGCTTAGACACGACATTCTCTTTCGTCAGTCGAAAACTTATTTTCAGGTTATTTTTCAGGCTTGCTGATGTTGCTTCCGTTGTGTACTGCTGCTGGTTGTTATATAAACACTTTTCGAAGCTAACATGTTAAAGCTAAAATGATTAAACTTATCTGATATCGTCGAATATTGAACTTAAAAAAAATATTTATATGGTAATTAATACATACTGAGACGCTTATATGCAGCAAAAGACCATTTGGGTGGCCTATCTTTATGTGCACTAAATTTTGGAAAACTTGGTCTAAATCCAAACTGTCAACAGACAAATATTTTTTTTCAATTGACAAACTATAGTCCTAGACATAAAAGTCATAACATTACTGAATGTGTTTATTTTTTATTTTTATTTTTTAAGTTAGAAACGATGGGATCTGCCATTGTATTAATCACAGCTGACAACCACAACATCAGAGTATATAAATTATATTATTGTTATTATTATTAGGGGCCCAGCACCGAAGGTGCGAGGCACCTATTGTTTTTGTTGGCGTTCTTCTTATTATTATTCTTCCGACTGGGAGTCTATGGCAGCCCATAGAACCGAATGCGGGAAAGTTGTAATGGTTTGACATTCTGATAGAGGACAGTGCCAACATTAAGTACACCAATTTTGGTGTGTCTAAGACATTCCCTCTAGCGCCACCAACTGTCCAAAATTTCACTTTCATTTTGTTAATAACTTTTTAACCGTAAGGCCAATCAACAAAATTCTTTTTTCCTCTGATTTCTGAGCTCATGCCGATTTGATTGCACCCTATGACGTCATTTTCCTTCATATAAATACGGCCGCCATTTTGAATTTTTTGACGGTCCTAGACGGTTAGTCCGATTCACACGAAAATTTAACCAGATCATCTTCAGTCAGTGCTGACCAAAAGTTATGCAAATCAAATTGATTCGTCAAACCGTTTTCGATAAACACTCAAACTAATTTTACAAAATCAGTCGTAAGGTAAGATATCACACTATAGAGACTGTCTGTTCCCCGAACTAGAAAATACAAAAAACGTCCAAACCAAGTTAAGATTAACAATTTTATTGAGGTTCAACAAATAAAAAACAGAAGCAATATGGATAAACAAATGATAAAGCTTGGCTTATTGAATATCAGATCCCTTTCTACGAAAACACTTTTTGTAAATAATATGATCACTGATCATAATATAGATGTACTCTGTTTGACAGAAACCTGGCTAAAACCTGATGACTACATTATTTTAAATGAGTCCACCCCCCAAGATTACTGTTATAAACATGAGCCGCGTCTAAAAGGCAAAGGGGGAGGTGTTGCTTCAATTTATAACAACGTTTTCAGGATTTCTCAGAGGGCAGGCTTCAAGTATAACTTGTTTGAAGTAATGGTGCTTCATTTAACATTATCCAAAGAAACAAATGTTAATGATAAATCACCTGTTATGTTTGTACTGGCTACTGTATACAGGGGCACCATAAAGACTTTATTAAAGAGTTTGGTGATATTACATCCGAGTTAGTTCTGGCTACAGATAAAGTTTTAATAGTTGGTGATTTTAATATCCATGTTGATAATGAAAAAGATGCATTCGGATCAGCATTTCTAGACATTCTGAATTCTATTGGTGTTAGACAACACGTTTCAGGACCTACTCATTGTCGAAATCATACTCTAGATTTAATACTGTCACATGGAATTGATGTTGATAGTGTCAAAATTATTCAGCCAAGTGATGATATCTCAGATCATTATTTAGTTCTTCATATAGCCAAAATTGTAAATTCTACTTCTTGTTACAAGTATGGAAGAACCATCACTTCTACCACAAAAGATTGTTTTTTAAGTTCTTCCTGATGTATCCAAATTCCTTAGCATATCCAAAACCTCAGAACAACTTGATGATGTAACAGAAACTATGGACTCTCTCTTTTCTAGCACTTTAAATAAAGTTGCTCCTTTACACTTATGGAAGGTTGAGGAAAACAGTTTGACACCATGGTATAATGAGCATACTCGCACCATAAAGAGAGCAGCCCGAAAAATGGAGCGCAGCTGGAGGAAAACAAAACTAGAGGTATTTCATATTGGTTGGCGGGAAAGTAACTTATCCTACAGAAAAGCATTAAAAACTGCTAGATCTGATTACTTTTCTTCTCTTTTAGAAGAAAACAAACATAATCCCAGGTATTTATTCAATACAGTGGCTAAATTAATGAAAAATAAAGCCTCAACAAGTGTTGACATTCCCCAACACCACAGCAGTAATGACTTAATGAACTACTTTACTTCTAAAATCGATACTATTAGAAATAAAATTGTTCCACTCATTCTCTACTATAGGAGAGGAAGAATTGTATAAACTTGTTAAATCATCTAAACCAACAACATGTATGTTAGACCCTATACCATCTAAGCTCCTAAAAGAGGTGCTTCCAGAAGTCATAGATCCTATTCTGACCATTATTAATTCCTCACTGTCATTAGGATATGTCCCCAAAACCTTCAAACTGGCTGTTATTAAGCCTCTCTTCAAAAAAACACAACTTGACCCCAAAGAAATAGTTAATTATAGACCAATCTCGAATCTCCCTTTTCTGTCCAAGATACTAGAAAAGGTGGTATCCTCACAATTATATTCCTTCTTAGAGAAAAATGGTATATGTGAGGATTTTCAGTCAGGATTTAGATCGTATCATAGTACTGAGACTGCTCTCCTTATTTGACACAATTGACCACAACATTCTTTTGCATAGACTTGAACACTTTGTTGGCATCAGTGGAAGTGCATTAGCATGGTTTAAATCGTACTTATATGACCCCCATCAGTTCGTAGCAGTGAATGAAGATGTATCATATTGATCACAAGTGCAGTATGGAGTACTGTGTTAAAAATGTAAAAGATTGGATGACAAATAATTCTCTCCAATTAAATTCAGATAAGACAGAGATATTAATTATTAGACCAAAAAACAATACACAGAATCTTGTAGATTACAACCTGCAACTAGACTGATGTACTGTTCCTTCCTCTACAGTCAGAAATCTGGGTGTTATATTAGACAGCAATTTGTCTTTTGAAAATCATATTTCCAATGTTACAAAAACTGCATTCTTCCATCTTAGAAACATTGGCAAGCTACGAAACATGTTATCTGTTTCTGATGCAGAAAAGCTAGTTCATGCATTTATGACCTCTAGACTGGA
This sequence comes from Carassius gibelio, assembly GCF_023724105.1. Classification (NCBI taxonomy): domain Eukaryota; kingdom Metazoa; phylum Chordata; class Actinopteri; order Cypriniformes; family Cyprinidae; genus Carassius; species Carassius gibelio. Next base: position 29,116,143 of record NC_068386.1, on the reverse strand, counting down.
CTATTGTAAGGCACTTTTAGGTGGTTCTCCTGCTTCTTCAATAAACAAGCTACAGGTAGTCCAAAATGCAGCAGCTAGAGTCCTTACCAGGTCAAGAAAATATGATCATATTACCCCAATTTTACAGTCTCTACACTGGCTACCTATTAAGTTCCGTATCAGTTACAAATTATCATTACTTACCTATAAGGCCCTAAATGGTTTAGCTCCTGCGTACCTAACTAGCCTTCTACCACGCTACAACCCATCACGCATCCTAACGTAACAAAACGCTGGACTTTTGGTAGTTCCTAGGATAGCAAAGGTAGAGCTTTTTCACATTTGGCTCCCAAACTCTGAAATAACCTTCCTGATAATGTTCGGGGTTCAGACACACGCTCTCTGTTTAAATCTAGATAAAAAACGCATCTCTTTCGCCAAGCATTCAAATAATGTATCTATTAAATTGTGAGTGTAGTTGCATCTGATCAAATGTGCATTTTTATTCATTAGCTTGGGTTAAACTCATTTAAGTTTGTTGGATCAGCAGCTATGCTAATGATGTCTCTATTTTGTTTCTATGTTTTGCCACGGGAACTAGGATTTAAACAAGCTCCATTCTGGATCCAGAAGAGATGATGCTGACCCTCAGAGGACCTCAGATGATGCTAACCCTGAATAAACAAACAGAACTAACAATTATTGCTACATGTGTGACTGCATCATATAATAATTATTAATTAATAATATTAATAATGTTCATCGTCTAGCTGACTACGTCTTATATAAATTTTTTCTAAAAATCCTATCAAACGTGCACAAACTGACAGTCACCACCATAAGCTACTACTAAATATTGTAGAAACATAATTTTCTGTAAAGTTGCTTTGTAACGATTTGTATTGTAAAAAGCGATATACAAATAAACTTGAATTGAATTGAATTGAATTGAACTTTTGGGACAATTTATGCCATTGAGATGGATATTCATAAAGGTATTAATGATTAGTAAACATTAATAAACATTTGCAAATGATGAATAGCTAACACTTTAAATTGGGTACTGCAAAAACATGAACAAATAATAAATAGATTATTTGATAAGTTGTGTAAACAGAGGTCTACACAACCAACAAAGACCAGCAAATGAAGATCAAATTAATTGAAAGTTTACTTACATTTGTAAGCATTTGAATTTACTTTGAATTTTAAACATCAACTTATGATCTGTTAAGCATTGTTAATGGTTTATAAAGGAAATTTATTATAAAGTGTTATCTTTCTAAAAAATTAATTTATCATACAAGCAGAAAGATTTCATGACAAACATTTAACAAACATTTGAAGACAACTACATTAATTCAAGGCACACATTTTCATTATGTAGAACTCTTTAAGCAAGTCTTTCTTTTAACCTCACTAAACAAATGTGCATGTGCCATGTAAACCAGCAAAAGATAAAGTAGGGAATGTGTGGGCCTAGTAGAAAATGTATATCTAAGTGTCACGGTGTCTGGTCTGTTTCCCCTGGGTGTCCACTAGTGGTCTCACTTCCCCATAGGCACTACATTTCCCATATAGCTTTGTCCCTTCATCACAGTTAGTTGCACACTTGTTATTGCACTCAGCTGTCTCCACTTCCTTCGTTATCCTGTCTATATAAACCGGTCTGTTTTCTGTCTGTGTCATGGAGTCCTTATTTTCCGTCACCCAGTTTCCTCGCGGTCCCTTGTGTTCTCTAGTTTCTAGTTTCCTGTTTGTTTTGTTTCGTTTCCTGACTGATTTCATGGTTTTGACCCCTGCTTGTTTTGGATATTTATTTTTTTGATACCCATTAAGCACATTGCTCTTGGATCTCTCATCTCCAGTGTCCTATTGTTACACTAAGTTGGTTATTAGCCTACTCTTAACAGATGGCTGGTTTGGTTTTTGTGGAAAGGAGACATGGATGTTTGATTTACGATCACTGCTTATTCCATTAATTTGTATTTCATATCGTACATGGTTTAAATCATTGACATTTAACAATACACAAATAGTAGAATGTGTGTGTAGTATTTTAGTTTATATTATTGCCAAGCTTTGATTTCTGAGAGGCAACAGCAACGGGATTGTTTGATTTTTGTTCATTTCATTGTTAAAGTTTACATTCATGCACTTCACACACTCACAGTGTCCCACACTCACACTCAGACATTTTCTGTTCCCCATCTGCTTACCGAGGGTCCATGCGAAGTAGAACTTGGGTCTGGCTGCTTGGACAGAAATTAAGGCATAGGCCAATCTTGTAATGAAAGAGGCCTCGCTGATGAATTGTGGATCCACATTGTATGTTATGGGGAATGCTTTTGTGATGATGAAGAACCAGAGCAGACAGCACGCGCACACAAGAAGCTTATTAATCACAGCCCTCTGTAAAAGAACAGCATGAATTAATCTCAGTGGACAAAACTGTTACTCAGTTTTCTTGGGAAATTTGCAAGATAACTTGGTGCTGTAGTTCAACTCTAATTGACAGAAACATTAAAAGTATATATAACTATAGCCGAACAAATAAATAAGAATTAATATAATTAAGAAATTATAAATAAATAAGATTATTTATAAAGCAATGCTTAGATTAATAAGTTTTTTTCTCACCACAGGCGATGGTTCAGGCACTTTATCCCAGCCATTCTGCTGAGAGCTGATGTCTTTCACTCTTTTCAGCCTGTGCTGGACATGCTGGCCCTCTATAAACTCTATGTAGTCTTTATAGATACTGCAGGGTCCCACCAAGACACTCAGAAAATTAATATTATAGCTTAGGTACTCCAACAGTGATGGCTTAGAGCTGTAAACAAAGAAAACAGATTGATCAGTAGTAATGAAATAAGACATGAAATAAGATTCTGCTTCTACAAAAACTAATCACTGTTTTTGAAGAATTATTTAAGGACTGTTTTTGAACTGGTACCGGTGATTTTGTATCTGGACTGGTGTGCTGGTAAGAACACATAAGACTCAGTTGAACTAAAGTTTGGAGTTTACTGTTGATTTGTTTGAGTGGTAACAGTGAGTGGTTTTCTAGGCATCAACTCGCTCACATAAATCCACTAAAGGAGAGATTAATACTGCATAGGAGCATTCAGAGTTTGTCTCTTGCTGACTACGAGTCACTGACTAACGCCATTTAATAAACTGTGCTCTGTTTGGATGAATCCTTTGGGATATTGCTGCCCCCAAATATGCTATGCAAATGCATATTTGCACTTTATAGACGGGGGTTAAAACAGGCTCCTCTTGGTCTGCGAATGCAGGAAGGCGGATCAGGTGGGTAGGTCTTGTCCTCAACCTGAATCTCTGCAACTCTGATATGGCCATCAGAACCTGGGAATGTCTTCACAACTTTGTGTACTAACTATAATGCCCGTAGTAGTTGTGGATCAATGAGCATTACAATGGTTCTGGTAAAAAGGTCACCGGCATCTCTGTACCACTTTTGTTGTGAGTCTGTAGTGTAGGCAGGTAGTGACAGATGAAACTTAACCAGAACTGATAAGCTTAAACTTTACTCTGCCTCCATTTTGGTCTGTCCATAAGTTCTATAGCAAAATAAACCACAAAGGGTAGTGAGCTAGCTGCCCCCCCCATGAGCAGATAATTTGGGGTAACGGAGTCAAGGTCAACTACATAACTAGAAATGTAACCAAGTGGCTCTCTAATAAGTATTCCCTCCACTTCAATGAGCACTGTTTGAAGTACTTCCTCTGTTACAAATTGGGAGCTGACTGTGACGCAAAGGGCAGTCTTAACAGACTAAATTTCTCTTTCCTACACACCTCCAAAATCTTACATTTTCTGTTTAGCTAAATATAGCTTGATCTAGGGAGTGATCGAAGGTTTCTTGTAACTCTCTTTGTCCTCCATGGGAATTAGTGTCATGATCAGTATACAACTCAGATGATGTGCCGCAATGAGATACAAATCTCCTTAAGGCCATCAGAAAGGAATCAGTATCAATGGATGTAAGGAGGTGTAGGTGAATTTTATGTATTGTGAGAGACTTAAAAGTTATCCCCCTTTTCACATTGTCTGCCAATTTTGACTTGGAATGGTCCATACTGTAAAATGGATGTTTGAGTAGTCTGAGTCGAGCTGGTGGTAGATCTGCCATTTTGGGAATAACTGGTTGCTTTCTCCGTATTTGATAGTATTTGGACAATTGCTGTTGTTTGTGGATATCTTCCCTTCTTCTCAGGTCCTGGATGGCAGAGTTTACTATCATAGTTTTGGATCAGTAACTTGATAACCCAGTGATGTGGGATCAAGGACTACAAGGTGTATAACTGACAACTCTAGTCCTTCAGCTTGACATAAACGGCCACCAACTTGAGACACCGGCATCTCTGAACCACTTGTTGTGAGTGTGTAGTGTAGGCAGGTAGTTACGGTTGGTGGCTACTTCAATCAGTGGCCACCAACGTTGCAGTAAATGAAGAGGTATCATATTGATCACAAGTGCAGTATGAAGTACATCAAGGCTCAGTAACTTAGTAAGGGCCATTACTTTTCACGCTTTACATGTTACTCTTAGGAGATATCATCAGGAAGCACTATGTTAGCTTTCACTGTTATGCTGATGATACTCAGCTCTTTATTTCTTCGAGGCCCGGAGAAACATACCAATTTGAAAAACGTACGCAATGCATAGTAAATATAAAAACCTGGATGAGGAGTAATTTCTTACTGCTAAATTCTGAAAAAAAGAGGTATTAATTATAGGACCTAAATACTCTGCATGTACTAACCTAGAACGCTGTCTGAGACTTGATTTCTGCTCTGTCAATTTTTCATCATCAGTTAGGAACCAATGTGTACTATTTGACAGCAATATTTCCTTTGAAAGCCACATTTCTAGCATTTGTAAAACTGAATTTTTCCATTTCAAAAATATATCTATATTACAACCTATGCTGTCAATGTCATGATTCTGCCCTCGTGTCCTTGAATTTTCTCTAGTCTTGAGGCAGGATCATGACAGGCCCGTGTTTTGTGTGCAAGCACATGGCCTTGTCTTTGGGCCATGTGCTTTGTGTTGTCTCGTTTCCTTGCCCCGCCCCCTTGTTATTGTAGTTTTGTCATTATTGCTTTACCTGTGTCACCTGTTATGTCATCATTAGTCTCCCTATTTCTATCCCCTTGTGTTCACTGTCTAGTGCGGTTCATTGTTACACTTAGAAGAGATGTTGTGAGACCTGTGATTGTTTTTCTGTAGTAAGAGTTCTTGTGAGAAGAGTCTTTTGTTAATTGTTTGGTCCTAGTCTTGTTAAGTTATTTGTCTTTGCCCTAGTGGTTGTTTTCCCCCTTGTGGGTTTTGTTTTCCCCTTTTTCAATAATAAACCCTGTTGTGTAGTGCATCCTGTTTGCGCCTGAGTTCACCCCTAACCTCCATGTGACAGTCAAATGCAGAAATGCATGCATTCATTGGGTGGTTGTGCTGCACACTTAATAAACAAACTCCAGCTAGTCCAAAATGCAACAGCTAAAGTTCTTACTAGAACCAGGAAGTATAACCATATTATATTGCATACACTCGTTGCTGTATACATACCTCCCAGCTCCAGCAACAGGAGTGAGGCACAAATTGACTGTACTAGCATATCAGTGAGCAGCAGACAGCCCAACCTGATGCTTTTCTCATCTTAGCTGGGGATTTCAACCACGCAGACTTAAAGCGAGTGTTCTCAAAAATACACCAACACATTTCCGTCACGAGGTAACAACACTCTGGACTTTGCTTACACCATCCAGAGAGGACGTTACAAGTGTCCATCCTGCTTCAATGACTACCGTCCAGTTCCACATGCTCCTATTCTCACAAAGTGCTTTGTTACGGCTAGTCATTCACTATATCAAGTCTGCCCCCCATTTATGGAATCCATTTCACCAGCAAAGCCCTAAGCATCGCAGTTGATCCCACACATCTGACACACAGCTTCTACTGTCTGCTGCCATCAGGGAGGAGACTGCGACGTCTCCAGGCCAGGACCAGCAGACTGAAGGACAGTTCATCCATCAGGCTCTCAGGAAGCTGAATTGACTCCCGAACTTGCCCCCCCACCTCTTTTCCCCGAGGCACCACTGAAGTCTGAACCCTCTCCCCTCTTTTAAACACTCACCTCTTTATCCTGGCTTACACATAACACACTAACACATTTCTAATATTTTGAATCCATTAAAGGATTTTTAGGCTGCATTAATTAGGAAAACCGGAACCGGGAACACTTCCCAAAACACACAATTTACCTGCTACTTAGTTAGAAGAATGGCATTTACACTAAAATTTGTCTGTTTCTCTCTTATTCCAAGGTCACCATAGCCACCAGATCCGGTATCCAGATCAAATGGTCACTGCAGGCACCTGGAGCCAGTACGTATCCAGCCCAGATGCTAAACCATTCAGGGCTTTATTAGTAAGCAAGATTTTAAAATCTCTATGATGTTTGATAGGGAGCCAGTGCAATGTTGACAGAACTGGGCTAATATAGTCATACTTCCTGGTTCTAGTAAGAAGTCTAGCTGCTGCATTATGGAATAGCTGGAGTTTTTCTATTTTTAATAAGCGTGCAGAACAACCACCCAATAAAACATTACAATAATTGAATCTTGAGGTCATGAACGCATTAATTATTGTTTCTGCATTTGACATTCAGAGCATAAATCGTAATTTAGATACATTTTTTTTTTCAGATGGGAAAATGCAGTTTTACAAATGCTAGAAATGTGACTTTTTTTCTACCAAATAGCACACCTAGGTTCTTAACTATTGACAGAGCAGCCATCAAGTCTAAGACAGCGTTCTAGGTTATTATATGAGTAGTGTTTAGGTCCTATAATTAACACCTCTTAGCAGTATGAAATTACTCCTCATCCAAGTTTTTATATTGACTATGCATTCAATACATTTTTCTAATTGGTATGTTTCTCCGGGCTGCGAAGAAATATAGATCTGAGTATCATCAGCATAACAGTGAAAGCTAACAATGTGCTTCCTGATGATATCTCTCAAGGCTAACATGTGTGAAAAGTAACGGCCATAGTACTGAGCCTTGAGGTACTCCACACTGCACTAGTGATCGATATGATACCTCTCTATTCACTGCAATGAATTGATGGCGATCATATAAGTATGCTTTGAACCATGCTAATGCACTTCCATTAATGACAACAAAGTTTTCTAGTCTATTCAAGGGAATGTTGCCCTGGTGGCCTGTTATGCCTGAAGCCCACCCTCTGAGAAATACTGAAAATATTTGTATAAATTCTAGCAATACCTCCCCCTTTACCTTTTGGATGCGGCTCATGTTTAAAAAATTAATATGGGGGGAAGACTCATGCAAAATAATGTAATCATCTTGTTTTAGCCAGGTTTCTTTCAAACACATCTAGGTTATGTTCAGTAATCATCAATTTACAAAAAAGTGCTTTCGTAGAAAGGGACCTGATATTTTATAATCCAAGCTTTATTATTTGTTTATTCGTATTACATCTGTTTTTTTATCTTGATATCTAGATGAAAGAGTCTCTATGTGTTGAGAATTGACTGATTTCTGTGGCGTGAGGCAGACGGTCGGTTTAGCCAGTCTTTCTGCTTCCTGACCTGGGCCCCAGTTAGTCAAGTGCAAAGTCTAAGACTATGTTCCATATTTCTAGAGAGAAGAGCGGCACCACCCCAGGAGGGATGAAGACCATCTCTTTTGAACAGGTCAGGTCTGCCACAAAAACTGTTATTCTGCGGGCACCACTTAGACATTCAGTCATTGAGTGATGACAATCTGCTATTTATCTGATCACCACTGTAAGCAGGGAGAATACTAGAGCATATTACAGTTAATGTTACCTTTAGTGATCTCCGACTGGTAAAGTTGAACATCATTAGTGCCGGCATGAATAACAATCTTACTGAATACTTATGTTTAGCATTAGCAAGCACTTTTAAATTTACCAAGATGTCAGGTGCTCTGGCTCCCGGTAAACAGTGGACTATGGTGGCTGGTGTCTGTATTTTTAATGTTCCGTACAATAGAATCGCCAGTAACTAGAGCACTTTCATCAGGTTTCTCAGTGGGTGCATCACTGTGTGGAGAGAACCTGTTTAATGTTTTCATCGTAATGGAAAAGCGGTGTTTTGAGCTGCAACTATGCCACCTCACAGTCACCCAGTTGCCCTGCTGCAGATGCACTGTAACCGGAACCGAACAATGTACAGGATTCCCTAAACTAGACGCATCCAAAGACGTATCTACAATCCTTTCATATTCTTACTGCCCTCAATTAAAGTTTTGATGCGTGTCTCTAATTCTGTGATCTTCTCTGTCAGACTATTTCCCTGCATTTATCACATGGGAATCCGTCGTTGCCAACAGATAGAGCTAAACTGTACATGTGGCAAGCGGTAGCACTTGCCATTCATAAATGACTGGTGGTTTAAATCTGTCAAAGTCTCTCAATATAAAGATGCCTTTCGACTGAGACACCCCTCGCTGCAGATTGTAGCGCAGTGACGTCACGTATGTACGTATGTGTTTACCGCGCATGCGCTTGTAATTTGCATTGCGTGATGACGTTAGTTGTTTTCGCGTCGTGCGCGCATTAAAACGATGTGCATATTTTACAGTAAACTCTAATAAAATGTTAATGTATTGAAGAACATTAAGGTGTAAAAAAAGACGGGAAAAACAACCATGTTTCATCTGAGGTAAAATTACACGGAATTAAAGTTTATAATATCTGTGTAGTATCTTACAATATTAACATTCTGTTGCACTTCACTTCAATGTGTATATTGTAATATTGCACTTTAATGGCACCTTATATTTCTTATTGAGCTAGTCAAAATTACAACAGTACAGTCAATCAATCAATCAATCACCTTTATTTATATAGTGCTTTAAACAAAATACATTGCGTCAAAGCACTGAACAACATTCATTTCTAGGTGCTGATCCACCATCTGGTCTGGATACGTACTGGATCCGGGTGTCTGCAGTGACCCTCTGATCTGGATACAGACTGGATCTGGTGGCCACGGTGACCTCAGAACAAGAGAGAAACAGACACATATTAGCATAGATGCCATTCTTCTAATGATGTAGCAAGTACATAGGGTGTTATGTGAAGTGTTTCCGGTTCCGGTTTACCTAATTAATGCAGCCTAAAAATCCTTTAACGGATTTGGATATTAAAAGCATATTAGTATGTTATGTGTATGCCAGGTTAAAGAGATGGGTCTTTAATCTAGATTTAAACTGCAAGAGTGTGTCTGCCTCCCGAACAATGTTAGGTAGGTTATTCCAGAGTTTAGGCGCCAAATAGGAAAAGGATCTGCCACCCGCAGTTGATTTTGATATTCTAGGTATTATCAAATTGCCTGAGTTTTGAGAACGTAGCGGACGTAGAGGAGTATAATGTAAAAGGAGCTCATTCAAATACTGAGGTGCCAAACCATTCAGGGCTTTATAAGTAATAAGCAATATTTTAAAATCTATACAATGTTTGATAGGGAGCCAGTGCAGTGTGGACAGGACCGGGCTAATATGGTCATACTTCCTGGTTCTAGTAAGAACTCTTGCTGCTGCATTTTGGACTAGCTGTGATTTGTTTACTAAGCGTGCAGAACAACCACCCAATAAAGCATTACAATAGTCTAACCTTGAAGTCATAAATGCATGGATTAACATTTCTGCATTTGACATTGAGAGCATAGGCCGTAATTTAGATATATTTTTGAGATGGAAAAATGCAGTTTTACAAATGCTAGAAACGTGGCTTTCTAAGGAAAGATTGCGATCAAGTAGCACACCTAGGTTCCTAACTGATGACGAAGAATTGACAGAGCAACCATCAAGTCTTAGACAGTGTTCTAGGTTATTACAAGCAGAGTTTTTAGGCACTATAATTAACACCTCTGTTTTTTCTGAATTTAGCAGTAAGAAATTAATCGTCATCCAATTTTTTATATCGACTATGCATTCTATTAGTTTTTCAAATTGGTGTGTTTCACCGGGCTGCGAGGAAATATAGAGCTGAGTATCATCAGCATAACAGTGAAAGCTAACACCATGTTTCCTGATGATATCTCCCAAGGGTAACATATAAAGCGTGAAGAGTAGCGGCCCTAGTACTGAGCCTTTAGGTACTCCATACTGCAGTTGTAATCGATATGATACATCTTCATTCACTGCTACGAACTGATGGCGGTCATATACAGTTTTGTTCAAAATAATAGCAGTACAATGTGACTAACCAGAATAATCAAGGTTTTTAGTATATTTTTTATTGCTACGTGGCAAACAAGTTACCAGTAGGTTCAGTAGATTGTCAGAAAACAAACAAGACCCAGCATTCATGATATGCACGCTCTTAAGGCTGTGCAATTGGGCAATTAGTTGAAAGGGGTGTGTTCAAAAAAATAGCATTGTCTACCTTTGACTGTACAAACTCAAAACTATTTTGTACAAACATTTTTTTTTTCTGGGATTTAGCAATCCTATGAATCACTAAACTAATATTTAGTTGTATGACCACAGTTTTTTAAAACTGCTTGACATCTGGGTGGCATGGAGTCAACCAACTTGTGGCACCTCTCAGCTGTTATTCCACTCCATGATTCTTTAACAACATTCCACAATTCATTCACATTTCTTGGTTTTGCTTCAGAAACAGCATTTTTGATATCACCCCACAAGTTCTCAATTGGATTAAGGTCTGGAGATTGGGCTGGCCACTCCATAACATTAATTTTGTTGGTTTGGAACCAAGACTTTGCCCGTTTACTAGTGTGTTTTGGGTCATTGTCTTGTTGAAACAACCATTTCAAGGGCATGTCCTCTTCAGCATAGGGCAACATGACCTCTTCAAGTATTTTAACATATGCAAACTGATCCATGATCCCTGGTATGCGATAAATAGGCCCAACACCATAGTAGGAGAAACATGCCCATATCATGATGCTTGCACCTCCATGCTTCACTGTGTACTGTGGCTTGAATTCAGAGTTTGGGGGTCGTCTCACAAACTGCCTGTGGCCCTTGGACCCAAAAAGAACAATTTTACTCTCATCAGTCCACAAAAATGTTCCTCCATTTCTCTTTAGGCCAGTTGATGTGTTCTTTGGCAAATTGTAACCTCTTCTGCACATGCCTTTTTTTTAACAGAGGGACTTTGCGGGGGATTCTTGAAAATAGATTAGGTTCACACAGACGTCTTCTAACTGTCACAGTACTTACAGGTAACTCCAGACTGTCTTTGATCATCCTGGAGGTGATCATTGGCTGAGCCTTTGCCATTCTGGTTATTCTTCTATCCATTTTGATGGTTGTCTTCCGTTTTCTTCCACGTCTCTCTGGTTTTGCTCTCCATTTTAAGGCATTGGAGATCATTTTAGCTGAACAGCCTATCATTTTTTGCACCTCTTTATAGGTTTTCCCCTCTCTAATCAACTTTTTAATCAAAGTACGCTGTTCTTCTGAACAATGTCTTGAACGACCCATTTTCCTCAGCTTTCAAATGCATGTTCAACAAGTGTTGGCTTCATCCTTAAATAGGGGCCACCTGATTCACACCTGTTTCTTCACAAAATTGATGACCTCAGTGATTGAATGCCACACTGCTATTTTTTTGAACACACCCCTTTCAACTAATTCAACTAATTGCCCAATTGCACAGCCTTAAGAGCGTGCATATCATGAATGCTGGGTCTCATTTGTTTTCTGAGAATCTACTGAACCTACTGGTAACTTGTTTGCCACGTAGCAATAAAAAAATATACGAAAAACCTTGATTATTCTGGTTAGTCATATTGTACTTCTATTATTTTGAACAATACTGTAAGTACGATTTAAACCATGCTAATGCACTTCCACTGATGCCAACAAAGTGTTCAAGTCTATGCAAAAGAATGCTGTGGTCAATTGTGTCAAACGCAGCACTAAGATCCAATAAAACTAATAGAGAGATACACCCACGATCAGATGATAAGAGCAGATCATTTGTAACTCTAAGGAGAGCAGTCTCAGTACTATGATACGGTCTAAATCCTGACTGGAAATCCTCACATATACCATTTTTCTCTAAGAAGGAATATAATTGTGAGGATACCACCTTTTCTAGTATCTTGCACAGAAAAGGGAGATTCGAGATTGGTCTATAATTAACAAGTTCTTTGGGGTCAAGTTGTGTTTTTTTTATGAGAGGCTTAATAACAGCCAGTTTGAAGGTTTTGGGGACATATCCTAATGACAATGAGGAATTAATAATAGTCAGAAAAGGACCTATGATTTCTGGAAAGACCTCTTTTAGGAGCTTAGATGGTATAGGGTCTAACATACATGTTGTTGTTTAGATGATTTAACAAGTTTATACAATTCTTCCTCTCCTATAGTAGAGAATGAGTGGAACTGTTCCTCAGGGGGTCTATAGTGCACTGTCTGATGTGATACTGTAGCTGACGGCTGAATGTTTGCAATTTTATCTCTAATAGTATCGATTTTAGAAGTAAAGTAGTTCACAAAGTCATTATTGTTGTGGTGTTGGGAAATGCCACTTGTTGAGGCTTTATTTTTCGTTAATTTAGCCACTGTATTGAATAAATACCTGGGGTTATGTTTGTTTTCTTCTAAAAGAGAAGAAAAGTAATCATATCTAGCAGTTTTTAATGCTTTTCTGTAGGATATGCTACTTTCCCACCAAGCAATACGAAATACCTCTAGTTTTGTTTTCCTCCAGCTGCGCTCCATTTTTCGGCCTGCTCTCTTTAGGGTGCGAGTATGCTCATTATACCATGGTGTCAAACTGTTTTCCTTAACCTTCCTTAAGCGTAAAGGAGCAACTTTATTTAAAGTGCTAGAAAAGAGAGAGTCCATAGTTTCTGTTACATCATCAAGTTTTTCTGAGGTTTTGGATATGCCAAGGAATTTGGATACATCAGGAAGATAACTTAAAAAGCAGTCTTTTGTGGTAGAATTGATGGTTCTTCGATACTTGTAACAAGAAGTAGAATTTACAATTTTGTCTATATGAAATTTGCACAAAACTAAATAATGATCTGAGATATCATCACTTGGCTAAAAAATTTCAACACTATCAACATCAATTCCATGTGACAGTATTAAATCTAGAGTATGATTTCGACAATGAGTAGGTCCTGAAACATGTTGTCTAACACCAGTAGAGTTCAGAATGTCTATAAATGCTGATCCCGATGCATCTTTTTCATTATCGACATGGATATTAAAATCACCAACTATTAAAACTTTATCTGCAGCCAGAACTAACTCGAATGTAAAATCACCAAACTCTTTAATAAAGTCTGTATGGTGCCCTGGTGGCCTGTATACAGTAGCCAGTACAAACATAACAGGGGATTTATCATTAACATTGGTTTCTATGGATAATGTTATATGAAGCACCATTACTTCAAACGAGTTATACTTGAAGCCTGCCCTCTGAGAAATCCTGAAAACGTTGTTATAAATTGAAGCAACTCCTCCACTTTGCCTTTTAGATGCGGCTCATTTTTATAACAGTAATCTTGGGGAGTGGACTCATTTAAAATAATGTAATCATCAGGTTTTAGCCAAGTTTCTGTCAAACAGAGCACATCTATATTATGATCAGTTATCATATTATTTACAAAAAGTGTTTTCGTAGAAATGGATCTGATATTCAATAAGCCAAGCTTTATCATTTGTTTATCCATATTGCATTTGTTTTTTTATTTGTTGAACCTCAATTAAATTATTAACCTTAATTGGTTTGGACGTTTTTTGTATTTTCTAGTTCGGGGAACAGACACAGTCTCTATAGTGTGATATCTAGGTGAAAGAGTCTCTATGTGCTGAGAATTAACTGACCTCTGTGACGGGAGGCAGCTAGCAGACGGTCGGTTTAGCCAGTCTGTCTGCTTCCTGACCTGGGCCCCAGTTAGTCAAGTATAAACACTTAGACTATTTGCCATATTTCTAGAGAGAAGAGTGGCGCCACCCCAGGAGGGATGAAGACCATCTCTTTTAAACAGGTCAGGTCTGCCCCAAAAGCTCGTCCAATTGTCTGTGAAACCTATGTTATTCTGTGGGCACCACTTAGACATCCAGCCATTGAGTGATGACAATCTGCTATGCATCTCGTCACCACGGTAAGCAGGGAGGGGACCAGAGCATATTACAGTGTCTGACATCGTGCTTGCAAGTTCACACACCTCTTTAAAGTTATTTTTAGTGATCTCCGACTGGCGAAGTCGAACATCATTAGCGCTGGCAAGAATAACAATCTTACTGTATTTACGTTTAGCATTAGCCAGCACTTTTAAATTTGCCAAGATGTCAGGTGCTCTGGCTCCCGGTAAACATTTGACTATGGTGGCTGGTGTCTCTATATTCACGTTCCGTACAATAGAATCACCAATAACTAGAGCACTTTCATCAGGTTTCTCAGTGGGTGCATCACTGAGTGGGGAGAACCTGTTTAATGTTTTGATCGGAACAGAAGAGCGGTGTTTTGACCCACGACTACGCTGCCTCACCGTCACCCAGTTGCCCTGCTGCAGGGGCTCTGTTGCCGGAACCGGACAATGTACCGGAATCCCTGAGCTAGACGCATCCAAAGCCGTATCTAGAGCCCTAACATTCTTACTGTCCTCAATTAAAGTTTGGATGCGTGTCTCTAATTCTGAATCTTCTCTGTCAGCCTAACTATTTCCCTGCATTTATCACATGTGAATCCCTCATCAGCGACAGAGATAGACAAACTGTACATGTGGCAAGAGGTGCAAATAACGATAGCAGGCGAAGCCATTACTCACCGTGCTTGATGAAATATTCTTACTGCGGTTGTTTGATGAACTTGTGAAAAACTGCAGCGTGAGAGAGGAGAGGAGAGGAGAAAAGAAAACACTAATGACAAGCTAACGAGTGCTAACGCTTTGCAGGTGTACTGCACTCACGGAAAAGTGAACGATCAAGGTTAATCTGATGAGATTGATCGATAATATCAAAATATGGTGTGAATTAAGTTATATTTTACAACTTAAAAAAACAAACAAACAAACAGAGAGTGATAGTAAGAAAGATTATAGAGAAAATAAAAATAAAATAAAAACAGCTACACGGAGCTACGATTAGCTACAGAAGGCCAACAGGAAGTAGAGAAAACACTGTCCAACAGCGACACCAACAGGCAGGAGGAAAGTCGGCTCTAATAGTGCAGATTGTAAAACGTGTGTTGTTCACAGTTTGATGCAATAGATCTGGGTCTGAATCTGCCTTTTGACAGTTTTTTCTCCCTTTTCAAATTTCAAATTACATCAGAAAAGCATTTATTTTAAATAAAAACGAAGGGAAATAATCAAAAAGTTGTGAGGGAGAACTTTATCGTCCTAATACGGTGGCATCCATTTAATAATTTGAATTAAAATTATAATTTACACTCAGTAATTATTGCATACTGTTTTATAATGTACTACAATACTGAGGTGCAGATAATTGCCACTATTTGCAATAAGTAATATAAATAGCAGAAAATCCTGCTACTTTAACATAGTATAAATAGAATCTATAGCCATTTGCACTTGGTGTAAATAGCCACTGTCCTTCTTATTTTAATCTTTCTTTTGCTATGGCTCTTGTTTATCTATTTATTAACTATAAATTTGGACATTTTTCTTTTGCTTTGGCAATTCTGCATGTAAAACATTTAAGCCAATAAAGTAGTTTTAAGTTCAGTTGACTACATACAGTATATTTTCAGTGTCTGCATCCCATTTTATGCATGGTGCCTCCAAAAAAACCGATGACAGTGATCTTTTTTTATTTATTACAAAGAACAAAACAGAAAATATAATTGTATATACAAATATAGATTAAGACTATAGACATGACACAAGAAAAAATCACCTCCATCACTGATAAAACAATAAGCCAAGCAGTATCCCTCAAATACTTTGAATGAATAAAACCCATACAGGAATCTCCTGCGATTCCTCACACAGCCAGGTGGACAGTCTTTAAATATCTCACTGCACCGTACACATTGGGTCAGAGAACATGATGCACGGAACTCAGGTTGTATTGTTCAGACAATGCACTCCAGTTCATGACACCTAATTTACATAAGAACAAACAATACTAAAGCAATATTAAATCATTTTGAAGAAAGGCTGAAGAGCCATACAAGGAAAATATATTAAATGAATTTTTAAATATATTATAGCATGTTAGAAAAAGTGTTATTTGCTTTGTCTGTAAACTACCTAATAGATTTAATTTATAACCAGCATTAACATCAACTAAATGAATACATTTTGTCAAGTCAAAATGTAGGTTGGCTTGGCTTGAGAAAACATGGCCTGAAAGTTTGAAGTTTTTTTCAATTTGAAAATTTTACAAGTGAGGAATATACAGTCTGTCAGAGAAAGAAAAACAGTAATTACAGTACTCTAGCCACATGAAGTGGGTCTCTTCTCTGAATTTCTTCTCACTGGCAATGTCCCCATAGTCATATTAAGACATATGAAGGTCAATTTAAGAGGTAACACTTTACAATAAGGTGTCATTAGTAAACACTAATGTATTATGTATTATTTAACATGAACTAACAATGAACAATACATGTGTTACATTATCTATTAATTTTTGATAATGTTAATGAAAAAGATTACAAATATATATATATATATATATATATATATATATATATTTGCAATGCATGCAACTATCAATGGCATTACTTACATTAATAAAGTCTTTCTGCTCTATTTTAAGACATCTTTAATGGTTCATTTCAGGTGAAATAAGATTTTGAAAGACTAGCATTCGAATACTATATCATAAAACATGTCATAAATGTTTTAAATCGCACACATTTGCAATGACACTCTCTATGATTATGACTAAACATTCTTACAATTAAAAGCAATTTAAACACAAAATTTTAAGAAATTTTAAGAAAACAAAAGTAATATCTCATATCCACCATACCTTACAAACATCCGGAAGTGAATGGACTTGGATATGTGCATTAATGACAGTCAGTATGGTGCACAATCGTATTTACGGTAAATACACGTATACGTTACTGCGCATGCGCGGTAAACACATATGTCACGTACATACGTGACGTCACCGTGCTACAGTCTGCAGCGAGGAGTACTTGTTTCGTCTTGGAGGAGATGAACCTGATGGAACATCCCTTTAATGTCGCCACTTATTGCCACTGGGTGTTTACGAAAACATAGGAATACACCTAACAAGGATGGGCCTAAGATTGGTCCTGGGTGCAAATAGTCATTTAGGTTATTGCCTTAGAAGTGAAATGAACAGTTACCACTTGGTTCTTTCCATTGTGCTCTACAATGTGGTGAGGGATGTACCACTATAGTTTCAGGTGGGAGTTTGACAAGATAGCCCGAGGTCTATGGTTTCTTAATCTCCTGTTGGTAGGTGGCCATTTTTATGTGTCTAAGGTTAGGAAGCACTCAGCACTGCCTACATGGGAGCTTGAAGAATGGGCATATATTTCTTACGCAGGAGAGGGGTGGCATAAAGACTCACGCCATCAGTCATTACCAAGACAGTCTTTGACTGAAGAAAGTCAAGGGCTTCTTGGTCCTGCTAAGACCAAGTGACATATTTCTATGATCTGTTGAGAATCACGTCTCTCAACCTACTGGAACAACTCAGTCATAGAGAGATTAACAACAATGTGCAGACACTGTTGGTATTTAACGTTGTCTCCAAAGACTCTTGCTGGGCCTTGTAAAGACCAACCCATTCTTGCCCTGACAGCTGCTGGACCTCCAAGTGGACCAAGACGGACAGATTCAATCAGAGTGATAAGGTGAGGATGATCTGCTCCAATCAGTAACAGGGGACTAGCTTTGTGAATAAGTTGCAATTGTAACCCTCTCAAATGTCAGTAACATTGCTGAAGCTCTGCAACAGTGTAGGTATGTTCAGCTAAGCTCAGTAGATCTGCAGTGAAGGGTCCCTTTATTTTGTAGCTCCTGTCTGGCTGGGATGGAGTTGAAATCTGAAAGGACAGTGCAGCACCGCAAAACTTGATGTCTTGCCTTATAGTTCTCAAGAGCCACGTCTCCACTTTTGGGCCAAAAGCTGGCATGTTAGTGTGTGCCAGGGCTAGTCGTGTTTCCACTGTAACTTCCGGTGCTTGATCGCGCCTCGTCTGTGCTTCCTCGGGTCCAACGGCCCGGATTTTTTGGCCCGACGAAAACCTTGGGCTAAAGCAGGCCAGCTGGGGCTAGAGGAGTGGTTATGAACAAAGGCAGAGTTTCTCCACATCTGGAGAGCGTCAACGCTGTGGATCATTTCATAAAGCTAACAGCTATAACACCAGCATTAAAAACTTTTTAAAATAAGTTAAGCTCAAAACTCACTTTCAGTCAACAGTGTTGATCTAAAATCAGTCCTTGTCCCCTTTACAATTTAATCACAGGGCCGCATAACAGTTGCCTTGTCAAAAATCTTTATTGTCGTATGTATCAGGCATAGGAGAGAAACTTGTTATCTTTGCCAGCTGTATGTTCGTTTCTCCGTTTCTCTGAGGCTTTAACAGTGACCATAGCTTATATACCACTGACCAAATTCCTTACAAGGTAAGGAAACATGTTGGTTTGTTTAAAATAGAATGTATACTTCATGCTTATGTAGTGATATGATCAACCATTTTTTTGGGAAAGTGGTACATTCCACCTGTATAAAAGGGGATGTGATTGACATCCAGGTAGCATGTCATTTGGGGGTCACGGATATGACGTCATCTTGTGTGCGCCGTGTTTATGTCCAGCAGTGTGGCTGAGGATGCGGATAAACTTCTCTCTCTACAAACCTCGAACTCGTACGCCAGTGAGTGCGCGGGTCGGTGTGAGTTATTATCTGCAGTGACACGGGGGGCCAGGAGGTGTTGCAGCAGGCTTTTGTGGTCTATTTGAGAGTATTTGCACGCGTTTCAGTCTCGGCCCCGGAGAGCTTCTGGGCGGGGTGGACTGTCCTTCATTGTGCCTGCTAATTCTTTCAACTACTCTTCTGCCATTTACTGGACGGTGAATGTTGTGGTACTGCATACTTTGATCAAATTGACCGACTTAATTGTAGCGCACTGGGGGGTTACCGTGACAACCGGAACCGCTAGCGTTCCCGGCCTGAAGTGACTCATCGCCCTCAAACTAATTTGACTTTAACTTTGTGGGGGGTAATTACAGACGAATCATTAAGTGTTTGACGCAACCATTGTGTTTAACTGCCGTTTCTCTGTCAGACTAGTTTCTTTTGAATTGCTTTACTTAAGATTGTATTTTATTTTATTTTGTTTGTATGCATACTGTGACATGTCACAACCTGTTGTGTTGCCCACAGTCTGTGAGTACCAGTGAGTGAGGATTGCCAGTGACCTGGTGTCCTTGTTTCCGTCAGGCAGCGAGTGATAAGTGTTTCTGACAAATAATAACCTGATGTGCATATGTGACTGTGTATGAATGTGGGTATTTTGTCTCTTATGTTGTTCTGTTTCCTTTCCCTTCAGAATTGGGGTACCAGTCCTAGCCAGTGTCGTGTGTGGTGGTGGTGCGGCTGTAGGTTTGCGGTGTTCACAACGTGGGTGATGCTGTGTGGTTAGAGCACAAGTGTTTGCTGTGTTCATTGGATAAGTAACTTGAGTCCCCCAGTTCTGAAATCGGAAAATTGTTTGTCTTTCATATTTTTAAGATCCATGCCTATCCCTTTTTTTAGTGCTTATTAAAATAATAAATTGTGTGTATATATAAATTAGTGATTTTGAATAAATTGTTGAATTCTGTGTACTGTGTCTGATATCTGTCTCAGCCACCACGTATCTGTGTGCTGGTGATACATTTGTATACCGGTAGGTCCCCGGCCAGTTTCCGGGGTGGCGTAGTCTATATTTCTTGCCATAGTTGGCGCTGGGTTAAATTCCCGACAACAGCATTGCCACATTTGGCGTATAGTCGGCAGGGTATTGTGGCTGCTGTACAGATTCAGAGACATTGTGTTTTTTTTTTTTTTGTTTTTTTTTTGTGTTTTCTAGTTGTGACAATACAGTGGAGATTCGTCTGGTAAGTACCCCTAATCAAATTTAGCTATGGAGGCTGAATTACAGGAAATGAGAGAACTAGTGGCTCAGTTGAAGGCTGATAATGAGAGACTGCGACAGGAACGGGCACCGGTTGAGTTGCTTGATCCTGGCGCAGCCTCTAGTAGTGTGTCACGGCCGGTAACTCCTAGTTCTGTCGACCTAAATGTCGGTACCGTTGAGCGCTTTGTGTTTATTCCCCGTGAACGGCGTTGTCCAAAATTTAATGGTAGGTCTGGTGTAGGCATTGAAGAGTGGGTCGAAGAAGCTCAGGCGTGTATGCGTATGCGAACCATGACTGTTGCTGAACAAGCTTTCTTTTTGTTTGATCATCTCGAAGGAGAGGCTCGGGATGAAATCAAATATCGACCCAGCATTGATAAAGATGATCCAGAAAGAATTATTTCAGCACTGCGTGAGTTATATGGTTGTGCAGAATCCTATATTGCTCTGCTGGAAGTTTTTTATTCGCGCCGACAATTGGAGGGAGAAACACTACAAGAGTTCTCCCTGGTATTGTTGGGTCTATTTGATAGACTTAAACGACAAGCCCCACATACCATCCCAAATGCAGACAGTGTAGTAAGAGACCAATTCATTGAAGGTGTGTTAGATAATGCATTACGTCGAGAATTAAAACAACTGGTTAGACGTCAGCCTGCTGCAACACTGTTGGACGTGCGAGGGGAAGCTATTCGCTGGGAACGAGAGGGGATGCCGGGTGGTGCCAGGGGGCGAAGTCAATCTGTTCCACTGGTGCGGGGAATTCAATGTGGGGTTCAAGGCGATACTGGGGTTCGTTCAGAGCATGGGGATCGCCCATCTGAATTGGTTGAATTACGGGAAATGTTTAATCAGCAGCAAAAGCAGCTTGACCAGCTTACTCAAATTATAACCCGAAGCCAAAGTACCCAGTTACGTGGTCATTCGCCACGTCCCACTTCTGTGATTTGTCGACGGTGTCAGCAGCCCGGTCATTTTGCCCGTGAGTGTAATTGGCGACATCATTCTCCCGGCCCGCCTACTCGTTCCCAGGCTGATTCGTCCAGCGACGCAAGGCCAGTTAGGTCTAGTTTCCCGAACCAGTCGGGAAACTAGCCCCCACCGTGCTGCAGAGTCACAGTTCGGTTGGGGGTATGCGTGGCTCCCGTGTTTTACAGGATGACACATCCGTGTCTCGTTTAGTCTCCCCATGCCCACATCTTGTTGTTTCCATGGGGGGTGTCTCAGTACCCTGTTTGTTAGATACTGGTTCCATGGTATCAACCATTACAGAAAGTTGTTTTAGGCTTTGGTTTGAACCGTGGGGCCAGGATCGATTACAGTCATGCCATTGGTTGCAGCTCAGAGCCGCCAATGGACTCGAAATTCCTTACATTGGGTACATGGAACTGGACATTGAGCTGTGTGGTCACGTGGTATCAGAGTGTGGAATACTTGTGGTTCGTGATCCTCCAGGTGGCAGCTCTAGCATCCCTGGTATTCTGGGGATGAATGTTCTTGGGCGCTGCTACAGGGAGCTTCTCGGACAGTATGGATCCACCCTGTTTGAGTTGCCATTAATGACGAATGAGGTGGAATTGTCTCAGGCTTTTCAAACTTGCCAAAGGGTTGATGGTGTTCTCACTTGCGGGGGTAATGTAAAAGTCCGGGGTCGTAGAGTGTGTCGTCTTCCAGGCGGCACCTTAAAGTTCATAACCGCAACGTGCTCATCCATATTTCGTGATAAGATTGTGTTATTTGAGCCCCTTGAGACTGGGTTGCCAGCTGGCTTATTAGCCTCCCCATCCTTAGTGCGTGTTAAGGGTGGGACAGTTTCTGTGCCTGTCATTAATGTTGGGGTTCTTGATGCTGTTTTATATCCCACAACCATTCTTGGGAGGTTGTGGGAAGTGTGTCTAGTTGACTCCCCTGTTGGGCTGACCGAGGTATCGCTGGCAAATGCTCAGATAACGACCTGTGACACGATCATTGCGTCAGAAGTAGGGCAGGTTAAAAATGTTGAATTGCAAGGGTTGTCGGACGAGGAGCAGGAACAGGTAAGGGCTCTCCTCTTGGAATTCCAGAGTGTGTTTTCCACTGGTGAGCGGGATGTCGGGGGTACTGACCTCCTGTCTCATGAAATTCCGCTAATTGACGAGACTCCAGTCCGACAACGCTATAGACGAATTCCTCCATCCGAATATGAGTTGGTTAAGACCCATATCAGCCAGCTTTTAGATTCGCAAGTGATTCGTGAAAGTTGCAGTCCATATGCCTCTCCAGTTGTCTTGGTTAAGAAGAAGGATGGTAGCCTACGCATGTGCGTAGACTACCGTCAGCTAAATGCTAAGACTCGAAAAGACTCCTTTCCATTGCCGCGAATTGAAGAGACACTAGATTCTTTAACAGGGTCTCGCTGGTTTACCACGTTAGATCTGGCCAGCGGGTATAATCAAGTCCCTGTTGCTGAATCTGATCGTTATAAAACTTCTTTTTGTACACCTTTTGGGTTATACGAATGGAACCGCATGCCCTTCGGCCTGTGCAATGCCCCAGGCACTTTCCAGCGCTTGATGGAGCGGCTCTTTGGCGATCAGCGACACCAGTCTGTCCTGTTGTATCTTGATGACATCATTGTCTATTCCTCATCCGTGCAACACCACCTGCAACGGTTAAGGATGGTACTGGAACGCCTAAGAGCTGCTGGCCTCAAGGTTAAGCTGGAAAAGTGCGCCTTCTTTAGGGAAGAGGTGCAGTACTTGGGACATGTAATATCGTCCCAAGGAGTAGCTACAGATCCTGGTAAGGTCGAGGCCGTAGCTCAGTGGCCCTGTCCCAAAACTGTGTCACAGCTGCGGACCTTTCTAGGTTTTGTTAGCTACTATAGGCGATTTGTAGAAGGGTTTGCCCAGATAGCAGCGCCGTTGCATCGGTTAGTGACCGAGGCAGGTAAAGGGAAGGTGAGTAATCGTAGACAGGAGTTGGGGGCGTTGTGGTCCGAACAGTGTGAACAAGCATTTCGGACGTTGAAACAAAAACTTACCACCGCACCCATCCTTGCATATGCAGATTTTAAACTTCCGTTCATCTTGGAGATCGATGCCAGCCATGTAGGGCTAGGTGCGGTGCTGTCCCAAGAGGTTGATGGCAAGGTGAGACCAGTGGCTTATGCTAGCCGGAGTCTTCGTTCAGCGGAGCGTAATACTGCAACATACAGCTCCATGCGGCTGGAGTTTTTGGCCTTAAAATGGGCCATGACCGAAAAGTTTCGTGAATACTTATTGGGACATCATTGTATCGTACGCACAGATAACAACCCGCTGAGTCATTTGGTAACAGCAAAATTGGGCGCCACCGAACAGCGGTGGGCGGCTGAGCTGGCAGCCTTTGATTTTGAGGTGCAGTACCGGTCAGGTATGTCCAACCGGAATGCGGATGCATTATCACGGTTGCCTTCAGGAGGGCAGCCTTTGGAAGGCAATAGTCAGTTAGGAACGTTAGTCCCTGAACTGTTGAGGCGGACCACCACTGTAAGTTCAGCCTTACCCACCACTGTGAGGGCTGTGCAGGCGTTGCCAAGTCGATCTGGGCCCGAACTGTTGCTGTTGCAAGAGGAGGATCCCACAATTGGTGCAGCCCTTAAGTATTGGCGTCAAGGGCGAGGCCCAGGGCCTCAAGACCGACGACAATTGTCCAAGCTGATCTTGGTGCTGCTTCAGCAGTGGGACCGTCTGGAGGAACAGGACGGCCTGTTATATCGACGGGTTTGCCGTCCCGATGGCGGTGAAGAGGTGCTACAGCTAGTGCTGCCTGCTGTGTTACAGACTGAGGTACTGACCCAATTACATCAGTGTCATGGGCATCAAGGCATTGAACGAACCCTGGAGTTGGTGCGACAACGTTGCTATTGGCCAGGGATGTCGGCCGATGTAGCACATTGGGTACAGCGATGTGAGCGGTGTCAGCAAGCCAAGGAGGCTGCACCAGTTGCTCGGAGTTACATGGCACATCTACTGTCCTCCCGTCCAAACGAGATCGTGGCCCTTGACTTCACAGTCTTGGAGCCTTCCCATTCTGGGCACGAAAATGTGCTGGTTATGACGGATGTTTTTAGTAAATTCACATTGGCAATACCTACTCGTGATCAACGAGCAGAAACCGTGGCCCGTGTTTTGGTGGAAGAGTGGTTTTATAAGTTTGGAGTTCCGGGGCGGATCCATTCTGATCAGGGCCGGAACTTCGAATCCCATCTCATTCAGCAGTTATGTAGCCTCTATCAGGTGGGTAAGTCTCGCACCACGGCATACCATCCAGCCGGTAATGGCCAGTGCGAACGGTTTAACCGGACTTTGCACAATTTATTGCGGACGTTGCCCACTGGGAGAAAGAGGGACTGGGCTTCTTGTTTGTCCCAGGTGATATTCTGCTATAATACAACTCCCCACCAGTCCACGGGTGAAACCCCTTACTTTTTGATGTTTGGGCAGGAGCCGAGACTGCCGGTGGATTTCTTGCTTGGCCGAGTGCAAGAGCCAGTGTCTGGTAGAATCCACCATTGGGTGGAAGAGCATCAGGCTCGTCTCCAAGTGGCCTTTGAGGGTGCCCGAGAGCGGCTGCAAGCAGCAGCTCTAAATCGTAAGGCCAAGTTTGATCAAAGGGTTAGAGAGCAGCCTTTGGCGGAGGGCCAATTGGTCTATCTGCGAGAGCATGGATTCTTGGGACGACATAAAATCCAGGATTTATGGAGCTCGATAAAATATCAGGTAGTCCGGGCACCCCGGGGGGGTGGGTCCGTGTATACGGTAGCACCTGTACATGACCTTGGTAAGCTCCGCCATGTTCATCGTACCTCTTTAAAACCCTGTGTTTGTGGCAGTCCGACTCTGACGGAATCTCTGGGGGATCAGTCTGAACGATCAGCACCCTTGATGATGGAGGATGAAATGGAGGATGAATTGGAGGATGGCGATGTAGCGTATGTGGTGGAAGCGCCACCAGTAAGTGAGAGGGGTGCAGAGGTGAGTAGAGCTCCTTCCGAAGGGCGATTAACTCCTGCCTCTGGAGTCGAGAGTTTGGCTATCAGGCCTGCAGTAGGGGTAGGGGAGAGTAGTGCAAGTTTACATCCAGAGCCCGTATCCGTTGCTTTGGGGATGTCCAATATATCTGGACGGGCCCCAAGACGAACTGGACGTGTAGGGGCAGGCCAGCATTCAAACCTCTACCGCTTACCACGAGCTGTAGGGAGTGAGGCTAATCAAATCTCTGTCACGTCTACCGTGGGTGCTAACTCCGTGGTGGCCTGGTTTAGACCTTGGGATTAGCAGAGTTGTTCATCGTTGGGACTACGATGACTAATGGGGGGGTGGATTGTAGTGATATGATCAACCATTTTTTTGGGAAAGTGGTACATTCCACCTGTATAAAAGGGGATGTGATTGACATCCAGGTAGCATGTCATTTGGGGGTCACGGATATGACGTCATCTTGTGTGCGCCGTGTTTATGTCCAGCAGTGTGGCTGAGGATGCGGATAAACTTCTCTCTCTACAAACCTCGAACTCGTACGCCAGTGAGTGCGCGGGTCGGTGTGAGTTATTATCTGCAGTGACACGGGGGGCCAGGAGGTGTTGCAGCAGGCTTTTGTGGTCTATTTGAGAGTATTTGCACGCGTTTCAGTCTCGGCCCCGGAGAGCTTCTGGGCGGGGTGGACTGTCCTTCATTGTGCCTGCTAATTCTTTCAACTACTCTTCTGCCATTTACTGGACGGTGAATGTTGTGGTACTGCATACTTTGATCAAATTGACCGACTTAATTGTAGCGCACTGGGGGGTTACCGTGACAACCGGAACCGCTAGCGTTCCCGGCCTGAAGTGACTCATCGCCCTCAAACTAATTTGACTTTAACTTTGTGGGGGGTAATTACAGACGAATCATTAAGTGTTTGACGCAACCATTGTGTTTAACTGCCGTTTCTCTGTCAGACTAGTTTCTTTTGAATTGCTTTACTTAAGATTGTATTTTATTTTATTTTGTTTGTATGCATACTGTGACATGTCACAACCTGTTGTGTTGCCCACAGTCTGTGAGTACCAGTGAGTGAGGATTGCCAGTGACCTGGTGTCCTTGTTTCCGTCAGGCAGCGAGTGATAAGTGTTTCTGACAAATAATAACCTGATGTGCATATGTGACTGTGTATGAATGTGGGTATTTTGTCTCTTATGTTGTTCTGTTTCCTTTCCCTTCAGAATTGGGGTACCAGTCCTAGCCAGTGTCGTGTGTGGTGGTGGTGCGGCTGTAGGTTTGCGGTGTTCACAACGTGGGTGATGCTGTGTGGTTAGAGCACAAGTGTTTGCTGTGTTCATTGGATAAGTAACTTGAGTCCCCCAGTTCTGAAATCGGAAAATTGTTTGTCTTTCATATTTTTAAGATCCATGCCTATCCCTTTTTTTAGTGCTTATTAAAATAATAAATTGTGTGTATATATAAATTAGTGATTTTGAATAAATTGTTGAATTCTGTGTACTGTGTCTGATATCTGTCTCAGCCACCACGTATCTGTGTGCTGGTGATACATTTGTATACCGGTAGGTCCCCGGCCAGTTTCCGGGGTGGCGTAGTCTATATTTCTTGCCATAGTTGGCGCTGGGTTAAATTCCCGACAACAGCATTGCCACACTTACATCAGTTGATATATTTATACATACATACATTGGTGGAAAGAAGAAACCACCCTAGGCATCAGTGGAACATTACATGTACACACTCCTGCATGTACACATTCTGGTATGGTCAAAATTAGCTCTTCTCCCTGTGTCTGTCACATGATCCTACATGTTCATGCAGACTTTAACTCATGCAGTATATAACTTCATCATGCACTAAAACTTCACAAATACATATAAATAATATTATAATAATACATTTTTGGTCTACAGTAGCAAGAGTTCAAAATAATTTGATCCAAAGTGGATTGTAATCACCATACAAGGTTAAAATATTTATAAGCGATGTAAAAGACTATGCATGTTAGGCATTACATAACCATAGTAAACATGGTAAATGCGGGCACTTTAAGAAATAAGGAGTGGATGAATAAAAAAAAAGAATCAGCGATGAGACGAGCATCTATTAACTTTAGGTGACCTAACAAAACTTGGTACTTTAATAGCTCTGTAGCTTCATCAGTTAGTAGGTTATTCAAGGCAAGTTTGAGATGGGCAATTACAACAAGGTCTATGCAAGTGAATTCTGGAATGGTTGGCAGTGGACCATTATAAATTATCTCTTGTCTTGCAATATTAGGCTGGATCTCTGGAAAGTTCTCTGGTTCTACATGCAGCTGACTGCAGCAAGGACAATGAGGTGGGGAGATAATAGAAGCTATCTTTCCTGCCATTGGCTGCCTTGTGCCCTGAGTAACTCTATAAGTGTCATAATCCACATAATTCCACTAATGAATGAAAAGGAGAGATTAATTCTGCATAGGAGCATTCACAGTTCTTCTTTTGCTGACTACGAGGCACTGACTAATGTCATTCAATAAACTGTGCTCTGATTGGATGACAGTTTTAGTCCTTAAAATGTATAGATTATAGTAACATATAGTTTAATTTATAGTTCAGTTTTAGGCTAAAAAATTAAGTTCAAACATCAGGTAACTGAAGGTCAAGGGTTACATCAAGGGTTAAATTTTTTTTAATATGCATAATAACATGTAATGGCCACCAAATGTGCTTCAACTAAGTAATAGGTTGGACAGTGTTTTCTCTACTTCCTGTTGGCCTTCTATAGCTAATCATAGCTCCGTGTAGCTGTTTTTATTTTATATTTTTTTCTCTATAATCTTTCTTACTATCACTGTCTGTTTGTTTGTTTTTTTAAATTGTAAAATATAACTTAATTCACACCATATTTCTGATATTACCGATCAATCTTATCAGATTAACTTTGACCTTCACTCTTCCGTGACTGCAGTACACCTGCAAAGCGTTAGCACTCGTTAGCTTGTCATTAGCGTTTTCTTTTCTCCTCTCCTCTCCTCTCTCACTCTGCAGTTTTCCACAAGTTCATCAAACAACCGCAGTAAGAATATTTCATCAAGCACGGTGAGTAATCCCAGATAGCAAACATATCCGGGCCTCATCTGGGCCAACTATGGCACATCTGGCTCAGTTCTGGCAACGGCAGAGGTTATATGGGCCATCTCTGGCCCACACACATCAAGCCGGTTTTAGTTTGAGTTGTGGCATGCTGTTTATGGGCCAGATCTGGCCCGTGTGCAACAAACCGGCTTTAATTTGAGTCGTGGCTTGCTGTGTGTGGGCCAGATCTGGCCCGTGTGCGAAAAACAGGCTTTAATTTGAGTCGTGGCTTGCTGTGTGTGGGCCAGATCTGGCCCGTGTGCGACAATCCGGCTTTAGTTTGAGTCGTGGCTTGCTGTGTGTGGGCCAGATCCGGCCCGTGTGTGACAAACCGGCTTTAATTTGAGTCGTGGCTTGCTGTGTGTGGGCCAGATCCGGCCCGTGTGCGACAAACCGGCTTTAATTTGAGTCGTGGCTTGCTGTGTGTGGGCCAGATCTGGCCCGTGTGCGAAAAACAGGCTTTAATTTGAGTCGTGGCTTGCTGTGTGTGGGCCAGATCTGGCCCGTGTGCGACAATCCGGCTTTAGTTTGAGTCGTGGCTTGCTGTGTGTGGGCCATATCTGGCCCGTGTGCGACAAACCGGCTTTAATTTGAGTCGTGGTTTGCTGTGTGTGGGCCAGATCCGGCCCGTGTGCGACAAACCGGCTTTAGTTTGAGTCGTGGCTTTCCGTGTGTGGGCCAGATCTGGCCCGTGTGCGACAAACCGGCTTTATTTTGAGTCGTGGCTTTCCGTGTGTGGGCCAGATCTGGCCCGTGTGTGACAAACCGGTTTTAGGTTGAGTTCTGGCTTGGTGTATGTGGGCCAGATTTGGCCTATACCAGGTGACCAGAAGTGCCATTTTCTGAAGACACGTCCTGGCAGATCACCTTACTTTACCAGTCAGTGGTTCTAAAACTATTTTGAGTACTGGACGCCCATAATATTTCAGGACACGTAATATAAATACATACACACATTTATTTGACTTACACGGACCTGTTATGAAGCTGCAATGTTATTTGATTTTTTTACATTTTTGTACGATGTCCTCTGGTGTGACACCATGTCCTTTGAACTTTTTTGGAACCTCAACAAATGTTTTATGCTTTGTTGTGCATTAATATGACACCCCTAAATTATATATATTTTTTTTTATTAAAAAGTGCATGTTAAGCTACATAATCCTAGAATATTTAGCAAATGTGTCTTGCTTGCCACTAATGACAAGTTAGCTTGTCCTCCATTGTGACACCTGTACTGTCAAACCACAGGACAAAGTTTCTTTAAAAATCATTTTAAATAATTAAATAATATTTGTTTAACTCCTTTTTTATACTTTTAAATGCAATAATTACATTCATTAAATTAAGTTCTAATCATCAAAAAAAAATAAAAAATGAATCTTTAGAATATATAAAAATTTCACTTTTTAATAAAAAAAGTTACAAAAATGAACTTTTTTCATGATATTCACATTTCTTCAAGATGCACCTTATTCACACACACTTACATACATATATGAGTGTTCGTAAAAGCAACAATACAAAATCTTCAACTATAAAAGTGCCACTTTGTCCCACTATTATGTGCAGGCCTGGCATTTTGCACTGGGCTATAGAACAACAAAATGAATTTTAAATTAGCAATATCATAATTGAATGACATTTTGAATTATGTAGTGATATAATTCTATCCACCAAACAATTGTATGTGAATGTGTGAGACTTATGGTCATGGTTATAGGGAAATAACAAGAAGAACAAAGTGCAGTAAACGGTAAAACTGTTTGCACTACAAACCAGTACGTTCATAATTAAGACAATACATTAAAAATAACATGGTAAGATACAGCAGTTTGCAACAGTAAACAGCAAAACAAGCTGTTTGTACAGCTAATATAGCTGGAATGACACCGAAAGCCAGACACATTAAATCTACAAATGGTCGCGCCCCCTCTGACGGAAAAAAAATAAGGGGCATATGTTTATTCATATGTTTATTTATGTAACGTAAGCGTGTGACTTTTAATTCGTGGCGTGCTTTCATGGGCGTGCGCGCGGACCGGATGGAGTTGCCATGGAAACGGAGCGCAACACTGCAAATATCACGAGGAAACACCGCGTTTCTCGCTGATTTCACTTTTTTCAGGTGAGTTAAGTCCATAAAATCACACAAATATTACTTATAACTGTTGTTGACACTTCTCTTACTTGTATTTGACTCGCTTCTGTTGTTTATTTACTTTATAGGAATGGTTTAATGTCTTCGAAAAAGTCCGTTAGCATTTCTACCGTTTTCAGACGACGTATCGTCAGGTATGATAACTCTATTGTGCTCTTATTTATGAAAGTTTGGGCTTTTAATCAAATCTTCATCTGTAGATGATAGCTTTTGACTGTTTTGTTGGTAATCTTTCAATGGCTGATTGGAAATTGCTGAATTTATTTAACCTTAACATTTACACTTTACTGTTTATCGATGACGTCACGTTATCAAGGAGCGCGAAAATTGGCAGAAAACTAAAGTTGTTTTAATCTTTTATGGTGAACATAAAACTGTTCTGCGATTTCAAGAGTGACAAAATAATCCTTCTACAACAGAAGGGAGTATCCAAGATTTCAATATTTCTGAAGGGAGCTGCTGACAGAGATGTAGGAAGCGCTGAAAAGGTTAAGTAACCTAATCTGCATTTTTTCACAACATATATCGCAATGAATCTGTTATTTATTTATTTATTTTTTTGCATTTCACCTGCTCTAGCTTGTTTCCATCTAATAAACCTGGAACTGCAGACTAAATATCGTTGGCTCTGTGTCAAATAGCTTGTTTTGTTCCTAGATTCTTCAGTGCTGATGGCCTGCTGCATCCAGCAGAGTCGCAGTGAACCTACTGTAAGACAACATCTCCAAGATGCTATTGACCACAAGACTAGTACAGTAAGTCAAACCTCAAATATACACTACACTAGTGTTCAAAAGCTTGAAGTTGATACAATTTGTAATAATTATCTTCTGCTCACCTCTGTAGTAATTATTTGATTCAAATATGTAAAAAGAGTAATATTGTGAAATATTATTACAATTTAAAATAGCTGTTTTCTATGTGAATACATTATAAACTAATTTATTCCTGTGATGTGCAGCTGTATTTTCAGCATCATTCCTCCAGTCTTCAGTGTCACATGGATCCCTCAGAAATGCTGATTTGCTGCTCAAGAAACTTATTATCAGCGTTGAAACAGTTGTGCTGCTTCATTTTTTTTGTGGAAACCGTTAATTTTCAGGATTCACATATGAATACAAAGATCAAAAGACCTGCATTTATTTGAAACAGATGATTTTGAACAAATTGAGGCATGTAACACTAACATTCAAATGTTTGGAGTCTATGTAACAACGAATTTCAGCACGTCTGTATTTTAACATTGATCATAATCAGAAATGTTTCTTGAGCAGTAAATCATCATATTAGAATGATTTCTGAAGATGTGTCACTGAAGACTGGAGTAATGATGCTGAAAATTCAGCTTTGATCAAAGGAATAAATGACATTTTAACATAATATTCACATAGAAAAGAGTTGTTTTAATTGTAATATTCACAGTGTTACTATTTTACTGTAATTCGATTCAATAAATGGAGCCGTGGTGAGCATAAGATATTTTTTATAAAGGCATAAAATATCTTACAGACCCCAAACTCTTGAATGGTTGTGTAAATTACACTTATGATGTTCCTCCCAGTTAAATTTTATTAAAAAGTATTAAACTCTGGCATATGCAGTCCATTCTGTAGAGACTGTGTCTGTTCCTCAAAAACAGACAACAAATAATATGTTTATTAAGGGATCTAGAAAAATTATTTCAGTTTAAACCTACTAGATTAAAAATATTACTCAATGTACTCCATTGATGAAATAGTAAATAGTGCACATTGCCTGAAATGATATGAACAGCAGCTATGCTAATCTTTCTCCCTTTGCCTTCCTGTTTCTGCAAATGTCCATCCCAGGGTTATTAGAAACTGCACAGCACAGGACTTGCAGGACTTCAGATGATACCAGTACTCAAAAGACCTTAGATGATGGCAACTATAGATGGACATACAAACTACCGCCACTGCAAAAAAGGTAATGTTAATTTGAAAGAGCTGTGTCACAGTATCAAGGGCTCCCTTATCAGTTCTGCTTTCGGTACTGGAGAGTAAAAGATACATTATTTTTTTGTTTGATGTTTTTATTAGTACATATACGTTATCTTGCACATTTTATCTCCCCAACAGATTCTAATTTGAAAGAAGTTTATAATGCATGTTCGCTACTTCCAATTCAGAAGACTGAATCAGCCTGTGTATCTGAATGTTTCTCATACTCACTCCTCTCTGCCGCGTCTGAATTTGGGATTTTCCTTAGCTGTCAGTTATAAACGTCAAAATTAAAAGAAATAAACATTTGAAATATATCAGTCTGTGTGTAATGAATAAATATAATATACAAGTTTCACTTTTTGAATGGAATTAGTGAAATAAATCAACTTTTTGATGATATTCTAATTATATGACCAACACCTGTATATCATTGTTCTTTTGTTGATTTTGATTGCTTCCATTGTCCTCATTTGTAAGTTGCTTTGGATAAAAGTGTCTGCTAAATGTAAATGTAATGTTAATGTGTATTTAACTATATTTATAAATATTTATCTGTATTTTCTATTTTGTAACAATGTAAATGTATTTGTTTTATATCTATACATGCAGTTGTATTCATGTATGTATATTTATTTGTCTAATTTTTATATTTTAATAAAGAAGTTTAGACTACATGAGTGTTTTCTTTATTCTGGATGAATTACATATTCTTTTGTGTCTAGAAAGGGTAAATATGGGCCATATCTAACCCAGAAGTCAGCCACAACTGGGACGGATCTGGGCCACATCTCAGAAATGGCGTGGTTGACATCTGGGCCAGGTGTCGCCCATGCCATTTGTGAGATGCGGCATGGATCTGGTACAGTTGTGGCCGACTTCTGTCAGACAAAACTGGGCCAGAACTGGCCCAGATGTCACCCACACCATTTATGAGATGTGGCCCAGATCTGGTTCAGTTGTGGCTGACATATGTCAGCCAGACTCAGGTTGAGTCATCGCCGTCATTCCGCGCGGTATGTGGGCCAGAAGAATATGGGAGATGTGGGCCAGAACTGGGCCACATGTCATTTGCTATCTGGGATGGCTTCTCCTACAACTGTTATTTGCACCTCTTGCCACATGTACAGTTTATCTATCTCTGTCGCTGATGAGGGATTCACATGTGATAAATGCAGGGATATAGTTAGGCTGACAGAGAAGATTTCAGAATTAGAGTCACGCATCCAAACTTTAATTGAGGACAGTAAGAATGTTAGGGCTCTAGATATGGCTTTGGATGTGTCTAGCTCAGGGACTCCTGTACATTGTCCGGTTCCAGCAGAGCCCCTGCAGCAGGGCAACTGGGTGACGGTGAGGCAGCATAGTCGTGGGTCAAAACACCGCTCTTCTGTTCCGATCAAAACATTAAACAGGTTCTCCCCACTCAGTGATGCACCCACTGAGAAACCTGATGAAAGTGCTCTAGTTATTGGTGATTCTATTGTACGGAACGTGAATATAGAGACACCAGCCACCATAGTCAAATGTTTACAGGGAGCCAGAGCGCCTGACATCTTGGCAAATTTAAAAGTGCTGGCTAATGCTAAGCGTAAATACAGTAAGATTGTTATTCATGCCG
Source organism: Carassius gibelio (assembly GCF_023724105.1). Classification (NCBI taxonomy): domain Eukaryota; kingdom Metazoa; phylum Chordata; class Actinopteri; order Cypriniformes; family Cyprinidae; genus Carassius; species Carassius gibelio. Next base: position 29,082,157 of record NC_068386.1, on the reverse strand, counting down.
GCACTAATGATGTTCGACTTCGCCAGTCGGAGATCACTAAAAATAACTTTAAAGAGGTGTGTGAACTTGCAAGCACGATGTCAGACACTGTAATATGCTCTGGTCCCCTGCCTGCTTACCGTGGTGACGAGATGCATAGCAGATTGTCATCACTCAATGGCTGGATGTCTAAGTGGTGCCCACAGAATAACATAGGTTTCATAGACAATTGGACGAGCTTTTGGGGCAGACCTGACCTGTTTAAAAGAGATGGTCTTCATCCCTCCTGGGGTGGTGCTGCTCTTCTGTCTAGAAATATGGCACATAGTCTTAGTGTTTATACTTGACTAACTGGGGCCCAGGTCAGGAAGCAGACAGACTGGCTAAACCGACCGTCTGCTAGCTGCCTCCCGTCACAGAGGTCAGTTAATTCTCAGCACATAGAGACTCTTTCACCTAGATATCACACTATAGAGACTGTGTCTGTTCCCCGAACTAGAAAATACAAAAAACGTCCAAACCAAGTTAAGGTTAACAATTTAATTGAGGTTCAACAAATAAAAAACAATTGCAATATGGATAAACAAATGATAAAGATTGGCTTATTGAATATCAGATCCATTTCTACGAAAACACTTTTTGTAAATAATATGATCATAATATAGATGTGCTCTGTTTGACAGAAACTTGGCTAAAACCTGATGATTACATTATTTTAAATGAGTCCACCCCCCAAGATTATTGTTATAAACACGAGCCGCGTCTAAAAGGCAAAGGGGGAGGAGTTGCTTCAATTTATAACAACGTTTTCAGGATTTCTCAGAGGGCAGGCTTCAAGTATAACTCGTTTGAAGTAATATTGCTTCATATAACATTATCCAGAGAAACCAATGTTAATGATAAATCCCCTGTTATGTTTGTACTGGCTACTGTATACAGGCCACCAGGGCACCATACAGACTTTATTAAAGAGTTTGGTGATTTTACATCCGAGTTAGTTCTGGCTGCAGATAAAGTCTTAATAGTTGGTGATTTTAATATCCATGTCGATAATGAAAAAGATGCATTGGGATCAGCATTTATAGACATTCTGAACTCTATTGGTGTTAGACAACATGTTTCAGGACCTACTCATTGTCGAAATCATACTCTAGATTTAATACTGTCACATGGAATTGATGTTGATAGTGTTGAAATTATTCAGCCAAGTGATGATATCTCAGATCATTATTTAGTTCTGTGTAAACTTCATATAGCCAAAATTGTAAATTCTACTTCTTGTTACAAGTATCGAAGAACCATCACTTCTACCACAAAAGACTGCTTTTTAAGTTATCTTCCTGATGTATCCGAATTCCTCAGCATATCCAAAACCTCAGAACAACTTGATGATGTAACAGAAACTATGGACTCTCTCTTTTCTAGCACTTTAAATACAGTTGCTCCTTTACGCTTAAGGAAGGTTAAGGAAAACAGTTTGACACCATGGTATAATGAGCATACTCGCACCCTAAAGAGAGCAGCCCGAAAAATGGAGCGCAGCTGGAGGAAAACAAAACTAGAGGTATTTCGTATTGCTTGGCGGGAAAGTAGCATATCCTATAGAAAAGCATTAAAAACGGCTAGATCTGATTACTTTTCTTCTCTTTTAGAAGAAAACAAACATAACCCCAGGTATTTATTCAATACAGTGGCTAAATTAACGAAAAATAAAGCCTCAACAAGTGTTGACATTTCCCAACACCACAACAGTAATGACTTTATGAACTACTTTACTTCTAAAGTCGATACTATTAGAGATAAAATTGCAACCATTCAGCCAAAACCTTCAAACTGACTGTTATTAAGCCTCTCATAAAAAAGCCACAACTTGACCCCAGAGAACTTGTTAATTATAGACCAATCTCGAATCTCCCTTTTCTGTCCAAGATACTAGAAAAGGTGGTATCCTCACAATTATATTCCTTCTTCGAGAATAATGGTATATGTGAGGATTTCCAGTCAGGATTTAGACCGTATCATAGTACTGAGACTGCTCTCCTTAGAGTTACAAATGATCTGCTCTTATCATCTGATCGTGGGTGTATCTCTCTATTAGTTTTATTGGATCTTAGTGCTGCGTTTGACACAATTGACCACAACATTCTTTTGCATAGACTTGAACACTTTGTTGGCATCAGTGGAAGTGCATTAGCATGGTTTAAATCGTACTTATATGACCGCCATCAGTTCGTAGCAGTGAATGAAGATGTATCATATCGATCACAAGTGCAGTATGGAGTACCTCAAGGCTCAGTACTAGGGCCGCTACTCTTCACGCTTTATATGTTACCCTTGGGAGATATCATCAGGAAACATGGTGTTAGCTTTCACTGTTATGCTGATGATACGCAGCTCTATATTTCCTCGCAGCCTGGTGAAACACACCAATTTGAAAAACTAATGGAATGCATAGTCGATATGAAAAATTGGATGACGAGTAATTTCTTACTGCTAAATTCAGAAAAAACAGAGGTGTTAATCATAGGGCCTAAACCTCTGCTTGTAATAACCTAGAACACTGTCTAAGACTTGATGGTTGCTCTGTCAATTCTTCGTCATCAGTTAGGAACCTAGGTGTGCTACTTGATCGCAATCTTTCCTTAGAAAGCCACGTTTCTAGCATTTGTAAAACTGCATTTTTCCATCTCAAAAATATATCTAAATTACGGCCTATGCTCTCAATGTCAAATGCAGAAATGTTAATCCATGCATTTATGACTTCAAGGTTAGACTATTGTAATGCTTTATTGGGTGGTTGTTCTGCACGCTTGGTAAACAAACTACAGCTAGTCCAAAATGCAGCAGCAAGAGTTCTTTCTAGAACCAGGAAGTATGACCATATTAGCCCGGTCCTGTCCACACTGCACTGGCTCCCTATCAAACATCGTATAGATTTTAAAATATTGCTTATTACTTATAAGGCCCTGAATGGTTTAGCACCTCAGTATTTGAATGAGCTCCTTTTACATTATACTCCTCTACGTCCGCTACGTTCTCAAAACTCAGGCAATTTGATAATACCTAGAATATCAAAATCAACTGCGGGCGGCAGATCCTTTTCCTATTTGGCGCCTAAACTCTGGAATAACCTACCTAACATTGTTCGGGAGGCAGACACACTCTTGCAGTTTAAATCTAGATTAAAGACCCATCTCTTTAACCTGGCATACACATAACATACTAATATGCTTTTAATATCCAAATCCGTTAAAGGATTTTTAGGCTGCATTAATTAGGTAAACCGGAACCGGAAACACTTCACATAACACTGTACTTTCTACATCATTAGAAGAATGGCATCTACGCTAATATTTGTCTGTTTCTCTCTTGTTCCGAGGTCACCGTGGCCACGAGATCCAGTCTGTGTCCAGATCAGAGGGTCACTGCAGTCACCCGGATCCAGTACGTATCCAGACCAGATGGTGGATCAGCAGCTAGAAAGGACCTCTACTGCCCTGAAAGACAGCGGAGACCAGGACAACTAGAGCCCCAGATACAGATCCCCTGTAAAGACCTTGTCTCAGAGGAGCACCAGGACAAGACCACAGGAAACAGATGATTCTTCTGCACAATCTGACTTTGCTGCAGCCTGGAATTGAACTACTGGTTTTCGTCTGGTCAGAGGAGAACTGACCCCCCAACTGAGCCTGGTTTCTCCCAAGGTTTTTTTCTCCATTCTGTCACCGATGGAGTTTCGGTTCCTTGCCGCTGTCGCCTCTGGCTTGCTTAGTTGGGTTCACTTCATCTACAGCGATATCGTTTACTTGATTGCAAATAAAAACAGACACTATTTCAACTGAACAGAGATGACATAACTGAATTCAATGATGAACTGCCTTTAACATCATTTTGCATTATTGAGACACTGTTTTCCAAATGAATGTTGTTCAGTGCTTTGACGCAATGTATTTTGTTTAAAGCACTATATAAATAAAGGTGATTGATTGATTGATTGATTAATAAAATTAGGATCTGAATGTGAATTTTTTTTAGTTTTAGTAAATTTTCAAAAGTATTACAAATCTGGTTTTTAATTTGTTATTATAGTGTATGGAGTTCAGATTGATGTGGAAAATAATTAATGCGTCTTAATACTTTCAATATTTTAACGGGCTAAATCTGTTCTAAAATGTACAAATATTTGATAGTGATAAATGGCAGCAGTCGTAGTAAACTATATAGACAGACTAGACTATGTTTACTGGTGAGAAATAATAGTTAAAATGTCATACTGTACAGCCAGACGTCTCTGATCATCTTTAAGTTCTTCTTGCTTTCGACACATACCTTAAAAATGCAGAAAACAAGTCAAGTTTTCTCAAATGATAAATTTAATTAATTTATAATACTTCAGTGACTGAACAATTTACAACAAATATATAAAAAATGTTATCTGTAAACAAGTAGAATGATTTCTCACCATCATGTACCTGAAAGGCAAGAGTAGTGACCTTCTGTGTTATTATCATCAAAGGGCTGAAAATAAGAGATGACAAAATAAATTAATCTACAATAGAGTTACCATTAAGTAACAAATTAACATGAATTGGTGAATTACCATGAATTCAAATGAATTTACTTTTGTTTGTTTATGGAAGTCTATACGTCTATAGTAGTTTATATTGCCTTCAACTAGTTTACTTATGTTAGTATACATGCTCAGTTTGGGGCAGAGCATGTATTAGGTCTTTGAGAAAGACTTAAATGAAAGTAACAATAACTTGCAGTTCAGTGAGTCAGATGTCTCAGTACCTCTCACAAATGCATGCAAGAGATCCACATGTGCACATCAATCTATAAATGCACATAAGAGATCAACACATATCCACAACAATCCACAAATGCACGCAGGAGTTCCACGCACATGCACAGCAATCCACAAACACATACTAGAGATCCACACAACTCTATTTACAAATGCATGCCTGTAGATCTCCTGTGTGCATTTGTGGGAGATAGTGTGACTCCATTTTCACTCTATAGATAAGTGGAACTACACCACACCATGCACTTGTCTCTCCACACCACCAAACAAACAGCCACTGCCATTAATAGCTCACTGGCAGCAATGTGTCAGGTAGGACTTGGGACACAGAAGTAAAGGTGAATTCAGAATGGTGTTTATTATAAAGAGTTCAAGTGCACAGTAAAGTTCCGTTCATCCAGTGCAGGCAGTATTGCTCATGGAACGGGGAATCATACAGGTGCAAGAATTTGGATATCAGATGTCACAGCCACAGTTATAGATTGATCACTCGTATCCACTTGGAATGATCATGGGAGAATACAGCGACCATGGAATCACATGGCATCACACGGTGATCCACAGTCCTGGGAACAGCAGAACAAGAACACAGGTTAGCGTAACACTGAGGTGAGTATACGTTACATCTGACTTTGAGGCGCTAGGAGACAACTTTGCGAGGAACGTTCCTGTTGGAGGCTAGATGGGGAAATGAGGAGTGGGTAAGTGTATTTATACTGCTCTTGATTGGTTCCGTAACACGTGGCAGGTGTGGCTGGTTAATAGTCAGATGATTGAGAGCGTTGGTGATTGGTGGGGCCCGGGCTTGCCAGATCCCTGACACTACCCCCCCTCCATCTCTGACGTCTGGGCCGTGGAGCGGGCTTTTCGGCATTCTGGTTTTGAAAGTCTTTGAGCAGCATGGGGTCGAGGATATCTTGACATGGTACCCAACATCTCTCCTCTGGTCCATAGTCCTCCCAGTCTACCAGATACTCCAGTCGCCCACCACGACGTTGGGAGTCCAGTATCTCTCATACTGTGTAGATAGGGTCAGCGTCAATGGGTGGTAACGGGGGTTCAGCGTCAGGGACTGGGTCTGTGGAGGGAACAGAGATAGGAGCATGATGGGGTTTTAACAGGGAAACGTGAAAGGTGGGGTGTATCCTATATTGAGCAGGTATACGATACGCATACGGTACGGTAAACGATACGTGACAGGGTTAACTTGACGTTCAATGGGGAAAAGTACAATGTACTTTGGGTTTTTTACATGATTGTCTTAATGGTTCAAAAGGTTCTGGATCTGATGGCAGAAAGTTCTTAGGAAGCGACTGATGTCTTGTATTTTGCACTCCGTTTGTCCGTTGGCCTGGAGATGATAACTGGAAGTGAGACTGACAGTAACATTTAGCAATGAGAAGAATGCCCTCCACACCCTGGAAATAAATTGTGGTCCTCGATCGGACACGATGTCTTTTGGGATCCCAAAGTTCCAAAACACGTGTTCGAACAATTGTTCAACAGTCTCAAAGGCTGTGGGAAGAGCTCATAAAGGGATTAGTTTGCTTGCCTTGTAAAATCTGTCAATGGCTACTGAAATACATGTCTTGTCATCAGAAACATGGAGATCCGTGACGAAATCTACCCCAATGTGAGACCAAGGGCGATGGGGAATAGGCAAGGGTACTAGCTTTCCTGTGGGTAGATGTCGTGGGACCTTGGTTATAGCACACAGCACACATCCTCGGATGAACTCCTGCACGTCCTCCTGCATTCCTGGCCACCAATATTTGCGCTGCAAAGAAGCAAGAGTTTTAGTTACACCTGGGTGGCCTGTTCCTACTGAGGAATGTACCTGGGAGATCAGAGCCTTGCGATGATCCTCGGATACAAATGTCTTTCCTGGTGGGCAAGCGGGTGGCATGGGTTGCTGTTGAGCTTGTTCTCTGAGCATTTCATCTAAGTCCCATTGAATAGGATTTACGAACAACTTGGTGGGTAAGATAGGCTTTGGGTCCTTAGGATTCTCCTCCATGACGTACAGACGTGACAGGGTATTGGCTCTGGTGTTCTTGGATCCAGGGCAATAGGCGATCTGAAAATGAAATCTAGTAAAGAAAAGAGCCCACATGGCCTGGTGAGGGTTAAGTCTCTTGGCTTCTTTCGGGTATTGCAGATTTTTGTGATCATTAGCACAAGAAATGGTTGCCAGGCCCCCTCCAGCCAGTGTCTCCATCTTTCTAGCACCAGTTTTACTGCTAGGAGTTCTCGGTTGCTGATGTCATAGTTCCTCTCTGCAGGGGACAGCTTCTTAGAAAAGAAGGCACAAGGCATTGTTTTAGTTGCGTTTTCTGAATGCTGGGAGAGAATGGTGCCGACGCCGGTTGTAGAGGCGTCCACTTCAACTATAAATCTTTTCTCAGGATTTGGGTGTTGCAACAAGGGAGCTGTGGTAAACGCCTCTTTCAGCGTCTGGAAGGCTTGCTCAGCTTCGGGGGTCCAATGGAGTACTTTGGGTTTCCCCTTTAAGAGAGAGGTAAGTGGGGCAGTAATCATACTGTACTGTTTAATAAATCTGAGGTTTTTAAAAAAAAAACTTTGTAGTTCCTTGATGGTCTTGGGAGTTGGCCATGAGGTAATGGCTCTGGTCTTCCTGTTGTCCATCTTTACCCCCTCTCTGTTAATTGTGTAGCCTAGGAACTCAATGGACTGCTGATGAAAGACACACTTTTCAGCTTTTACATACAGTGAGAAGTCTCTTGAGACGCTGGAGTACTGTGGCCACATGATACTGGTGATCTTTTTCATTCTGAGAATAAATGAGGATGTCATCAATGTATACAAGAGCAAACTGGTTAAGGTACTCATGTAGAACTTCATCCATGAAACTCTGGAAGACTGATGGAGCGTTTACTTGGCCATATGGCATCACTAGATATTCGTAGTGACCAGCAGGGGTGATGAAAGCCATTTTTCACTTATCTCCTTCTCTGATTCTGATCAGGTTGTATGCGCTTCGTAAATCCAGTTTAGTGAAGATACGGGCATCCCTGAGCTGTTCGAGGGAAGATGGGATTAGTGGAGGAGGATAGCTGAACTTTACCATTATTTTATTCAAGGCTCTGTAGTCGATGCATGGTCTCAGCCCTCCATCCTTTTTCGGAACAAAGAAGAAACTAGCTGCTGCTGGAGAAGTGGATGGTCGGATTCACCCTTGTCTTAGGGCTTCCTCCTTTATTGCCTCTTGCTCAGGGATGGAGAGTGAGTAAATTCACCCCTTTGGAATGCTCTCTCCTAGTGTTGTCACAGTACCAAAATTTCAGTATTCGGTACCGATACCAGTGAAGATCTACGGTTCTCTGTACCAATTTCAGTACAAAAGCAAAACACAAAAATATTCTAATTAAAAAAAGAAAAAAACACTTTTTATCACTAAAAATAAAACCAATGCCATTCTTTATACTTATTTACAATTATTTTAAAAGTTTTTCTTTTTTTTGATAAATTTGTCTTAAAAGTAAAAAATATTTTTGATAAATAAAGGGGATTTTCTATTAAAATTTAAACATGGAAGAAATATTGTGTGATTTATTTCTCTAAAGTAGTAGAGTAGTAGCAGGATCACATACATTCTACTAAATAATAGTAATATTACTAGCACAATGCCTTTATGTAAAAATTTACTTTTATTTTGACGGGCTACTTTTATTTTGATGCTGGTTTTACGCAAATGAAATGGTAAAATGCTTGTGAAGTGACTCAGAACAGTTCTGGTGATGTTGTTTATGCATTTATGCTGAAATTACTGCAAGCGTCACGCGCTTCAGTCTATGTAGTAAACAAACCCGCACATCTCAGCCATTCATTCATTCACACAGAGACGCGCAGAACATGTAGGATTCATATTTCAACCAACTTTTGCGGCTTAACATTTACAGATACTGGTCCATACAGAGATTTGATTTGATTAATCTATGCTAACTTTGACAAATTCCGTGTCTGTCCATATTAAGATGTATGTTTCATTTTCATGACTGGATTTTGAGATTCCGTACACGTTTTCTGCTTCGCGGAAATCATAGCGGTGACAGGCTGATTATCAACTTTTTACGTAGGGTAACTTACGTGGGCGTTTTGACAGTTACAACCCCATTTAAGTATCTTTCCGGTCTTCCAGTCTATAAATGGCTGGTGTTGAATCAGCCATGGGTGGTCTAGTATTAGTTCTGCACGGCTATTGTTCAATATCAACAGAGAGAATTATTCCTGGTGTTCAGGTTCCACACTGAGAATGATTGGATTGAGAGGTTAAAAACCCTTTATTTATAACTTCTCCTGCGACTGCGTAGATGGAGTAGGGAGTAGGAGTTTGTGTCCTTTGGAGACGGTGGGTCTTGACGAACTTCCCTGAAACAAAATATCCAGCTTATCCGGAATCAACAATGGTGGTAGACTCGACATCGAGGCCTCTAAACTTCAAATTCACAGAGATGGTTAGTGGGGTCAAAACAGAAGATTGAGGAAGGACCAAACTCACCACTAACCATGGAGGAAGAGATGGACAGGTACGTATGAAATGGTTCCCTCCCCCGCAGTACAGACATAACCTCAGTTCTCTGCAACAATTTCGTTCTTCTGGAGATAGTCGTTGGGAATCAACTTGCATTTTTTTCGGGCGGTGGCTCAGGAGGTTTTTCAGGCATGCTTGGGCGAGGAGAATTATTAACTTGGTTTGTTTCTCGATAGCAGGACTGTGATGGTAGGCGAACACGTAGAGCTTGCTTAATGAATTTTTCCAATTCCAGATTGTCATCATATATGGAGAGTTGGAGTTGGAGTCGGAGTGCGGGATTTAGTCCTCGTCGGTATACAGTTACTAGGGCCTTTTCATTCCATCCACTTGCTGCAGCCAATGTGCGAAACTCAAAGGGGAAGGGAATATTCTGAGACAGTCCTTTTGCGCTGTCGTAGATTTAACAGCTGATCACTGACCGAGGAATCTCCCACCGGACGTCCAAACACCTCCTTGAAATGGCCAATGAAATTCTGTAAGGATGAGGTGATTGTAGATTCTTGAAACCATAGCACTTCGGCCCATCTCAGTGCTGGTCCAGACAGATGCTGTATAATAAATGAGATCTTAGATCTTCCGGTAGCGTACTGGTGCACGTGCTGTTCCAGTGCGAGTGAACATTGTAGCAGAAACCCATTGCAATCTCCCTCCCTACCGGAGAAGGGCACTGTTCGGGATATCAAGCTTGCCATGTACACCAATGTGGGAGTAGGATCAGCAGAAGCCCTGTCCTCTAGTTGCGCTGAATTCATCCTTGTTGTGGTTTCGGTCAAGCCTTCTGTCAGGTAGGACTCAGGACACAGAGGTAAAAGAGAATTCAGAATGGTGTTTATTATAAAGAGTTCAAGCGCTCAGTGTATCTTCAGTGCTCGTTGCACAGTGAAGTTCTGTTCATCCAGTGCAGGCAGTATTGCTCGTGGAATGGGGAAATCGCACAGGTCCGAGAGTTTGGATATCAGATGTCACTGCAACAGTTATAGATCACTCACTTATCTTCACTTCATTCTCACAAGCTAAAGACAGTATCCACTCGAAGGGGAATGATCATGGGAGAATACAGCGACCATAGAATCACATGGCATCGCACAGTGATCCACAGTCCTGGGAACAGCAGAACAAGAACACAGGTTAGCGTAACGTTCCTGTTGGAGGCTTGACGGGGAACTGAGGTGCGGGTGAGTGTATTTACAGTGCTCTTGATTGGTTCCGTGATGCGTGGCAGGCGTGGCTGGTTAATAGTCAGGTGATTGAGAGCATTGGTGGGGCCCGGGATTGCCAGATCCCTGAAACAATGGTAGTAACGGAGAGCAGGGTGAGATATTAATGAGGGCTTGTGGCAAAAATGTCACCAAAACAGACAAAATGCCAGACAAATTCAAGCAGCCCCTGCAAAATTAAATCAAATATATTATAATCTATTATAAATGTAAATGAAAATTTAAAACAAAATGTAAAAAATGAAAAGTGTCAATTCACAGCATAACATTTAGATCTGCTCACAACAAATCACAATTCACTAGTAGCTTTCATACCACAACAAATTCTACATTTCCACGGAAAAAATAGGAACAATATACAATATAAACCCACACATATATATATATATATATATATATATATATATATATATATATATATATATATTTGACCACTATTTGACCCGAATTTGTATCCGCTTCTTTACAATCTCGTTCAACTCACATTCTTCTTTTTCACTTTCCCTTTTCCCATCAGATATATATATATATATATATATATATATATATATATATATATATATATATATATATATATATATATATATGGCATCTATTAATAATTTTAAGAAATATTATTTACACTCAATATGTTATTATTACATACTCTTTTATGATATACTACAGCACTGAGGTGCAGATACCTGCCACTATTCACAGTAAGTAGTGTTGGGTAAGTTACTCAAAAAAAGTAATCCACAACAAATTACTAAATACTTCTTTAAAATTTTTATTTGAATACATTACTGATTACTGCATTTAAAAAGTAATCAGATTACTAATTACTTTGCTTTCAAGTTACTTTTAGTTTATTTTTTTTTTCAAGTTATCAAACCTAGAAAATACACTACAAAAAGAAACTCCTATTTCTTTCATTAATTTAATAATGACTGTAGAAATACACATGTAGCCTATTATTTTTATAGCCTACACTCACAATATCTACACTTTTCTTTTTTTTTTTTTTTTGTAAAATGCGATGGCGGGCTCAAGCCATCAGTGCGAACCATCAGGTAAACTGTGCCTATATATATACACACACACACACACACACATACACAAATATATATATATATATATATGTGTGTGTGTGTGTGTGTGTGTGTGTACTGGCTTTCCAATGCTGTTGATAATAGGAGTAAGCAAATTTAAAACACGCACAAACCTGCAGATGGATGACGGATGTAGATGCATAACAAGTGTCTTTCTTTATTACTTGAGCTCCATTAAACATGATCTCAAACTTCTTGTGGCCTCTCCTTGTTCACATGTACACACAAAGCCATACCTTATGGACTGCATACAACTAGAATCCACATTACAAGCTTCTCTGCAGTGCACTCAAAAACGGTGTGCTTCACAATTACCAACACACACACTTGCATATTGAAATAAATATTTCTGAGTTCTGTATCAATCTGTGTTGTGTTTGTTTATTTTTATTTTTCCTAGGAAGATAACTGACCCTTTATTCTCCTTTGTAATAAATGTGCTTTTAAACCAAGAACAAGTTATTTATAGCTGTATTTATAAGCTGCTTACTAATGACTATTAATGTTTGGACAAGAGTTTATAAAGCATGAACTGACTATTTACTAATGAGTTCAGTTATTATAAAGTGTTACCAATGCATTTACTAATGTTAACAAATTGGACATTATTTCACAGTGTTATCACTGTAAGCATTTGTGAAAGTTCTGCTTGCATTGCAGCTTAGTCTTCATCTGTGAGCTGAACAGATTTATTGTTACATCCATGAGATTATGTAAATTTAGATAAATATCATGTCACAAGATGTCATAGGTCAGTATCAAATGAGTTTTAAATTATTATTTGAAGCACAAATAAGGATTTTTATAAATCCCTAAAACTGTCAGAAAAGGATAAGGCTTAAGAGATTTCTAGTTGAGTGGCTAAATTTATTTTTGTTTTACAATTATAATACATTAACTATGAAATTATACAAAATGTACAAAAAACTACAACCGTTATTTTTTTCCAATGTTATTTAATTATTTACTTCTAATTATGTTTTATTTACATTTAAAAAAAAATTGCCTACTTCAGTCATTCTAAGCAGCTTGAATAAAAGCCATTAATATTTATTATAGAACACTGAAACTGTATAAAATCTAACAAACAAGATAGGAAAATAAAAGTATGTACACCAGATAAATTGGACGATAAAGAAATTGCTAACAATAGTATAATAGATCATCTTTTAGGTTTTTAGGCGTTTAGATGCAGAAATTGAGAAATAAAATGTAAAATAAAATGTCATTGATTTAATTAAATATAGATTTAACTTGTTAGAGCCGAAAGTAATACATACATAAAAAAGCAGCCAAGACGAATGATTTTCTATATTTTTTTATAGATTAAAATTTAAGACAAAAGCAGTTGGTAAATGCAGTCACTTTAATATTCAAATCCAGTATCATGATCCACTTCAGATTTATTTCTCAACAGTTTATGTTCACGTGGCTTTTTTTGTTTATATTCGCCAAGCTAATATGTACTTTGAAATAATCTTGTCCGTGATGTGTTCGTGCTTACGACGAAAGGCAGAATCAGTGTCCTGCAACTCGAGAGATCCATGTTATTCTGCCAGTCACACTGTCAAATAGTCTTTCACATTTACACGGGTCACAAACACCTGCATTTAGTTCTTGTTGTGTTATAATGGGTTGATTGTGTGCATATGTGGTAATATTTTAGTTTAAAAAGCTATTAAACCAGAATAAATTTGTTTGTTTTGAGCTCGTGACTCTGCACGCGCTGTAGAGCCCCTGTGCCACGCCCGGGTTTCAGCCTCCGCGGGCTCCTAAAGGCCACAGATTCCAAGCTCTCTTATCGTACATTTTATGCATTAGTTACAAATACTAGTAGTTTGTCGCAGAGTAAAACATGTCACTTCCTGTTGCCAGCAGGTGGCGCTATGACTATAACTGAATATGGGCATGTAGATCTGTTCAGGTTCAGAGTCTTATTAAACATGTAAAGTTTGGGGCAGATTGAACATCGCATGACTGAGTTAACTTTATTTTTCATGGCGAATCATCGAAATTCGCCAGGCCGCCACGGACATACCCTTCAACGAAAACTCAAGATCTTTACAATTTAACACCGCAAAGGGCCTTTAGATTAGGCATACCAAATTTGGTGTTGATCTGAATAAATCTTTAGGAGGAGTTCATTAAAACATAATACATGGAAATGAAAAAAATTACACAAAAGTTGCTCATAATATTAAAAATAATATTAAAAAGAGCCCTAATAATCTTGAATAAGAGCTTGAGTCCTAATAATCCTTATGCTGTGTTCACACCAAACGCGAATAGAGCGTCTGGCGTGAATGATTTCAATGCTAAGTCAATGCAAAGGCACGTTTACGTGCATCTGGAGGTCTCACGGTGCGAATGGGGCGTTAAGCGCAGCGCGGAAGACGCGAATTCGCCTCATTCGCGCGCCTAGTTCACGCGAATTACGTGCGAATAGAGCGTTTCACGCGAAACGTGCGTTAAGCACGAATGGTGCTTTTTGTGCATTTAGCGTTTGACGCGACTTCGAGTCTGCCGCCCGAGTTGAACAATTTTAACTTTGGCGTCAACCAATCAGGAGCCTGCTAGGAGTCACTCATTCAACAGTATGTTCCTGCAGCCTCCGGTTGTGCAAGAATACCCTTCTCCTCTCATTCAACAAGGAGGAATGACTGATGTTGTCAGTGAGCAGTCAACCGGAGCTATATGACAAAAGTTCATATTTCTATAATAGGAATAAAAAGGACCTATATATATATAAAAAAACATATTAATAGATAAATTGAATTAAGGCCAAACGTTTCATTTTACCCCAAACGAATTATATTTTATCTTGAACCACTAAAGAGACATCAGAGCCAGCGGCAAATGTCAGAAGATCTAGCCAAGGTGAGGCTGCTCTCGGCGGATACATGATGACGGAGCTCCCACTGATCACATGGAGCTCATCTCCGAGATCGGCGAAACACATTTTTAAAATAGAGTTTAAAACAACTACATTCTCGCCTGAAATACTTTTAAAACTACATTTCATGACACAATAACAGTAATATTTTGAAAATTATCCGAATAAAAATGGCGGTTGAAAATGCTGTGTGAAGTCAGCTGGCAGAAGCTCCCCCATGACGCGAATTCGCGTCTGTTGTGAAGTTAATTTCACGCGCGAATGAAGCGAATTACTCGCGTAAATGAAGAGAATCATCTCAAAATGGTCAAGTGGCAAACTATACGTGGTAGACACGAATTTGACACTCTATTCGCGTTTGGTGTGAACACAGCATTAGGGGAACAATATGGCTCTTCGCCCCTTCGGGCTTGAGCCCTAATAATAATAATAATAATCCTTAGGAAATCAATAGGGTTCTGCGCCCCTTCGGGCTTGAGCCCTAATAATAATAATAAGAAGAATCCTTAGGAAATCAATAGGGCTCTGCGCCCCTTCGGTCTTGAGGCCTAATTATCCAAAGGAAATCAATAGTGCTCTTCGCACCTTCCGGCTCGAGCCCTAATAATAAATGAAGCAAATGCAAGAGGGTCCTCACACCATTGGTGCTCGGGCCCTAATGAAAATTACCTGAGAAATACAGTATATCTAAAGATAGCTTGAGGTGTCTATTATCGAATGAAGTCACATCAAAAACAAATATTCTCTGATATAATAATCGTATGAAACCAACGCGAGGTACAGTTTTTCCCATCTGAGCTTACCTATAAATGTTTCCGTGCACATCTTACGCTATAAGAAAATCATCTACGCAAAACCAGGCTTGAGATGCGCGATATATAAAAATGTCCATAACACCTCCGTATACAAAGAAAGATTCAAGTTCATCTTGGCTACTTCTTGTTTTTGGAAGAAGACGCGCTGTGAGAAATAAGCCTTGAATTGTGATGCAGACACGGCTTAATGCAGCAGATGATCTCATTCTAATGAGTCATTTATGTTGAGTGCAACATTTTGAAATATGACCTTTCATTGCATTTAAATGTTGTAGGACTCTTCTGCATTTTAGCTCACTTTTTCCAGTAATTTATTAAAGGCCATACTGACGCTTAAAACATATATCTTCATTACATGATAAATGTGACAAATGCATTTGAATCATGTGCAGGTAAATTGAATTTGTATACGACATGTTATCTGGCATCAGGGCCGGACTGGGATGCAATTTCAGGCCGGGGATATCACACTCATTCAAGCCATCCTAAACACCCACAAAAAAAAACAAAAAAAACCACAGACAACACTATTATTTATATGGCCATCACATTAAAAGTTCTAAGTCCTTAGTCTGGGACTGTGGAAAATAATTATAGGTTGTCTCTTGAACTGCACCTTATGATTTAATGCCATGCAAGCTACCTCGCCTATATACATGGCGAGAACAAGGTTAGTTAAGTTAAATTAAATTTTTTTACAGATAATGGATTCTGCATAATGAACATAAAGGAGGATCTAAAGTCAAAATATTTCGAGAATAAAGTTGAAATATTACGAGAATACATTTTCACATATTTGGAATTTTCACAAAGAAAACGGTTTAATTTAATGAATTGTTTCAAAGAAATACAGCGATCTGATCATTAAAGAGCTTGAAAAACGTTGTAAGACACATAATTTGGGTTTCGCTATAAAACTGATTTTGAAAGCTGAGATTTTAAAGCTGAGAATTAAAAGTAGGTCTATCAAAAGCACAAATCTTATTGCTATTAGGTGGCTGCGCACTACAAATAGTGAATGCAATGGAAGATATGCAATATTATTTCCAAGCATAGTGTCCCTGCGAGTATGACACATGGTATGATTTCTGCTAATAATCCCACATATAATTGTAGTGTATTAAAAAAAAGTTAAATAAGAGAGCTACAGCGCCCCCTAAAGGAATGTTGATTGGGTGTGTGAGCTGATGTTAAGATAAAAAGTTGTTCCTGTTCAGTCTGTTAATAAATATCATATTCTTGATATTTATCTGTTTTCCGCGAGTCCTTGAAATTGAGTCTTCCTCATCCCAGTAAAATGCTGAAGTTACTCGTTCACAACAATATTCCAATCAATCCCAGTGGCCTGCAACTTCTACCGGTGCTTTCAATCCGGTAAATTTGCATGCACAGTAAAGACCTACTCTCAAAATAAAATAACTTTAATTTCTACTATTTAAATTCTCTAAACATTTCAAATTTTGTTCTCATAATATTTCAACTTTATTCTCGTAATATTTCAACTTTATCCTCGAAACATTTAAACTTTTTTCTCGTAATACTTTGACTTTATTTTTAAAGTATTACGACTTTAATGTTGTAATCTTACTTTTTTTTCCTTTTCAACACTAAGAAGACATTGTACAAATCAGCTGCCAGGCCACCAGGATTTCTCCCAGTGCTCCTGATGGCCAGTCTGGACCTGTCTGTCATTCTTGTTTATCCAAGGATGTGACAAAGACTTCAACAATGTAAAACTTAGTCACCTTTGTCAAGACAAAACCAGTAAACTCAAATGAGAACAGAATGACAACAGAAATGAGACAGTGATGAAATCCTCACCCTGAGAAATCCGTGGACAAGATGCCATAGTCGAATATGAAGACTCTGCTCACTTGGCAAACAATGAGGTATCCTACTGATGCAATCATAGTATATCTGTAATTAGAATACATATGATTTCACTGTTTAAATATGGGAAAAACTATTCTGAGAAGTATGTTAACATGCTGAATTTATGGATTAATTTTTTTTTTTTTAATGGATAACCAGAATGTACGCCATAGTTCTGCACAGCTGTGACCACTGATTTATTATTCAAAGACATTAGGAATTAAGGCTGGGGTGCTAAACACAATTAGAAAATTGCAATGAAATATATGTTGATAACATCGATAAGCGCTAACATATGGAGTAAATAATGTGCTGAAATTAAACAAACAAATCCAGTATTTTGCAAACAAAATTGATTGCTTTGCAAAGGAAAACACCACTTGCAAACAAACAGAAAGAGATTTGCATATACAGTACCATGGTCAGAGTGAGCAAATTCGCAGATGTGTAACAAATAAACATGCTACTTTAGAAATATAAATCAGGGCTGGCACTGACCAATTTGATGCCCTAGGCAAGATTTTAGTGCCCATTGCATCACAGCCAATTCCACTACTAGTCATTCACTTAGAACCTGCATAGCTTTATGACATAACAAATTAAATATGAAATCAATAAGATGGTTGCACACAAAAAAATTAAAATGACATTAACTCAGCTAGCTATAGTAGTGATGCTACCCCATGGAAGTGTAATCACTTAAAAATATATAATATAAAAAATAAATAAAAAATAAAATAGTGTTCCTGTAGCTCAATTGGTAGAGCACTGCGTTAACAAGCGCAAGGTTAGGGGTTCGATTCCCCGGGAACACATGATGTGTAAAAATTGATAGCCTGAATGCACTGTAAGTCGCTTTGGATAAAAGTGTCTGCTAAATGCATAATCTTAATTTAATTTAATTTTAATTTAATTTAAAAATTGTAAAGATTTAATAAAAAATAAATAAAATAAAAACATTTAAAAGATTGAAACTAAAAGATTTACTCTAAAAATATTTAATCTAAAGAAAGTTAATAAAAAATAATAATTTTTGTCATATGGTTTCAGCTTTTGGCCAGGATTCCGGTTTCTGCTAAGAATTTTAGTTTCTGTGCATCGAAGGTGGATAAAAGGCTTTGCATACTTTATTAATACTATTAATTTTTTTTTTACCACTTAATTAGCACTGAATCGTTTTACTGTTAATACGGCACAGGCCAGGTCTTATAAGTGCTCTCTCCTGTCTGATCAAAAGACATCCACCATATCCTGACAATTTCTGATTTCTTTGCATAACAAGTAGACAATGTTGCACAAGAAAATGGAAAAATTGCTCACCTGTGAACACCGTTTACACTGGATTTGATCAAAATTCCATAACAAGCCAACACCAGGATAAAGACATGTATGGCATACCTGTCAAAGCAAGAAAATGTAGTTTAATTAGAGAACACATTATTTAAGGCTATTATTTAAATATACAGTATGTTAGGGCTGTGTAAGATTGTTATGCAGCATTCAGAGCATTTGCTGGGTAGTCATTAAGGTATTCTAGGTTGTTGCTAAAGAGTTGCTGGGTGATCGCTATGTCACTGCCAGGGTATTCTATGTGGTTGCTAAGGTGTTGTTAAGTAGTTGCTAGGGTGTTCTCTGTGATTGCTAGACATTGCTCACTAGTTGTTAGGGTGTTCTGTGTAGTCGCTAAAGTGTTGCTAGGTGATTGTTATATCATTGCTATGGTATTGTGGGAGGGAGTGTTCTGTGAGGTTGTTAGGTTGTTTTGAGTGATTGCTAGTAGGCTGCATTGAGCATTCTGCGTGGTTGCTATGCAGTTGCTAGGGTATCATGGGTAGTTACTATGCAGTTGCTAGGGTGTTGCTATAAGTTACTTGGGCATTCTGAGTAGTTGTTAGATGACAGCTAGGGTGTTCAGGATGGTTGCTACAGTGTTGCTATTCAGAGGATAAGGCATTTTGCATGGTTTCTATATAGTTGCTAAGGTGTTATAATGTTACACAATGTGTTACATTGTTACAATGTTTTATCACATTGCTAACATGTTTTAGGACATTGCTATAATAACTCCTTTCACACAGTAATACAAGTTAATTGCCATAAAATTACTGGAAGGACTTCACTGGAAAATACAAAAATGTGCTGTTCACAATGGCAACAATGTTCCTTATTTTTACCAGTAAAGCGGCATTTACATTTAATCATTTAGCAGACGCTTTTATCCAAAGCGACTAACAACTGAGAACAACAGAAGCAATCGAACAACAACAGCATTCAAGTGTCCCGGCAATTGTTCCTGGGTCGCTAGATTTTGCACTTTCACACTGCCAGTGATTACCCAGAATATGTGTGTGCTTTCACACACAACCCTCTAAAGGTTTTTACACACAACCCCCGTTACTAGGTCCCCGACCTGGGCTCAGTCCCGGAATAAATCCCGGGACGTGTTTGCTTTCACACAGAAGGCGACCCGGCAATGTTCCGGCAATTTGCCGGGTCCAACGTTCAGTGTGAAAGGGTTTTATGTCTAGCACAGAACACGTAACTATGTTTTTTTTATGGATAGACAAGAAAAGGTAAGTGATAGCTGGCTAAGTGCTGGCGAAAAAGATTTTTGAAAATTAGTAAAGCTGGGCACAGTCCACTAAAAGGTCAGTGAGAGTGATTTTGAACCTCTTTGGGATAGCACCACAAGGCGTCGTCCACTTGCAGAATGCTAGCTTCTGGAGGGCGAATATGTTTGAACTAGTGAGTTTAGGTATATCAGTGGTTGGTTGTAGGCAAGCAATAGTACCTTGAAATTGATGTGAGCGGCTACTGGTAGCCAGTGTAACCTGATAAGGAGAGGAGAAACGTGAGCTTTTTTTTGTCTCATTGAAGACAACCTTGCTGCTGCATTCTGGATCATTTGCAGAGGCTTGTTAGTACATGCAGGAAGACCCGCCAGGAGAGCATTACAATAGTCCAGTCTGGAGAGAACAAGAGCTTGGACAAGAAGTTTTGTGGCTTGCTATGACAGGCGGGGTCTAATCTACCTAATGTTATATGTGACCAATCACGGAAAGTAGGGACATGAGTAGGTTCACCAAGCTTTCCAACGATGTTTAAAACATGGAAATCTGATAATATTTGGAGAAGTTGTGGCCATTTGAAGGTAGGCACTCAGAAATTTAAAAAGAGAAACTGGCCTCTAAAGATTGTGCAGTTCTCATCTGTTCTCACCTGCTGTGAGTGACAATAGGCTCATTTACATCTCATTTAGATATGCCATACCCCCTGTAAAGCTCCCCCCTGTAAAGTTGAATGGTTGCATAGCAACGACAGACACAACGGGAAAAATCGGACCGCATACTATTAATAATAAAGGATAATGTGCATTGTAAATGTTAATAATTTATATTTTTTGACTTTTATAAAACTTATTTAAAGGCTGAAATATGTAAGTTTTATCTTTTTATAAAACCTTTTTTGTCAAAACTCTATATGAACTTGTGCATTGTTGATAATGATAATCTGGCCATCATTTTTAATGTTATTATTTTAATGTTTATGTTAACAAAAAGTACATATTTATGCTAATTTTATATGTTATTTGCTGGTTTTCTACATAAAACTTGGTGAATTTATTTCATTGTGTAGCAGTAGGACTTTTTGGACTGGATTCTGTGATAACCGTGATCATTTTGGTCACTATAATCATGAAATGAAATTCTCATGCCATTTCATCTCTAGTTAATATCAACTATGATCAACTAAAATCAACTATAATTGTGTGTTTTATAGTACAATTTTCTATAACAAAAAAATGTATCTCTGATTCTGTTCTTTTCTCTGACATTTAAGGGTAACATAGGCCTACAAAGATAGTTGATAGTTGTTAATACAGCATTCCCACAGCTTGGTTAACTTCAAATTCAAGAACCTTTCAAGGACTTTCCAGGTCCAATACCCTCAAATTCAAGGACTTAATGTGGGGACACATTTCGAGCGAAAGCAAGGTTACATCGTGTTACCTTGTAAAAAAAAAAAAAAAAAAAACTTGCTTCTTTCTCATTTTGCTCAAAAGTTGTGCTGCCGACTTGTGTCACTGGTTTCCATCACGGGTCAAATATATGGCAAATCAGCAGGACCGGGTCGTTGTAGCAATATGGTCTGTGAAGCTAAACTGATGATCGATCACAACTCCTAGGTTTCTGGCAGTCCTGGAAGAAGTTACAGTTGACGAACCCAGCTTTATAAAGTAGTTGTGATAAAACAATGGGTTAGCTGGCACCACAATCAGTTCTGTCTTAGTAAGGTTGAGCTGAAGGTGATGGTCATTCATCCAGCTAGAAATATCACTCGGACAGGCTGCAATGCGAGCAGCTACTGTCGGATCATCTGGTTGGAATGAGTAGTTGAGTGTCATCAGCATAGCAGTGATAGGAAAAGCCATCCTTCTGAATGACAGATCCTAATGACATCATGTAGATGGAGAAGAGAAGTGGTCCAAGCACTGACCCTTGAGGAACCCCAGTAGCAAGATGTTGTGACTTAGAAACCTCACCCCACCAAGACACCCTGGAGGATCTAGCTGAGAGGTAGGACTTAAAACACAGGAGGGCAGTTCCAGAGATGACCATCTTTCTGAGGGTGGACAGGAGAATCTGGTGATTAACTGTGTCAAAATCAGCAGACAGATCCAGCAAGATGAGTACTGAGGATTTGGAAGCTGCTCTTTTCAGTCGCAGGGCTTCAATAACCGAGAGCAGGGCAGTCTCAGTTGAGTGACCGCTTTTGAATCTAGATTGGTTACTGTCCAGGAGTTTGTTCTGTACAAGAAACATAGAGAGTTGGTTGAACACAACTCGCTCATATGTCTTTGCAATGAATGGAAGAAGGGATACCGGTCTGTAGTTTTCTAAAATTGCTGGATTTAGAGATGTTTTTTTAAGCAGTGGGCTTACCAAGCCTGCTTAAATGCTTAGGGAAATGTACCAGAGTGAAGAGAGGTGTTGATAATATGAGTAAGTGAAGGTATGACTGAAGAAGAAATGGCTTGAAGGAGGTGAGTTGGGATTATTGGAAATTATACATTTGGAAATGCCCGTCTCTGAGAGTGGAGAGGAGGAGAGAGAGTGTGTATTAGTCGTTATGAAGTTATCATCAGTCTGCGGTGTGGAGAATTGGTCACTGATGGTTCTTATCTTATTTGTGAAGAAAACTGAAAAGTCATTGGCTGTAAGATTTGACAAAGAAGGAGATTGAGGAGGACAAAGAAGAGAGGAGAAAGTTTTGAAAAGTGTGCAAGAATCAGAACAGTTGTTAATTTTGTTGTGGTAGTATGATGTTTTAGCAGTGAAGACATTTGCAGAGAAGGAAGAGAGGAGAGACTGATACACACTGAGGTCAGTAGATTTTTTATTTATTTATGCCATTTCCTCTCTGCAGCCCTGAGTTTAGAGCGATGTTCATGGAGAAAATCAGACTGCCAGGGGGCCATTCACACATCGGTTTCAAATTACCAGTAAATTCTGTGAGATCATTAACCAGAAATTACCTCTAAATGGCTGCATCTCCCAGTGTATTGTGTTTATAAACATGGAGAGATATACGCAGTCAGTGTTTTTGATGATGTTTTCATTTTTGCGTCAATCATTCACATTCTTGAAGCACTTTTGGCCTAGATACATTGAGACCTGGAGGACAACTAAGACCACCCTCAGGAAAATCTAGACCTTTGTAGCAGAAATGAGTCGAACCAGACAAATTAAAGAGTCTATCAGAGCTGTGTGCATTGAAACGAGAGCCGAACTCCTCAGGAAGTCATAAATCAGTTCTAGTGCCACAAGAACCAAGCAAGATAACCAACCAACCAACCAACTTGTTCACACAACAGCTTTCAACATTAACACCAATAGAACAATTATTGACAATTTTAATTCGAAGAAGAGATTGTCAAATTTATTGTTCGTGATTGAAATGCAACGCTGGACATCACATGTAAACCCAGGAGATCAAGTTAAAAACTTGCATTGACCCAGCAGAACCAGACTGAAATTCCTAAGGGGGAAGGGCTTTAAACCTTTGTCTTCACAGAAAAGTCCCTTTGCCAGAAAATGGCAAAGAAACTGCTTTTTGTACATTATATATGGACCAGAATGAACTCAAAAAGACTTATAAATGAATCATTCCATTGCTTAACTCCATATTCATTTATGTGTAACCCACACATTTGACTATCATGTATAATCACTTATTGTGTATGTCTTGTGATAGCTATAAGATACATAGTCATGTCTAGTATTGATATAATCAAATTTTTTTGCTTGATATTGTCCTGACAATCATTTATTTGTAAAATATATCATAATCGTGTTATAGGAATCATGTCCAAAATTAGATCCTGCGAGGCAGGAACCACATGCTTGGTAAGATAAACAAATGATTTATGATACCCCCGAGCCAAGACCATATCTGATTGGTCAAGGCAACATTTGAGGGGTGGCCAACAAGGAAGTTTAAATACTTTGGACACCATGAAATTTGGCTTTTAGTTCCAGCCTTGCTCGTGCTTTTAGTCTGCTTTTAGTTCCAGCCTTGCTTGTGCTATCAGTCATGCTATTAGTCATGCCTGCTCTTAGCTTTTAGCTTGTAGCTTTGCTACCTAGCTTTAGCTTGTAGCATCTAGCCATGCGGTTAGTCATCATTGTTATTTGACCGCGGTTCCTGCGTGCCTGCCTGCTGCTACTATGCCACGATGAGAAGGAACACAACCTAGTCTCGTCAAACTTTATTTATTTTCTTTTCCGTTTGATAGTTTCGTATTCTGAGTTAAGTTTTGTAACGTCGACCTCGTCTGCGCGTTTGAACTCCAACCAGCCACACAACTCCAGCTTCAGCCAAAGCCCAAGCACGGGCTCCCCAAGACGTCACTCAGCCACTACTGAACTTCCAGCCAATCAGCGACACCGGGATACCCCTTTCAACGGGAGTCCCTTTCACAGCAAACGAAGGCAACGTATTCCCAGATATTTGTTGTGCTGGTGTATCTAATATAATTTTAACCCCATTGAGGAACTCAATGCGAGCGCTAAGTACGTGATTGATGGTTGTTCATGTTTATGCAATTTAACGTATTGCTGTGAACTTGGGATTCCATTTTTCCATTCTCTTAAACTCATCTTTCCCTAACTTTCGACCTTCCTGCAACTTGTGTGAATGTGTGGATGCGTGCATTTATGTGTTAGGTTAGTTTATATGTCTTAGATTTATCTAATAAAGCCTTATTCATATTGAAAAGAGAAGTATCTTGTGTTTTGTGCTTACAAGTTAATGTCTTAAACTGCCGATCTTGTTACTGTGCTAATTTATAGTGTTTCACTTTAGTTTGGATATTAGTATCCGGCGCAGATTTGATGTTAAACGGCTAATTCACTGAATCGCAGGGCGTCTCCGTGACCAGCCGTGAAACAGTGATTCTGTTCAAATTCCCTTTAAAATCTTAAATGATTCCCTTTGAGCTAAATTGACCTGTTTCCGTTACACCTTCATCAGAAGGATCCTCCAAATCCATTGGCCTGACACCATCAGTAATGCCAGTCTTTGGGAGAGAATTTGTCAGCTGCCTGTTGAGGAAGAAATCCGGAGGAGGAGATGAGGCTGGATAGGGCATACCTTGCACGAACTGCCAAAACAAATCACCAGGCAGGCACTGAGATGGGACCCTATGGGGAAAGCGGAGGAGAGGCCCTCCAAGAAACACCTGGCAACATGACCCTGAAGATGGATTATACCTGGAGATAGCTGGAGAGAATGACCCAGGACAGAAGAATCTGGAGATCTGTTGTTGGCTGCCCATACACTGACAGGGGTGACAGGCATTAAGTAAGTAAACGTCAGTATGTTATGACTGGCCTGGTGCCGTTGAATTTTGAAGGTGCCGTTGAAGGCTCTGGATTGGCCCACAGTAGACGTCTTATGTCAGTGCTTTCTGAACTTGTACATCCTCATGTACATGTGGGTTCATGTACATGTGATTTTGCCAAGTAGGACATTTTCCTGGATCAGCATCTTTTGATGATCTTGGATCAACAATAACTCTCCAACAATATAGACTAGGGATTCACCTAAATGAAAATTCTTGTCCGAAACCGAAAACCAAAAAAAGAGTAAACCAAGGCCAAAAACCGAAACAAAAATTATGCCAATTATCAGTACAATTGCATTTATTGCTATGACTGTATACTAACTTTACTAAAATCAAGACATTGCAATTGCATCAATTATTAAATATTAAAGTTTCAAAGAATAAATCTATTACAATTTATGCAAATATTTATTAAGCACATTGCAACAATGCACAGTATAAAATAAAATTCAAACTAAAATCCCACTCACATGTATATTAAAAAATAATGTACAGGCCTATATATATATATATATATATATATATATATATATATATATATATATGTGTGTGTGTGTGTGTGTGTGTGTGTGTGTGTGTGTATGTATATATACATATATGTGTGTATGTATGTATCTGTGTGTGTGTGTGTGTGTGTGTGAGTGTACATATATTTATAAATTACACATTCAGTTTTGATAACAGATAAGAGCAATACATCGATCAAATCTGTAAAGGGTCTACTTTTATTTGTATACAGACATAATAACAATAAAAATTTCTGCATTTATAAAATAAAGATAACAAACAAGGTGTGCTGTCTGCAGCCCTGGTCTGCTGTGATCTTCATTTATAAAGGCGTCAGAGGAGGAATAAGACATAATTCACCCCAAGAAGATGTGATGAGGATTACCTTAGGTTTTGAGATTTGGATTTTCTCAGAAAAAAAACAATAACAATGAAGCGCTTTATTCAGCAGAGATCATAAACATCAGTAAGTCTCTTTTTATTTATGGCTATACTTGTATTAGGTTTCACATAATGTGTAAACATTTTACTAGTTAGACTTTTTCACATTAACATTATAAAGTTTCAATAACAATATACAATATACCATTCAAAAGCTTGATGTAAATAATATAAATGTAAGAAATGTAGCAAACAATGCTGTTCTTTCGATTGATAAAAAAAAACCTGAAAAAATATTCTCAGCTCTTTTCCACATTAATAATAATAATAATAATAATAATATATTTTTTGTTTCTGTTGTTTTGTTTTTGTTTTGTATTTAATTATTAATTAATTAAAAATATTATTATAGCCCAGTTTGTGCTGATAACAGTGATATTAGACTTTAGCCATTTAGAGAATTATAAGCAATTGAAAAAAAGAACAAATGTTAGGGCGACACAACTTCTTGAGCCCCCCAAAATACCCTTAGACCTCAGAGGGTTAAGCACCACAAGGGACCCAGAGGGACCAAGTAATTTGCAGGGAAAGACCCGCAGGAGACAATAGGGCCAAGTTCACAGAGGTAAAGCCCAGCCTGAAGTACTTGGTCTAAGAAAAACCTTACAGCATCAGGACTCAATAAGGGCCAAGAGTGTACAAGAAGGAAGACAAAGCCATAGCACTGGTTTGCCCTAAGGCAAGAATGAGCCCATTATGCAAAAAGGACTTGGGCCTGTAAGGCTGAGATGTCCAGATTATAGAACCTAGCAAATGTGGAGGAATTCTACTCCTGGTCATCCTCAGATGGAGGAAGTGCCAATAGAGTTATAAACCTGTGCTCTGAATGGAGTAGAGAGCATTTTAGGTATGTACCTGTGCCTTGGCTTCAGGACACATTGGGACACATCATTTATAGATCCGCAGCTGTGATGGCTCAGTTCTCATGCATGTATCTGTAAGCCGTTGTATCTGTAGATGTGTCCGGTGCTGGTGGCCAGTTTGATCCCGTGACCGAGACATTGGGCCCGAATTCAGAGCAAGAGGGACTCAAAGATCTCCAATCTGCTTTACAGATGCTAATGCCAGTAGTAGAGCAGTTTGAAGCACCAGGGAATGAAGGTCAATGGATTGTAGCGGCTCAAAGGAAGGGCTCTTTAGAGCCCACAGATCCCTTGTAGGGACTGTGGCGGGGCGAGGTGGGTTAAGCATCCTAGACCCTTTCACAAAGTGAACAACCAGAATGTTTCTGCCCACTATCTAGGACTAAGACTATCTGGATGTGAACATACGCATCCTTCAGATCCAGGAAAAATAAAGTAGTCATCCTGAACGGCCATTTTATTAGGGTGTGACACTTAGGAAACGGATATCGCCTGGCATAACGGGAGCACTGACGAGGGTCAGGCTTGGGAGCTGGAGGTGCAGGCTTAACGGGCTGCAGAGTCAAAAATGCCAGTCCGAAAAGTCCAGTAGGTGAGACCGGGGAGTCCAAGAAGGGGACCCTTGTCCGCATCCTTGATCACCGTCAGCATCAGCCAAAGGTGGCACTCAAGCACCACCCGACTGTCCATGGACCTGCTTATTGCATGAGCTGTGTTTTTGGTGGCACCTTACGCCAGGTCGGTCACGCTGTGCAGTTCTTTGAAAGCTGGGAGTTCCAGACGGGACTCATCCATAGGAGTTTGGCCTGATAGACCTGTAGTTTTGCCATATAATGAAGCACCGATGCTGCTTGTCCAGCAGACAAGTAGGCCTGTCCAGTGAGTACAATGTCCTGCACAGCTTGGATGGGTGGGCGACCTTTACTGTCATATGGCCACTTATATAGCCAGATGCCCCCGTCCATTCTGGTGGGCACTGGCAGGCCACCTGTGCTGTCCCTTAAGGCTCAGTGTTCGGCCCCATCCTGTTTATCCTCCCCCTCTGTCATGTAATCAGCTGGCATGGAATTTCTTTTTAATTGCTACGCTGATGACACTCAACTCTACGTCAAGAGCAACTCAACCTCGTCTGCTGTCCTGCCATCTTCCACTCTGACCACCTGCCTGGAGGAAATAAAGGCGTGGATGAAGCAACATTCCTTGCAGCTTAACAGCTCCAAAACTGAAGCCATCCTAATTGGCACTCCAAACCAGGTCCGAACATCTGCCATTGACCCCTTTGTGTGCAAGGATCGGCGACGGCACCAGTTTATTGTTGTTTCACTTTCACAGCATGTTAAACATAACTCTCTTACTTGATCTGGACATACTGTGCATCAGTTGCAAATTTAAAGACTCTAGCTTCAATATTTGACCAATGTTTTGATAAAACATTGTTGCAGTAATTTATGTCAGGAGTGCAAAATCATAAATCCGTATTATGCCACATTTTAAATAGACATTCACCACTCATTTATATTCAGTCACGTCAGCAGCGGTTTATTGGTGTTCACATAGACTCACTGAACAGCGTCAATAAGGAATTATAGACGAAAGATGCATATCTGTGGAGATACATTTACTAATGTTTACTTCATATTTCTTCAGACAGAATCGTCTTTTCTATTCATTTTCAACTAATTTATGCAATCTGATGGTAAACAGCCTCTCCCAGCACTGTCTCTGTTTGTTTGCTCCTCAGTGCTCCTGCTGTAAGACAGACTCTGATTGGTCCTTCGCCTTGTCAATCTTTAGAGTGTCATAACCAGACACCGCCACATTGTGTCACATGGTTTGTGTACACTTCTTGGAAGTTATCTGCCTATAACAACACTGATACACCTCTGTACACACAAAATATCTGAATAATAAACCCACGATTACGATAGTAAAGCTTGGTATGAGATTTTCTTGACATCTGGGGCGTTTTTTATAAAAAATTTGAAAATGAATATTTGAAATGCTAACTTGTGCAGCGATGTAAAAGTCTATAAATAAAAATTTTACAACAGTAAACAACCAAATTCCAATCATGATCACAAAAGGAAGTTACAAACACTCGATCAGGGTTTAAAGGGAGTAAAACTGTACTAATAATTTCCTAAATTGTCTGATGTAGCTTGTAGATAATGTAGATAATGCATTTCTGTAAAGGTCGTAAGAAAATGTTTTTTTGTATTTTTATAGTAAGACTTTTGATAAATGAAAGCTAAATGCATACTGAGACTGAAGTGAGATTGCAGCATAGTGGATTTTAAAGCTTGATATACCACAAAAAACTTTGTTACAAAGGCTAATAAAGGTGGAATAAAATCAAAAGAATAATGCGGATAATGTGTCATCGTGACTGAAATGCGTCATGACTTCTTGGCCATGGACCTCCCAGCCTGAAGTACGGCTCTATCGGATTCGAATTAGGCTGAGAAGTCGCTGGTCCAGAGCGTTGCTTCAGCCTCTGGTCCCGAAGCGGGGAACCAGGGGAACGCTCTGTTTGTACGCGGAGGGGGCTGCTCCCGCCCAGCAGTCCCTCCAGTACATCTAACTTCACATGTTCAATAACTGTCATTATATTCCTCAGAATTTAATGCAATCAAACAATCAGACAAGTAAACACGGTCTGGATTGTGATACAATTCACATTGAAGTGATATATTGAACTTCTTGAAGTTAGATAACGGACATTAGATTCCTCAGAATCTAATGCAATTCAACAATCAGACAAGTAAACACGGTCTAGATTGAAATAAAGTACACATTGAAGTGATATACTGACTTCTCAAAGTCATTATATTCCTCAGAATTTAAAGCAATCAAACAATCAGACAAGTAAACACGGTCTGGATTGTGATACAATACACATTGAAGTGATATATTAACTTCTCAGTTATTAAATTTCTCAGAATTTAATGTAATCAAAACAATCAGACAAGTAAACACGGTCTAGATTGTGACAAAGTACACAGTGAAATGATAAAACTAACTCCTTATTAAATGGAGTTTAAACAACCAGACAAGTGGTCAGGTATGGAAAAATTTACATCAAAACTGAAAATGATGTAATACACGTGTTGCCTCCACCGCGCGCGAACAGCTTAGTCACACAAACAATATTAACCCCCTCGGAGATTAAATAGCTGCTCATATAATGTTAGGCATAACATCTGTTTATTGTATATGCTTATGCAACTTTATGTTTGTGCAACTAAATGCTTGCCAACGCCCTCCGTGTCAACCTCCTTGGAGAAAGAAAGGCGGAGCGTCAATCCCGATACTCGGGGGGAAAGAACCGACGCTCGGGCTTCCGAACCCAGGAATCGGGCATATCTGATGGGTAAGGTAGGAGATAAGGACGTGCCCGTCTCTATTCCCTCCATCAGATCGATCAGCAAACCCAACGAATGCCGGCGCTGTTCCGCCTCTGCGAAAGCGGGACCGGTATCGCGAGCAACGCTGGCGAAGGCTTCCTCCTCGAAGAGAGCCCTCCGGGATCGAAGCGTACACAACGGCTGGGCAGTCGGCTCCCTCGAGAGCCGACTCAGCGTGCTTCGATCCCAGGCAAACCACGCATAGACTGTTTGTATCCCCACCCGTGATGTAGCGTGGGCAGGGAAGAACGAACAATCCATAGCGCGATCTGGAATCACCCTTCAAATGTCGTGTCTTTGCTTTGCTCTTAGGCATTATGTTGTTTATTGGGACAGACAACAATAAATAAGACTCACAAGACAGACTTCAGACATGCACACACAGAGCGCTTGCTGAAAGACACGAAGCTGACGTCAGCTGTGTGGCAGGTGCCTTTATAGCTTCCTGGTCGCTACGTCACCCCGCCCGTGACGTCACGCCCTTCCATTGAACAGATTGCACACAATATTCAGAGTTGATCTTGCCAAAGGCGTTTCCCCAAAGCGCTCGACGCAGCTCGAGTTCCTGAAGAGGAACTCCAAACTCTTCTCAACACAAATGCAAGTAAAACAAGGTCTGCTTGCTAGCTGGAAACTGGTGCTGAACTGATCTTGAGCAACTAAAGAAAAGCCAAATCTTTGCTTTTGTGATTTTCTTAGTGCAATCTATGAAATAGCAATAAACACTATATATTTTGGGACTTCATACAAACTCTGTTAATTCTCACCTTTAGAACCGAAAATGAATCTGTGTGTGCATGTTTTCATTAGTTTTAGATCCACGTAATCTAGATTAGCAAATAAATTATTGTTTTATTATAAGAATAATTGTCTTGGGTTGTGTATTTAAGGTTAAACTTTGCCCAGACCTACTATGCATTTACATTTATGCATTTACATTTATGCATTTAGCAGATGCTTTTATCCAAAGTGACTCACAGTGCATTCAGGTGATACTTTTTTTTTGTATGTACACACACACACACACACATACACTCACAAACATAACTGAATGTATAAAAGGTATATATAATAGAAAATAGATTTCCTTGTGCAACAATTTCCATTTTGGGAATGGAAAGTATGCAAAAATGGACTTAGTTTAAGTTGAAATATAAAAACACTGTGTGAGTGCTCTTCAAAAAGCATTAGTTCCTACCAAAATGCCACGTCACACGACATGGCCAGCTGTACACCGCCACTGTAAAGCAGCCTTTAGAAATCAGCGCAGCGCAGTACAAGTCAAACTATGCTATGTTGACAATGTTGTGGCTCAACAATGATTTTCTGTTATTTTTTAAGACTCATAATAAATTATGTTCGCAATGGATACAGGCCTATTTATGAAGTTGACTTTATGTGGTATCAGAACTAATATGGTGGCAATTAGCCTAGGCTTTTTAGTAATGTAATTATTTGGCTTTTTTTTTTTTTTGATAATTAAAATCTGGCAAACAATTTGGCTCTAAATGGCTAAGATCTTTAAATGGGTAAGCTTGGTGGTGTCCAGTAAGCGACTAACTATGGCAGCGATCCAACGTGTCCTTGTATTGAATCAAAGACGGAGCCTGACGCGGAGCCGTTTAGTCCATGTCAATTTTTTTATTCAGCAAAACTTAAGCCCTTTTGACATTTTGCCTGACGTGGCTATATTCAAAAAAAACATAGAAAAAAAAATCGCCTCACAAGACAGCTTATTATGGAGCTGCTGGACCATCTCAGACCTGCGCTGGCCAGGCTAATTTTGCTTTAAGCCCTGAAGCCCAGGGCTACGTTTTTGTTTGTTTTTTGCTACAGAGAGATTCATCGAGTTTGTGGGAGAGGGCTACGACCTAATCAAAACCTCGGTGTGGAGGTGCATCCACACTATCACCAACGCCCTTCTGCACCATGCCGGGGATTACATTCTGGTGGCACACTCATCCCTCCCGCCAATCCATCAGTGATTGATCAGACGTAGGCTACTTATCGCGAAAAGGAATACGTGGCCATAAATGTGCAGGTTATAGTGGACCATAGGGGTGTGATCTCTGACCTGGTGCCAGGCTGGTGGCAAGGTCCAGCAAAACTTCAGTTCCTCTGATGAGAGGCTTGGTGCCCTTTTTTACGTTGCTTCCCGACCATATTCTGTATCTAACTCTATCTGTTCATAGGTTGCTTTTATTGAAAACATGCCAATGGCAATACCGCATTAAACAGAAGTAACTGCAGCTGCTTGCCAATTAATTCTGATTGTAAAGTATCTTACCATTAATATAAAAGTGTATTATATAATTTTTATAAGTCGTTAAACCCATGTCAAGAAGTGGCACAAGTGGCACAACGGGATAAGGAGGTTGGATGATTAGCGAGGGATACCCGGTTCATCCAACCGTCACAACATATCGTGTGAACATACTGACCATTTGATAATTTAATTTATAGTCTATATTCTACTGATAACTTAAACTATGTTCAAATAAATGTAACTGGAATAATTTGAGGAATGTTTCATTTGCATAGAACGTGTTGTTTTTCTTAACGCTGTAATGCACCTTCGCGTGAAGTGGAAAATCGATTCATGAGCAATCGATGCCAACTAATTCAGCACCATTACTTTGGACAGCGCTCTTGTAACGTCGGCTGTAAGAGGCATCATGCTAAAAAGCTTCCGAAGGGACACTTCGGGGAACACACTTAGGAACATAAACAACTTTGGTAAGATATAACTTTCGAGGTCTTCTTAGCACGCTAAGAGTGAGCGTTATCGGGGAACCGGGCCCTGCTCAGTGTAAAATGCACATTTGGTTATTCTGTGTGCATGCAACACATGTCCGCCTTCAAGCATAACCTTTACACCAGGAATCCTCATGTATTAAATTTAAATTAAATGTATGCATTTAGCAGACTGCAAATCCTGCTGGAAAATTAAATCAGCATCTTCAAAATGCATGTCAGCAGAAGGAAGCATGAAGTGCTCCAAAATGTCTTCGTAAACGGCTGCAGTGACTTTGGTTTTCAAAAAACACAATGGACCAACACCAGCAGATGACACCCAAATCACCACAGACTGTGGAAACTTAACAATGAACATCAAGAAGGACTTCAGGATATGAGCTTCTCCACTCTTTCTCCAGAATCTAGGACATTGGTTTCCAAATGAAATACGAAACTTGCTCTCATCTGAAAAGAGGACCACTGGGCAACAGTCCAGTTATTCTTCTCCTTAGGCCAGGTAAGACTCCTCTGACATTGTTTGTGGTTCAGGAGTGGATTAACAAGAGGAATACAACAACTGTAGCCAAGTTGACATGTCTGTGTGTGGTGTCTCTTGATTCCTCGACCCCAGCCTCAGTCCATTCCTTGTGAAGTTCACTCAAATTCTTGAATCGATTTTGCTTGACAATCCCCATAATATTGCGGTTCTCTCGGTTGGTTGTGCATCTTTTTCTTCCACACTTTTTCCTTCCACTCAACTTTCTGTTAACATGCTTGGATACAGCACTCTATGGACAGCCAGCTTCTTGGCCAATGAATGTTTGTGGCTTACCCTCCTTGTGAAGGGTGTTAATGTGGGATGTTGTGGCCTAGTGGTTAGAGAGATTGACTCCTAACCCTAGGGTTGAGGGTTCGAATGCACATAAGTTGAGCTCCGCGTATGTAGTCCTTATTTTACTGTTGTTCGATTATTTTCTTTCATTAGGGGAAGTTTTTTTGTTTGCCATTGGTATGAAGATGTCACACAGTCGGAAACTCACTTATCTTTCACCATCATCCTCGCCAATTAAGAAGAAAACAAAATCAGCAGCTGCAGCAGGCCGAGCGGACAATGGAGGACAACATGATGATCACTATAAAGCGATTTGAGGACATTTTGATAACTGAATTGGCAGCAATGCGCACCGAAGTAAGCTCTCACATGACTACAATCCAGAATATGTGCTCAACAGTTGACTTTTTAATCGGAGAACAAAGAGAGCAGAAAAAAAGTGATTAACGAACACACTAGACGTCTGGATGACCTCGAGCAACAAGTGACTCATATCAAGATCGAACGTGCACATCAAGTTTACTCCAAAGTCAAAGTCACCTTTATTTATATAGCGCTTTAAACAAAATACATTGCGTCAAAGCAACTGAACAACATTCATTAGGAAAACAGTGTGTCAGTGCATCAAGTTTACTCCAGAGCTTCAACTGATCACTCCAAACTTGCGAGTATTTCTTTTAAAACTGTTACGCTACAACGACTGGAATTTAATTCTAAATAAAGCAAGATGCCACAGTCCCGTAAAAGCAAATGATGGTGCGATGTTAAGGTCCTTCCCTGACTTTTCTCCCGCGACGGCAAAGAAGCAAAGTATGGAAGGAATTGAAAGAGGCAGGTCTGCA
This sequence comes from Carassius gibelio, assembly GCF_023724105.1. Classification (NCBI taxonomy): domain Eukaryota; kingdom Metazoa; phylum Chordata; class Actinopteri; order Cypriniformes; family Cyprinidae; genus Carassius; species Carassius gibelio. The sequence continues at coordinate 29,047,397 of NC_068386.1, read as the reverse complement.
GACCTTTCTACAGTATCCAGCTACGCTGAAGATCACCATGAAACATGGCGAGACTAAACTAATGCACTCACCGGACAAAGCGCGCCAGTTCCTAAGCTCGATTCCGGTCCTCATTCTCCTAGGATGGACGTGACACAGGTGTTTGATAATACAGAGTGACTTTAATTATGTTTTATTAATCTGGAACCACGTGTGATGGTCGCCTGCTGTAAATATTTTTTTTTTCTTTATTTTTTTCTTTCTTCATGGGGGCTAGAAAACTTGGCATCACTAATGTACAGTTTTCAATGTAAATTATGCAATTAAGTTGACCCCCTTGTTATATAGAGCATACATACGTTTTTTTTTTTTTTACCCCACTTTATTATTCATGTGAAATCGAAGTTAATCTGTTCACTTATAATAGGGCTAAAAGCGGTGTTCTATAAAACAGGTCCTTCTCAAAAAAAATTGCATATTGTGATAAAAGTTCATTATTTTCCATAATGGAATGATAATAATTAAACTTTCATATATTTTAGATTCATTGCACACCAACTGAAATATTTCAGGTCTTTTATTGTTTTAATACTGATGATTTTGGCATACAGCTCATGAAAAACCAAAATTCCTATCTCAAAAAATTTGCATATCATGAAAAGGTTCTCTAAATGAGCTATTAACCTAATCATCTGAATCAACTAATTAACTCTGAACACCTGCAAAAGATTCCTGAGGCTTTTAAAAACTCCCAGCCTGGTTCATTACTCAAAACCGCAATAATGGGTAAGACTGCCGACCTGACTGCTGTCCAGAAGGCCATCATTGACACCCTCAAGCAAGAGGATAAGACACAGAAAAATATTTCTGAATGAATAGGCTGTTCCCAGAGTGCTGTATCAAGGCACCTCAGTGGGAAGTCTGTGGGAAGGAAAAAGTGTGGGCAAAAAAACCTGCACAACGAGAAGAGGTGACCGGACTCTGAGGAAGATTGTGGAGAAGGACCGATTCCAGACCTTGGGGGACCTGTGGAAGCAGTGGACTGAGTCTGGAGTAGAAACATCCAGAGCCACCGTGCACAGGCGTGTGCAGGAAATTGGTTACAGAGAAGCAGCACTGGACTGTTGCTCAGTGGTCCAAAGTACTTTTTTCAGATGAAAGCAAATTTTGCATGTCATTTGGAAATCAAGGTGCCAGAGTCTGGAGGAAGACTGGGGAGAAGGAAATGCCAAAATGCCTGAAGTCCAGTGTCAAGTACCCACAGTCAGTGATGGTCTGGGGTGCCATGTCAGCTGCTGGTGTTGGTCCACTGTGTTTTATCAAGGGCAGGGTCAATGCAGCTAGCTATCAGGATATTTTGGAGCACTTCATGCTTCCAAAAAAAAGCTTTATGGAGATGAAGATTTCGTTCTTCAGCACGACCTGGCACCTGCTCACAGTGCCAAAACCACTGGTAAATGGTTTACTGACCATGGTATTACTTTGCTCAATTGGCCTGCCAACTCTCCTGACCTGAACCCCATAGAGAATCTGTGGGATATTGTGAAGAGAAAGTTGAGAGATGCAAGACCCAACATTCTGGATGAGCTTAAGGCCGCTATCGAAGCACCCTGGGCCTCCATAACACCTCAGCAGTGCAACAGGCTGATTGCCTCCATGCCACGCCGCATTGAAGCAGTAATTTCTGCAAAAGGATTCCCGAACAAGTACTGAGTGCATAACTGAGCATAATTATTTGAAGGTTGACTTTTTTTGTATTAAAAACATTTTTCTTTTCTTGGTCGGATGAAATATGCAAATTTTTTGAGATAGGAATTTTGGGTTTTCATGAGCTGTATGCCAAAATCATCAGTATTAAAATAATAAAAGACCTGACATATTTCAGTTGGTGTGCAATGAATCTAAAATATATGAAAGTTAAATTTTTATCATAACATTATGGAAAATAATGAACTTTTGTCACAATATGCTAATTTTTTGAGAAGGACCTGTATTGCACTGGCTGTCATGTTACTGTCATTGACTACGTTTACATGCAGCCAATAACCCGTTCAAAACCGGGATATTAACAATAACCCGGTCATGCACAGCCATGTAAACACTGGCAAAAACCCGGATATGCTCATATCCCGGTTTTTAAAAACCGGGATATTATACCTGTGGTACCCATTTTCTAACCCGAATATTTGGTCTTGTAAACGCGTTTCGGCATATCCCCATCAAAATGTGTGTTCTGCGCATGTTCTATTCGCAAGGAATCTTGGTCTTTTGAGTCTTTGAATACAGGACGAACAATCGGAAATGACGCATATTGCGTCTTACGTCCAGACGCTAACCGTGCATTGCCGTTTACATCGGTATATTGGCGACTGATTACACATTCCATGTATACAGGAGTAACTCTCTCTGCTCACGCATGTAAACGGGTTATCCCGAATGTTTCAGAAACCCGTATAGTGACCTTAACCCGACCATAACCCGAATTTTAACAGCTTGTAAACGTAGTCACCGACTAAGACAGGGGAGGGCGACAGCCTGGGGTTTGTTCTTACCCCAGTCTGTAAAAATTCTATGGGGTGGGTTTTCTTTATGTTAATGGTTTTCTTGATGACCGAGACATGGGTTAAAGGCAGACATGAGATAATTAATTTGCAGTGGTATTACTTTCATCTATTCAGTTCACTTATTCGTTTGATAGTAATGACTGAAATTAATATACTGAGTTGTAATGTCAATGGTTTAAATGGCCCCAATAAACGTACAAGTTTTTTAGAACTTTTGCGATGGAAAAAGGTTGACATTGCTTTAATTCAGGAAGCTCATTTGCCAAAGGATGATGTCCATAGATGCAATAATAAATATTATGAGGTGGTCTCTTTTGCTGCGACTGACAATAAAACAAAAGGTGTTTTGATCATTCTTAGAAGAAATTTTAATTTTTCTATTTTAGGCAGAAATAGTGATAATGCTGGCAGAATAGCTTGTATGACAACTTTGGTTGGGAATAGGAAGATAGCATTTGTCTCAGTTTACGCACCATGTATTTCAGATCCAACCTTTTTTTCTGAATTATCTACCTGTCTCACTGATCTCACAGACTTTGAGATAGTAATGGGAGCAGATATGAACGCTGTAATATCCAATGCACTTGATAGATCTAGTGACAATTTTTCTTACTCCCAATCTGTGTCTACTGAGCAACTTAATCAATGGATATCTTCTTTTTCATTAGTAGATGTATGGCGATTATTCGTCCCAAAAATCATACACATTTTTCTCAGGTAGACACAAAACATATTCACGGATTGACTATATTTTCGCTTCCTCTTCCTTGACCTCAATGCTAATTAAAGTTGACATCTTTCCCCTTTCTCTTTCAGACCATAGCAGTAATTTTTTTCAACTTTCAATTACCCAGCGACCTTCACAAGCCCTCAGATGGTGCTTTAATTTTAGTTTATTAAAAATGAGTTTTTTTTTGTGATCAATTCAGATGTAAATTACGTGAATTCATTGACATCAATAAAGGCTCAGTGGATGATCCACGGATATTGTGGGAGGCGACAAAGGGCTTCATTAGAAATTTTTAAATATCATTTGCTTCCTTCCGTCAGAAAATTCACCGTAAGAAAATTTCTGATTTAGAATCCAATCTCCGAACATTAGAACATGCAAACCAACACACTTTTTCTGATTGTACAGCAACTAAAATTGAAACTGTAGGGAAAGAACTTAATTTATTATATAGAGAGCGATCAGAATTTCTTAGTCAAAGATCTAGACAAAATTATTATTTTCAAGGTAGCAGACCTAGCCATTTATTGGATCTAAGACTACGTAATAGTGAGCAATGTTCTAATATAACAGCTGTGAAATCTCAAACCGGTGAGGTTCTGACTGACCAGAAGAGCATAAATGACACTTTTCGCTCCTTCTATTGTGATCTATATAGTTCCTACTCTAAATGTGAAGCTACATCTTACATTTCTTTTTTATCTACTCTTTATCTTCCACATCTGGAAGAATCAGACTCTGATTCTTTAGCTATGCCTTTATAACTTATTGAATTAGAATCATCGATTAAAGTAATGAGCAAGGGGGAATCCCCGGGCCTAGATGGCATACCAATTGAATTCTACTTTACCTTTTGGTCTGACTTGGGGCCACTTATGCTAGATATGATGCAGTACTCGATTGATCAAGGTTGCTTCTCACAAAATATGAACATGGCCATTATATCTCTCCTATTAAAAAGACATAAAGACTCTACTTTATGTTCAAGCTACCGCCCACTTTCTCTAATTGGTACAGATATTAAAATTTATGCAAAAGTTTTAGCCAGTCGTCTAGAAGGTTTTATGACTAAACTTGTTAATCATGATCAAACAGGGTTTATTAAATCTTGTTCTTCTTCAGATAATCTGAGAAGACTACTTCATATAATCTCTTTATCTGATCAGTTGATTTCTCCTTCTGCAATACTCTCTTTAGATGCAATGAAAGCATTTGACCCTTTGGAGTGGAACTATTTGTGGGCAGTGCTTGATCATCTAGGTTTTAACTATCTTTATAAATATGACTAAAATCCTCTATGCTAATGCTTTAGCCATCATTCTTACTGGCCAGATTAGTTCACAATCATTTCCATTCGCAAGAGGCACCCGTCCGGGTTGTACTCTTTCACCTTTACTGTTTGCTTTATCGCTAGAATCTCTTGCTCAAGCTGTACGTCAGTCAGAACTAATACTTCCTATCTCAATTAAGAACGTTACATCACATATCTTTATTTACAGATGACATATTACTATTTTTAGATAATACATTTCTATCAGTCCCCCATGTTTTACATTTATTTAACCAGTTTAGTAATCTATCAGGGTACAAAATTAATTGGACAAAGTCATATTTGCTCCCTCTTAATTTCTGTGTTGGGTCTGCAACATTTTTTAGTTTTATTCCAGTGGTGCGTTCTTTCACATACCTAGGTATAGATATTTTTATCCGTCCTTGCAGGATATTATCTCAAATAATTTGAATAAAAACTTGGCTAAAATTACTTCAGATCAGGCAAATTGGACACATCTTCCTACTTCTTTCCATGCAAGAATATCTGTTGTCAAATGAACATCCTTCCTCGGGTTAATTTCAATTTTTCTATGATTCCTCTACCCCGACCTGCTGGCTATTGGAAAAAATTTGATTCAGTTATCTCTAAATATTTTTGGAATGGTAAACGCCCCCGAATTAAATTATCTACTCTACAGCGTAACAGGTCAGATGGTGGCTGGTCATTTAAAAATTTTAAAGTATACGCTGATTCCTTTAATCTTCGTGCTCTATCAGCCTGGTTTAAACCAAATGTGTCAACCTCATGGTGGGCTTTTGAAGAATCTCTTGTTTCTCCATACAGTTTTGAACATTTGGTTTTTGCTGGTGTCTCACTCAGACAGTGTAAACTTAATTTTGGCCCTATCTTAACACATTTTATCTCTACTTGGAGAATGGTGACCAGGAAGATAGAGCCAAACTTGAGGTGGCATTGTCACTCACCCTCGTTTCTTAATAATAATTGTTTATCAGGCAAAACCCGTTTTACTGTCCACAATGGACTAAATGTAAAGTAATTTCATTTGGGGCCATTTTTGTTGACAAAGGTCTGCAATCATTTCAAGATATTAAGACTCTTTTTAATCTACCAGGTACCTCCTTTTTCCTGTTTCTTCGCATTAGGTCGGCACTTTGCGCGTATGGATTTACCTGGTATGGACAATTGCCTATACACCCCTTGCGAAAAGTTATTCTCCTTCAGTTATTTACTCTTTTCTCCTCCAACAAACATACAAACCATTATCCATAACAACTATCTGGTCTAAGGACATCAGTGGTGACTTACAAACTTTATTTTCTGATCAAATTTGGGAGACAATCATATCATCCTCAAAAAATCCAAATCATCAGATGATCCATTGGAAATTATTACAGACTCTATTAGTCCCCTTCAAAATGCTTCTATATGCATGTGTCACCTTCCCCAAATTGCAATTTATGTCCACAAGGGGTACTTGGTACATGTTTACATTTTTGGGGGGAATGCTTTGCACTTTCTTCTTTCTGGTCTCAGCTTGCGCACGATATAGCATTCTTATTAGAAAAGTATATGGTTTTGACTCCAGATCTTTTCTTTTTAAATAATTTTTCAACATTGTCACTGTCTCAGCAACGGAGAAACTTACTTTTAGCTGCTCTTACTGCTGCAAAAAAAAAATTTTAGTTAGTCGGTGGGTTCCTCCCCATTCAATGACCAGACGTATATGGGGCTTATCTTTGCTTTACATTGTTTCTATGGAACTATCTACAGCTCGTATTCATGGAGCAATGAAAAAAACTTTGAAAACCTGGAGTGCTATCTTTGACATTGTTAAATCTTTTGTATCTTCTTTTTGATGTATAATTTATTTAGAATTTGTGTATATTTTGATTTATTTATTTATTTTTCTTCTTTGTGTTATTGAGTATTGCACTTTAAACTTTTCACCACTGCAGTGTCTTGCTTCTCTTGGCACAGTGTGTGTCTACCTGGTAGGTTGGTGGGTGGGGAGTATGGTTGCAGTCTGGATTGGTATCTCACATTTTGTATTGTACTGAAATGTCTGCTTAATAAAAACAATTGTTCACAAAAAATACACAAGTTTCACAATTTGAGTTGAATTAATAAATAAACTTTTAGACAACATTCTTATTTATTGAGATGCAACTGTACTCCTGCATTAGAAAATCTGCAGTAATTCTTTCTGTGGGCAAGTCTGCTATTTTTTGTTCACCCAGCTTACCTTTGTGCCATTTGCAGAAGGTACAGCTTGAAAGATTTTTTTTCTGGCTGTTGCATTGGCATGAGTATTCCAATATTTTTCCTCTTAATATAGAGAGCATATAATTTATTCCACTATAGCCACATTGTACATGAAAATGCCAAAGAATCAGTTGAAATATGCTGGTGTTTGGATAAAATAATAGGATGTTTCTGTGACGGCTGGTGAAAGGACAGTCTGGAAACAATAGCGAGTTTATAGTTTTAATGAGAAGATATGGCGATGGTACATAAACAAACAATAACGATGAGACAGCGATACTCTGAGGGGATGGTGAAGCGGTGAGAAGTCCAGATGGTGGTGGAGAGAAGGTGAGTAATCCGGATGCAGACGGCAGGAGAGAGTGGCACAGGAACTGCGGGGAATAGAGCCAAAGGTAAGTGTCTGTGGCTGGGTGAACGTGCGAAGAGTGGATGAGGTTCTGGGGAAACACAGACATCCAAACGCAAAACAACACTGAAGCCAGACGGAGGGTAAACACATCGAACATAGAACAACGATTTCACAAACACAAGACGTGATACAAGCCATTATATGGTGGATGAGTAATGAGTGGTAGCTGTTGCTGATACAATTAACGGAGACGCCCATAACTAATCAATGCAGACGCAGAATACACAGAATTCACCACAAAGTGTAAACATCCCGAGATCACGGTTTACCAACCGTGACAGTACCCCCCCCACCCCCCCACCCACCAAGAACTCCTCCTGGAGTTCCCAGAAGGGCCTACCTGCTGATTGTATTCATCAATAAGGGAGTGATCCAATATGTCCCTAGCAGGTACCCAACTCCTCTCCTCCGGACCGTAACCTTCCCAGTCCACCAGATGCTGGAATCCTCGTCCCCTCCGTCTCGAGTCCAGAATGCGATTAACCGAATAGGTCGGTTCCCCATCTACGAGACGCGGCGGGGGAACCGGAGTAGGCGGATTAATACGTGCATAAAACACGGGTTTAATTTTGGATACATGAAAGGCGGGGTATATCCTCTTGTACGCAGGAGGTAGTTTGAAGCGGACTGTCACCGGACTAATGATTTTGGTGATAGTGAATGGGCCGATAAATTTGGGAGCTTATTTATTAGAAACGGATCGCAAGGGAATGTTACTGGTAGAAAGCCACACTTTTTGACCCACGACGTAGACGGGAGGCTTTGACCGGTGGCAATCGGCCTTGGCCTTAGTGCGCTCCCTCACCCGGAGCAGAGTCTCACTGGCTCTGGTCCAGGTGTGGTGACACCTCTGGACAAACGCGTGAGCGGAGGGGACCGCGACTTCAGATTCCAGACTGAGAAACGCTGGTGGCTGGTACCCTACACTACACTGAAACGGAGAGAGGCCTGTAGCTGACACTGGCAACGAATTGTGGGCGTACTCCACCATAGAGAGTTGTTGACTCCAGGAAGAAGGATTCTTGGAGACCAAACATCTCAACGTCCTCTCTAAATCTTGGTTGGCTCGCTCAGATTTTCCGTTGCTTTGGGGATGATAACCCGACAACAAGCTAACTGACGCTCCTAATAATTTGCAAAACTCTTTCCAAAATTTGGATATAAACTGAGATCCCCTGTCTGAAACCATGCCTACTGGGAGGCCATGAAGCCGAAAGACGTGATCCAAAACAGTAACCGCTGTCTCCTTGGCTGTCGGTAATTTGGGCAAGGGAATGAAATGTGCCGCCTTCGAGAACCGGTCCACTATGGTCAAAACGACCGTCATGCCATTAGAGGGTGGTAACAAAATCTAGCGCGATATGGGACCAGAGTCTCGAAGGGACAGACAGCGGTTGAAGAAGCCCATCAGGAGGTCGGTTAGATGACTTACCACTGGCGCAAACTGAGCAAGCCAAAACAAAATCGCGGACATTGCGAGCCATACGTGGCCACCAGAATCGTTGTCTAACCAAACCATTAGTTCTACTTATCCCTGGGTGACAAGCCATGTTGGAACAATGACCCCACTGGACAACTTCGGACCTTAACTCCTCCGGCACAAATAAGCGGTTCGGTGGGCAACCGGACGGAGGCATTACCCCTTCTAAGGCCGTCTTGACCTTCAACTCGACCTCCCATACGAGTGCTGAGACCACTGATTTCTCAGGCAAAATACACTCGGGAGTAACGGGACGGGTGGAGGGATCAAAAAGACGTGACAAAGAATCGGGTTTGAAATTTTTGGAACCCAGGCGGTACGATAGGGTAAATTCAAAACGGCCGTAAAAAAGTGCCCACCGAGCCTGCCTGGAATTGAGTCTTTTGGCAGTTCTGATGTATTCTAAATTCTTGTGATCGGTCCAAACAATAAAGGGAACCCCTGAACCCTCTAACCAGTGGCGCCACTCCTCCAATGCTAATTTGACCGCCAACAACTCTCTATTGCCAATGTCATAATTACGTTCGGCAGGAGATAATCGATGTAAAAAAAACACGCAAAGGTGTATCTTATCGTCTGAAGCAGCACGTTGGGACAACACTGCTCCTACCCCCACCTCTGATGCGTCGACCTCTACCACGAACTGCCATGTGGGATCAGGGGCCACAAGGATGGGAGCCGAAACGAAGCGGTTCTTGAGGTTAGTGAACGCAGCCTCAGCTGCGTCAGACCACCTGAACGGAGTACTGGGAGAGGTCAAGGCTGTCAGAGGTGAGGCTAGTTGGCTGAAATGAAGATGAAGAAAAAAATCAGTATGTCATCCAGGTAAACATATATAAACTGATCTACCATATCTCTCAACACTTCATTCACGAGTGCTTGGAAAAACCCGGGCGAGTTGGAGAGCCCGAACGGCATCACCAAATACTCAAAGTGCCCTCTAGGGGGGGTTAAAGGCAGTTTTCCATTCATCCCCCTTCCTGATGCGGACCAAATTATAAGCATTACGTAAATTCAATTTTGTGAATACAGATGCTCCCTGCAACCTCTCAAAAGCTGAAGACATGAGTGGTAAAGTATGAGTGTTCTTAATCGTAATGTTGTTCAACTCTTGGTAATAAATACAAGGTCGCAGCGAGCCATCCTTCTTACCCACAAAAAAGAACCCCGCCCCCGCTGGAGAAGAGGAAGGACGGATGAACCCAGAGGCTAAGGAATCAGAAATGTATTTCTCCATGGCCTCCCTCTCAGGAATAGAAAGAGAGTATAACTTGCCTTTAGGCAGAGATTTAGCTGACACTAAGTCTATGGCACAGTCGTAGGGACGATGTGGAGGAAGAGAAGCAGCCGGGGACTTACTGAACACTTCCTTCAGGTCCAGATACTCAACGGGCACGTTTGGCAAAACCATGGTCTCTTTCTGAAAGACAGAAACAGGAACAACAAGACAAGCAGAAACCAGACAAGACTCATGACAACTTTTACTCCACAATGTGACAGTGTTAGAACCCCATTCCACTCGTGGATTATGTTTGAACAACCAGGGGTGATCTAAAACAATGGGAGCAACAGGGGAGTCCATGAGATAAAAGGATATGGTTTCTTGATGGTTTCCAGATGTGATCAGTGTGATGGGTTCTGTATGGTGTGTGACGTGAGGCAGTTCCTGGCCATTGAGTGCGGTGACATGGATGGGGAGAGACACAGGAAGGACAGGAATGTTCAGGTGATGTGCAAGTGAAGAATCAATGAAATTACCTTCGGCTTCGGAGTCCAGAAGGGCTTGACATTCATGATGTGAGTAATGTCTCATCTTGGAGAGGGAGAGGACGCTGGCGCTGTGTGTTCGCCGCTTCTCCACTCTGCTCGCCTGCGATTTTTAAACTGTGTTTTTAAACTATGCTTATAACTGCAAGGAGCACCTACCTACTACTATTTTTGCTGCTGTGCTGGTGTTGTCTGCTAGCTAGCGCTGTCTGGCTGACATTCTCGGTCAGAATGGCACTCCGCTATTCCAGCTCGCAACTTCGTGGACTACATCGCGCAACCACACCTGGATTTAATATGGCCATCATCAAAGAACTTGGACTCCTTCGCCGTCCGCGGTACATTCATAGAGGATCTGGTCGAAAATTAATCTTCCATAACCATCCAAACAGCTCTTCAACAAGCATTCCTTCTCTCTGGTCATCCGTCGCATGCTTGACGCGTCATCAGAATGCCGCTGCTCCAGTCACTATCAACAATGGAAATATTCCAGCCTGCGAGGAGTGGATTTTAATGTTTTGTGTCCAGTTCAGAGATTCACCCCTCAGTCATTGGTTAAATTCGAACTCTTTAACACTCAATCCATCAATAATAAATCTGTACTGATTGAAGAACACATTAGGGAGAAAAGACTTGACTTCATGTTTTTAACAGAAACATGGCATCAGCCAGAGGTGTTCTCTGCCCTAAATGAAGCCTGTCCCCCTGGATACAGTTACTTGGAGGCAGCTCGCAGCACCGGACGTGGTGGTAGCCTAGCTGTCATTCACCGACAGGACCTGGAGTTGTCCCGCTGCCTGCGACATCTTCATTTTCCAATGACTGTTCTCCTTATTTATCGGCCCCCTAAGCAAAATTCTATGTTTATCCCGGAAATATCTGATCTCCTCACTACTCTTTGTACTACCTCGGCCAATACTATTATCATGGGAGATATAAAAATTCATGTTGACACCCCCTCATGTCATCTTGCTGCTGATTTTCTTCAGCTGCTATACTCCCTCAACCTACAACAACATGTTGATGTCCCCACACATTCCAAGGGACACATACTTGATTTAATCATTTCAAACTCAGCTCTCATCAGTAACCTACAGGTTTATGATCTTGGAGTTTCAGATCACAAGGTTGTGGCAATGGAGTTGCCCCTTCCTTTCTCTCACATCAAACCAAAGAGACAGATCTACTACAGAAAGTTGAAAAACATCAATGCGGATGTCCTGGTCCAGGACCTTCAACATATCTCCTCTCTCTCCATTGGCCTTTCTGACTTGGTTTCCGTTGCTGACTCGGTGGATTTTTATAACCAGTCCCTGAGCAGTCTCCTGGACCTCCATGCCCCTCTGATATCGAGGACCGTCTCATTCACATGATCAGCACCTTGGTACACCTGCGAGCTGCGAAAGATGAAAGCGGCTGGGCGTGTCCTTGAGCGGCGGTTCAAGGCCTCTGGACTGACTGTTCACAAACAGGCAAACAGGGAACAAAAGAGGGCTTATGCAGAAGCTCTGAGACGGTATTATTCCACTATCATCAATAACAATCCTGGAAACTCAAAACAACTTTTTTCAACAATAAACCACCTTCTCAAACCCCCCGTACTCTCCCACTCTGAGACCACTGAGGAGAGGTGTAATATGTTTATTACCTTTTTCAAACAAAAAGTAAATAATATCCGCTCTCAACTCACTACCACTGCTGCTCTGACTTCTCCAACGGAAGATCCAGCATTGAAGATTGTCCAGCCCCTCAGCTCTTTCACTGATGTCACACAGGAAGAAGTGGAGGATGTTATCAGAAAGATGAAGCCGGCCACCTGTGCCCTGGATCCCTTCCCTTCCACTCTGCTGAAGGCCAACCTCTCTGTTGTCTCTCCATTCATCACCAAGATAATAAACAACTCCCTTCTGGTTGGTCATATCCCATCCACATTAAAAACCGCTGTCATCAACCCTCTACTTAAAAAATCAACTATGGACCCTGAAGTTCTCTGCAACTATAGGCCCATTTCAAACCTACCATTTCTATCAATGGTTTTGGAAAAAACAGTTGCAGTACAACTTCATACTCACCTTAAAAAAAAATAACCTGTTAAAAATAACTGAAAAAATTCAGTCGGGTTTCCGCCCTGGTCATAGCACTGAAACAGCCTTGGTCAGGATCACAAATGACCTTCTGATGGCAGCAGATACTGGTTCCCCATCACTACTTATCCTGCTAGATCTAACAGCTGCTTTTGACACAGTAGACCACAACATTCTCTTACACCGCCTGAAATACACCATCGGACTTTCAGAAACTGTTTATGACTGGTTCATTTCATATCTGACTGGCAGAACGGAGTACGTTGCCCTGGGCAAAGCCAAATCACTCACTCATAATGTCACCTGTGGTGTTCCTCAGGGCTCTGTGCTGGGTCCCACACTTTTCTCCATTTACATGCTCCCCCTCGGTAAAATCATTGGTATATCATTCCATTGTTATGCTGATGATACACAGCTGTATTTAAGTACAACCCCCACTTTCTCTGCTCCCCTACCAACATCCATACTGACCACCTGCCTGAAGGAGATAGAGATGTGGATGAAGCTCAATTTCCTTCAGTTAAATTGCTCTAAAACTGATGCCATCTTAATTGGTACACCACATCAACTTCGCACTTCAACCATCACCAGCATCACTTTTTCCGGCCAAAATATCTCCCTTTCCACATCGGTCAGTAATTTAGGTGTCAAAATGGATCCTCATCTCACCTTTGACACCCACATTAAACACCTATGCAAGACCTCATTCTTCCATCTCAAGACAATTGCCAAACTCCGTCCAACACTCAGCATGGAGGATGCAGAGAAGGTCGTCCATGCCTTTGTTTCTTCCAGGCTGGACTACTGTAATGCACTCCTCATCGGGATCTCTGGCAAAAGCATCCAGAGACTTCAATACATCCAAAATAGCGCTGCCAGAATCCTGATGAGGGTGTGCAAGCATGAACACATTACCCCCATCCTGAAATCTCTTCACTGCCTCCCTGTTACACTGAGAATTGCCCCCCTCTACCTGCAGGAACTTCTCACCCACCCGACCTTTTCACACTCTGCACGCGCTCTTCGTTCTGCAAACTCAAACATCCTCCAAATTCCCAGAACAAAACTTTGCAGCATGGGTGATAGGGCCTTTTCATCGGCTGCTCCGAGGCTGTGGAATACCCTCCCGGACTACCTGAGGGCCCCACAGACTACTGATGCTTTTAAACGCAACCTAAAAACATTTATTTTTATAAAAGCTTTTCAATGAACGTTTTTATAGGCTTATGTTGTTATGTTTTCTTTTTATTGAATTACTTTGATTTTTAGATCCTCTGTAGCACTTTGAGATTGTCCAAATGTAAAGTGCAGTACAAATAAAATTTATTATTATGTTGATTCTTCCATCGCAGTCTCACCGGAGGGAGGGTCGATGATGTTGGTGAGGACTTCTCAGCGGAGATCCCACCCGATAGTAGCCTCAGATTTACTATCGGGCTGACTATTTTACCGAGCAAGAGTAGGTGTTATGACAGGGCCTCCGCATTATAGACATAGTCCATGGGATCTCCGCCATTCCCTTTCCCTCCGGGACAGCCGAGCACTACCCACCTGCATGGGCTTGTGATCGTCGACAGAACCGACCGTACTCTCTCGACTCATGTGCCCCCTACCAGGAGAGAAGGGAGGCTTTGTAGGACTGTGTTGGCGGCCCAGACGATTAAACCTGGCCTCCACACGCAACGCCAGATCAATGAGTTCCTTGCCAGAGTTCCGAGAGGTGATGGGCGGCCTCCCTGCCAGTTGCGGCCCGGTCGAAGACTCTCTTCATTTCATCCAATAGGAGGTGGAATGAGGCACAACACGGGTGTTGATTCTCCCACACTGCCGTTCCCTATAAGGCAGCCTTGCCAGAGAGAAGTGTGAGCGTGAACGCTACTTTGGATTCTTCCAGGCTGTAGAGCGAAATGCATCGAACATTTGTTAAGAAAGGTTCTACAAAATGCTGGCTCACCCGCATAGTTCTCCGGCAGTGGTAGTCGCGGCTCTGGCCGGAAGTGGTCCTCGAGAATCCCCGGGGGAACGGACGGCGCAGGTGGTGCGATGGGCGCAGTGGGAGACGTGATCTGATGGATCTGCTGGGTGAGCTCGGACACCTGTGCCACCAACACTTGGACAGCGCGTCCAGTGTTCGAGATGCTCTCCTGCTGATGATCCATTCTTTTGACACTGTGGTGCATGAAGTCGGTGAAGGTATTGGTGCTCGCTGCTTCCATGATGGTGAGATCGTTCTGTGACGGCTGGTGAAAGGACAGTCTGGAAACAATAGCGAGTTTATAGTTTTAATGAGAAGATATGGCGATGGTACATAAACAATGACGATGAGACAGCGATACTCCGAGGGGATTGTGAAGCGGTGAGGAGTCCAGATGGTGGTGGAGAGAAGGTGAGTAATCCGGATGCAGACGGCGTGAGGCAGCAGGAGAGAGTGGCACAGGAACTGCGGGGAATAGAGCCGAAGGTAAGTGTCCGTGGCTGAGTGAACGTGCGAAGAGTGAATGAGGTTCTGGGGAAACACAGACATCCAAACGCAAAACAACACTGAAGCCAGACGGAGGGTAAACACATCCAACATAGAACAGTACCTCCAGAAAAACGCGGATTATTTTCCTTGATTTTGCGGCAGGTTTTCTTGAAAAACGCAATGGGATATTTTTGCAATCTTATGCGATGAAATTGCGGGAACTTGCAAAAACTGCGGATTGACGAAAAAGAGAAAAAAAGGTGACAAGAGTTTAAGAGTAATGAGTGGCAGCTGTTGCTGATACAATTAACGGAGACGCCCATAAATAATCAGTGCAGACGCTGAACACACAGAATTCACCACAAAGTGTAAACATCCCGAGATCACGGTTTACCAACCGTGACAGTTTCTTTTCTTCAAGCATAGCAGCTTTGCATAACCTCCCATCGATTCTTAGAAATCCATCTTGCAGAATGGGACTCACCTTGTGAATAAAACTGTCTTTTTTTTCCAGACCTTCCATATTTCACTGATGAAATTTCAATGCTGAACTTTTCCCATTGACAGAACTGGATAAGAGCATTTTCTGCCTCAAAAATATTTGTTGAGAGCTCTTTCTTGAGTTCTGTATCATCATCATTAACTATGTTTGAGTCAATGTTTTCATGTGACCTCTTAAAAAATTGGTTCTCTTAGAAACTCTGGTCCATTTAACCACCTTTTGTTGGTTATGAGCTGCTGTACATTCATTCCCCTGGATGTACCATCTGCAGGGTTTTGTGAAATATGAATATAACGCTACACATCCAAAGCTTCTTTGATGACAGAAATTCTTTTAACCATGAAGGTACGGAATCTCTTATTTTCATTCCTTATGTACTTCATGACAGATGTGCTATCAGTCCAAAAACACGAATATTCCAGTTGAAGCCGAAGTTGTTCTCTGAGTATTTTGTCAATGCCAATGGCTAAGACTGCAGCAGTTAACTCAAAACAAGGAATGGTTACTCATTTTGGGGTGCCATTCTGGCTTTGCAAAGCAGAAAGGAAACATTCAATTCAATTCAATTCAAGTTTATTTGTATAGCGCTTTTTACAAAATAAATCGTTACAAAGCAACTTTACAGAAAATTATGTTTCTACAATATTTAGTAGTAGCTAGTAGTTTGTGCACATTTGACAGGATTTTAGAAAAAATAATAATAATAATACAAGACGTAGTCAGCTAGACGATGAACTATCAATATTATTAAGTTATTATATGATTCAGTCACACATTTAGCAATAATTGTTAGTTCTGTTTGTTGATTCAAGGTTAGCATCATCTGGGGTCCTCTGAGGGTCAGCATCATCTCTTCTCAGGTGTTCTGGATCCAGACTGGAAACATGAACAGCACTGTTACTAGTCTGTAGTCTCAAGTGAAGTGGCATCTGAAAAATGGTGTAATTTGGCACTATCTGATTGTCCAAAATGACATGGTTTCATAGATCTGTCAAAATTGAAAGTGCTTAACTGATCCTAGTTACTAATCAATTTAACCCACCTTTGTTCAAGAAATTTAGGAATCTCATCATCTCAGTTATGGATCGTTCTACACAACGCCTGGAGGATGAGTTTGTCTGAAAGTATCAGTGGAACAAGATATCCTTAAGGATAATATGCTGAACTAATGACTGACATTCTTTCTTTGCAAACAGTTGAACAGAAATTGAAGTTTTCAGTCTGTATGCGCCATTACAGCCTAATTGTTAGAGAATCAGGCTTGGATCAATCTTGTTCTGCAATGGACTGCAAGACCTCACTGCTGTTACTGACCCACTGAGTTAGATGGAAGCCTTGTTTGTGACAGAGAGTGCTAAGATCTTTGACTATTGGGATTGCCTCATACTCTGTAGGTAAGCTTTTTAGGCAATTATCCATGTAGAAGTTGTTATATACATTGTCAATTACAGTAAGTGGACAGCCCAAAGGCCCTTTTTACAGCCGCGGTGTGTGTAAAGTGCATTTGCAGCTTTTGACCACTGAGTGACGCTTTAACCACAAGTTATCAAACAAGCGCATCAAAGCACATTTTCACAAATAGACGTCAATTTTGCCTCACTGATGTGTTGCATTTGATGGCTTCAGTCACAGAAAATGAAAGAAAAACACTATAGTTAAAATATTTAATATATTAAATATGTAATATTCACAGATGAAAGTTTGGTACTTATGAAGTTATGTGCATTTCTTAGAATGAATTCAAGCAGGATAAATGTCAAGCCTGAGCCTGAGCCTGTGCTTATATTTTCTCTAAGCTACATGGTATTAAACCATATTTTAGACTTGATACATTTAAAAGGTGTCCAGTATTATTTATATTATATGAATTATGTGTTATATTATTCAAAATAAACTGTCGTTTACTTTGCATCGGAGCATTAAAAGTGGTAGCCTATTTTAGGGTGGTAGGATACATGGATTAATATGCAATGTCAATATTTAGGGCCCGAGCACCGAGGTGCGAGGACCCTCTTGTATCTGCTTTGTTTATTAGGGCTCAAGCCCAAAGGGCGAGAGGCCTATTGTTTTCCTTAGGATTATTTTTTATTATTATTATTATTAGGGCTCAAGCCTGGAGGGCGAGAGCCCTATTGTTTTCCTTAGGATTATTTGTTATTATTATTATTTTTCTTCAAGGTTTCGGGGGCTTTTGGGGCCCTTAACATGCTTAAAAAGTCTTGAAAATTGGCACACACATTGGAACCTGCGGCCATTAGGGCCGGGCAGAGACTGATACACGGGCGTGGCACAGGGGCTCTACAGCGCCCCCTGGAATACTGAGGGCCATATATCATACATACTTGCACGTAGACACACGAAACTCGGTACACATGTAGATCTCATCAAACCAAACAACTTTTGTACTGCATGTCATAGGCTCCGCCCAACAGGAAGTTGGATATTTAGGGTTTAGTATTCATATTTTTCGTCAAAGTTGTGGGGGCTTTTGGGGTCCTTAACATACTCAAAAACTCTTGAAAATTTGCGCACACTTTGGAATCTGTGGCCTTTAGGAGCCTGCAGAGGCTGGGACCCGGGCGTGGCACAGGGGCTCTATGGCGCCCCCTGGAACACAGTCATAAATGTTGATGTATAGCTCACACATACTTGCTCGTATTAATATGAAACTCAGTACACATATAGATCTCATCGTGCTGAACAACTTTCGTACTGCATGTCATTCGGCTCCGCCCAACAGGAAGTCAGCTATTTAGAGTTATGTAAAAAGCGCATGCTCTGGAATTTGAAATACTTGTCATAGGTTTTTTTGCCGATTGCCACCAAATTCGGTCAACATGATCTCAAGACATTGGGGATGAAAAATTGCCAGGGGATTTTTGATATCTCGAACGGTTTGCTCGTGGCGAGGTGTTGAAATTATGGCGAGAAATGAGAAACAGGAAGTGTCTAATACCATCCACATACATTTCCTGATTTTAATCAAACTGCATCAGATTATTCGTTGTATGATGTCGATCGCATATATGTGACTATTAGGAGTCAAAGTTATAGCGCCACCAACTGGCAGCAGGAAGTGTGTCATTTTCAAAATGATTTGAATTCAGCATCTTATTTTTACTCGATTTGCTTCAAACTTCATCAGAATAATGTTAAAACACAGCCGATATAAATCTGCTGGGGGGATATTGATATCTAAAAATATTGTTGCCGTGGCAACATGTTAAACTGGAATACTTCTCAGGTGATTTTGAGGCATATAACATGCTTAGAATTTCATCAAACTCAGAACACATATCAGTATTTATGATAACTAGACACTGGCAAAAGTTCATAAGAGGGCGTGGAAGAGGCACTCTATAGCGCCACCTTTTGTCAAAAGTGGCGGGGTTAGTTTTAGCTACAGACACCAAACTCGGTACAAAAATTTTTCTTATCAAGACGGACAACTTTCTAATTCACAGTCATCAGCTATGATCAACAGGAAGTCAGCTATTTTGATTTGAATGTGGATTTTTTTTTTACATTTAGCTGTGAATTAATGCATACTGCTCAGAGGAGAGTAACACTATACACACCAAACTTTGTCTACATGATGCCAAAACATTTTAAACAACTTAAATTGCCAATGGATTTTGGATAGCTTAAACGGTTTTGTCGTGGTGATTTTTTTAAATGACAGTAAAAATGGAATTATTAATTTTCCTGCATTTTTAAATTCCAAACACTTCAAAACCTTTTTTCGTACAGAAAAAAAGTCATTCTGAGTAAATATGGATAGTTTCACGACTTTACAACACTGTATGGATAACAGAAAATTAAAAAACTGTCAGACAACTCATCTCACTCTGTCCCTCTGTTTGAGTGTGTGTGCTTCAGACTTCCATTGTCTGAGAGAAATAGCGCCCCTACAGGTTCAATTCCCGGACTTTTACTTTCACTTTTAAATCGGTTAAAAATACAAATAAATACTTAGATTTAATTCACACTGACAAGCTAAACCAACATATCTGATTATTACCGGTTCAGGGCTCATGGATAAATTATTTCTTGCCAGAGATACGTGAGAAATAGGAGAGATGAATCACCGCTGTGATCACGAGCGTCTGGAGTAAAGAGCTCAGAAAAAACGAATTTATTCCTGTTTTAAAGCTTTTAAAAATAAATTATTACAGCGATATCACACAATCAACCAATTAGAACACACCAAGAGCTAAATTCAGATGTTTTTGAACTGTTTGTGTGAAAATGAATTATTTGCGGCTGCCTATCTGAAACCACCGCCTCCGATCAGCGCGTACAGTGTCGAGCTCAAAACAAACGAATTTATTCTTGTTTAAGAGCTTTTTTAAATAAAATATTACCACAAATGCACACAATAAACCCATTGTAACACTACAAGAGCTAAATGCAGGTGTCTGTGACCCGTTTAAGTGTGCAAGACTATTTGAAAGCGCGACTGGCAGAATAACATATATCTCTCGAGCTGCAGGATTCTGCCTTTCGTCGTACGAACGAACACATCACGGACAAGATTATTTCAAAATACATAATAGCTTGGCGACTATAAACGAAAACAGCCACGTGAACATAAACTGTTGAGAAATAAATCTGAAATGGATCTACTGGATTTTAATATTAAGTGACCGCATATACCAGCTGCTTCTGTCTTCAATTTTGATCCATATAAAAAATGAAACTCATTCATCTTGGCTGCTTTTTTTAATGTGTGTACGTATTTATTTATTTATTTATTTATTTATTTATTATTTTGCTCTAACAAGAATTAATCTATATTTAATTAAATCAATTACATTTTATTTTACATTTGATTTGTCCATTTCTGCATCTAAACGCCTAAAAACCTAAAACATGCTCTATTATACTATTGTTAGCAATTTCTTTATCGTCAAATTTATCTGGTGTACACTTTTATTTTCATAATAAACTTGTTTGTTAGATTATACACAGTTACAGTGGTCTATAATAAATATTAACAGGTTTTATTCAAGCTGTTTAGAATGATTGCAGTAGGCAAATGTTTTGAAATGTAAATAAAATAAAAAAAAAATTAAATAAATAAATAAATAAAAAACATTGGAAAAGAATAACTGTTGTACATTTTTATACATTTTGTATAATTTCATAGTTTATGCATTATAGTTATAAAAACAAATAAATTTAGCCACTCACATAAAATCTTATAGGCCTTATCCTTTTCTGACAGTTTTAGGGATTTTTAAAAATCCTAAAAAACCTTATTTGTGCTGCAAATAATAATTTCAAACTCAAACAGTAAATATTCAGTTCATGCTTTATAAAGCCTTGTCCCAATATTAATAGTCAGTAGTAAGCAGTTTATAAATACAGCTATAAATAGCTTGTTTTTGGTTTATAAGCACATTTATTAAAAAGGAGAGTAAAGGGTCAGTTATCTTCCTATGAAAAATAAAAAAATAAAAAAAAAACAAACAACATCACAGATTGATACAGAACTCAGAAATTTTATTGTGGATTTATGATAAAATCAGCCTGTAAATGAATTCATACTCCTCCTCATACTACTCCATACTCCTTTTTCAACATGATGCCAATATACTGAGATGTTAAATTGTGAATGGGTTTAGGATAGCTTAAATGGTGTTGCCATAGAGATTTATTAATGTAACATAAAAAAATACAATAGTTATTTTACTATATCTTTAAAAATTTTCATTCTAACTCTTCATAATTTTTTATATAAGTAGAAGTCCTCATTTGAAGGAAGCACAGTAAGTTTCATAGCTTTTTCATTTTCAAGAGCCAGCCTAAAATTAAAACTATCATAACTTATAAATCAAGCTTGCAATTCTTAGTACCAATAATGGTCACCAGAGGGAGTTATAGGATTACTTTTAAATAATTATTGTAAAACAAGTATGATTTAAATCATTTATAGAAATCTTTCAAAGAAAAATAATATGTATTTTATGTATTTTACTGATAAAATGACCCTCACTTAATTAGAATAACAAGCTGAAGTATTGTGAACTGTATATTAAGAATAATTCTTTATAAGCTTTATGGACAGATACGTTTTGAGTGACTCTTGAAGGTTCAGCACCACATCCTCTTTTACCACTGTTTAAAGAATTTATCTTACAGAACAGGTGTGAATGAATTTTGGATAGCTTGAATGATTTTGCGTGGTGATTTTTTGAAATAACAGTAAAAAAGTAACCAGTAAATGTCTTTTATTTTTTTTAAAGTGCAGCTTCTAAACACTTCAAAAAAATGTACACATAGCAGACAAGTCATTCTGAGGAAATATGCATAGTTCCATGACTATACAACATTATATGGATGATAGAAAATTAAAAAACTATCATACATCTGATGTCACTCTGTCCCTCTGTCACTGTGGTTAATGTGTGTGTGTGTGTGTGTGTGTGTGTGTGTGTGTGTTTGTGTGTGTGTTAAGTGAATTAGGTGTGAAACTATCAGGGAGCATTTAGTCTCCAGCGCCAACATTTTACAGAACTGCCACTTTCCTGGAGTCTCAGAATTACAATGTGCCAGGTTCTGAGAGATCTAAGATTCCAAAAAATTATTTAATTAGAATTGTCAGGATCTTGGCAAGGAGGAACTCAGGTGCAGACAGGATTTACAACACAAACAGGTTTATTCACAAAAAGGGGAAAATAAAAACCCACGAGGGGGAAAACAAGGACTATGGCAGATACAAAAATAACTAAACAGGACTGATAAGGCAAGATAAACAAAGACTCAAAACTAGAGAACACTGACTACAAATAAACACTCACGGTATGCAGGACACAGTATCTTAAAGGGGTTACCAGGGTATTATCACGAATCACAATCACAATCACAATCACAATTCTTAGGGAACAAATCTCAATGAACCGACGCAAGACAGAGCACACTAGGAAAGCTAAATAGGGGGAACAATCAAGACACGACAGGTGGCACAGATGGGACAATCAAGACACGACTAGGTTAACAAGGGGGGCGGGGCAAGGGAACGAGACAACACAAGCACATGGCCCAAAGGCAAGGCCATGTGCTTGTACACAAAACATGGGTCTGTCATGATCCTGCCTCAAGACTAGGAAAAATCAAGGACACGAGGGCAGAATCATGACAGAACCCCTCCCTTAAGGAGCGGCTTCCAGACGCTCCTCAAGGGAACATCAAACACGGGACATGACTGACATGACAGACTGGGACACAGACACAAACCAACAAGACATGACAAATAACAACAAAGGCAAACATGAGTACACAACGGCAGGGTTAGGGTGACATATCAAAAAAAACAAACAGGGAAGGGGAGGGGGTGGGACCACAAAGTTCATGGGGGACAGACCAGGGTGAGTGGGTGGGGCAGGAGTTTTAGGAGGACGGGACGAAGGATGACGACGAGGGGTCCGGGCAGGTCTGGGTGGAGAGGGGTGGGGAGAGGTCTCTGGACAACTGACAGAGGACCTGACAGGGGCAGACACAGGATGCGGGGCAACACTTACGGGACGCGGGGCAACATCAACAGGACGAGGGGCGACTACATCAACAGGACGAGGGGCGACTACATCAACAGGGCACGGGGAGACAACATCTACAGGGCACGGGGAGACGACAGGACACGGGGATACAACATCTACTGGACACGGGGGGACAACATCTACTGGACACGGGACATCTACGGGACACGGGGCCACATCAACAGGATACATGACTACATCAGCAGGACACGGGGCAACACTCACGGGACACGGGGAGGCGACATCTACGGGACATGAGGAGACAACATCAGGACACTCGGGATTTCTGGGGACAGGGTCTGAGGACAAGACAGGACTGACGGGGACTTCTAGGATACGGACAAGACTAGACAAATAATCTGAAAAGGCTTTAGCCGCTAAGACAATTGGCATCTCCTTACGAGATGAGACACACTGAACTAAAGTCTTTGCTGCAGAGTCGGCCGCGGCACTCTCATGCGCTCTCACGACTGCTGACTTGCATACTGCCCTCTTCTTTGCCGGCTCGGGCACGCCAGCGCTCACCGCTGCTGGCTCGGACACGCTCACCGCTGCTGGCTCGGGCACGCCAGCGCTCACCGCTGCTGGCTCGGGCACGCCAGCTCTCTCCGCTGCTGGCACGGGCACGCCAGCTCTCACCGCTGCTGGCACGGGCACGCCAGCTCTCTCCGCTGCTGGCTCGGGCACGCTCACCGCTGCTGGGTCGGGCACGCCAGCGCTCTCCGCTGCTGGCACGGGCACGCCCACCGCTGCTGGCACGGGCACGCCCACCGCTGCTGGCACGGGCACGCCAGCGCTCTCCGCTGCTGGCTCGGGCACGCTCACCGCTGCTGGGTCGGGCACGCCAGCGCTCTCCGCTGCTGGCACGGGAGGAGACAGGGTCACAGGACCGGCAGGCCCCCTCTTCCTCCTCTTCCTCCTTGGGCGCGGTGCAGAGGCCACAGCTGGGTCAGAGGCAGGTTGGGGGAGTTTGGTCTCGGGCAGGGCAGTCTCGGACGCCGAAGACTCAGAAGTTGACTCCCATGAAAACCGTCTCCCTCGTTTCATGGGGAGACTGCTGGCTGTGGAGGGCACCACAGGACTCTGGGAGGGGCTTGCCTGATCCCCCAGGGTTGCCACGGCCAGGACACGACCCTCAGGGATCGTTGGCAGCTGGGTAGGTGGAGGGGACCTCTGGGGCTCCTCCTCTCGCCCGCTCGCTCCGGAACGACCTCCCCTGGTCCCCTGGAACACCACAAGGCGAGAGCCCTCAAAACAATCTCGCTGGCTGGCTGATGCCATCCAGCATTGCCTCCTGTCTGCTGAGTTCCTTCGTGGTCGGTTCATTCTGTCAGGATCTTGGCAAGGAGGAACTCAGGTGCAGACAGGATTTACAACACAAACAGGTTTATTCACAAAAAGGGGAAAATAAAAACCCACGAGGGGGAAAACAAGGACTAGGGCAGATACAAAAATAACCAAACAGGACTGATAAGGCAAGATAAACAAAGACTCAAAACTAGAGAACACTGACTACAAATAAACACTCACGGTATACAGGACACAGTATCTTAAAGGGGTTACCAGGGTATTATCACGAATCACAATCACAATCACAATCACAATCACAATTCTTAGGGAACAAATCTCAATGAACCGACGCAAGACAGAGCACACTAGGAAAGCTAAATAGGGGGAACAATCAAGACACGACAGGTGGCACAGATGGGACAATCAAGACACGACTAGGTTAACAAGGGGGGCGGGGCAAGGGAACGAGACAACACAAGCACATGGCCCAAAGGCAAGGCCATGTGCTTGTACACAAAACATGGGTCTGTCATGATCCTGCCTCAAGACTAGGAAAAATCAAGGACACGAGGGCAGAATCATGACAAGAATACTATGAAGTATTGTGAAATACTATATATTAAGACTTTATATATAGGCTTAATTAACAGATTAGAGTGACTCGTGAAGGACCAGCACCACCTCCTCTTGTCCGATGGTTTGAGGAATATATCTTCCAGAATCCGGGATTAAGATTTAGGAGCTCATTTTTATTCCACCTCCTTTCCTGAAAGTCTGTCTTGCAGAATTGACTAAAAATTAATCTTCACATTAATTCCTAATTATTTTGCAATTCTTTTTGTCAGTTCTTCTTGACCTGTTTTTCTCTTCCAGCTTTCCTGGACTATTGTATAGCACTCATAAATGATTAAATAAAAAATAATGGTAGTTATTAAGATTGATATGGTTTTGGAATTGGTAAAATGTGCTTGGAAAAAAATCACAATAAAACAATGTTTTAATGTTTAATTTGGAATATTAACTGACATGAATGAATGCTATATAAATATTGTTCATGTTAACATAATGTTTATAAATGAAATCTTATTGTAAAGTGTTACTAAAGTTATATATATATATATATATTGTTCTGTGAATGTGATTTTAAAGTCTAGATGATTCGGATTAACCCTTTAACTGCCATATCATTTAAAACCTCACTGCCAGAGGGATATTGTGAATGCATGTGCCCGCTGGGCACAGTTTACCTGATGCCACCGGGGTGGCGATGGCATTGGTGGCTTGAGCCCGCCATCGCTGCTTGCAGCTATATTTATTATTATTATTATTATTTTTTTCCAACGTCTCGGGGGCTTTTGGGGCCCTTAACGTGCTTAAAAAGTCTTGAAAATTGGCACACAGATTGGAACCTGCGGCCATTAGGGCCGGGCAGAGACTGATACACGGGCGTGGCACAGGGGCTCTACAGCGCCCCCTGGAATATGGAGGGCCATATATCATACATTCTTGCTCGTAGACGTATGAAACTCGGTACACATATAAATCTCATCAATCCAAACAACTTTTGTATTGCATATCATAGGCTCCGCCCAACAGGAAGTTGGCTATTTAGGGTTTAGTATTCAAATTTTTCGTCAAAGTTGTGGGGGCTTTTGGGGTCCTTAACATACTCAAAAACTCTTGAAAATTTGCGCACACTTTGGAATCTGTGGCCTTTAGGAGCCTGCAGAGGCTGGGACCCGGGCGTGGCACAGGGGCTCTACGGCGCCCCCTGGAACACAGTCAGAAATGTTGATGTATAGCTCACACATACTTGCACATATTCATATGAAACTCAGTACACATATAGATCTCATCGTGCCGAACAACTTTCGTATTGCATGTCATAGGCTCCACCCAACAGGAAGTCAGCTATTTAGAGTTATGTAAAAAGCGCATGCTCTGGAATTTGAAATACTTGTCATAGGTTTTTTTCTCGATTGCCGCCAAACTCGGTCAACATGATCTCAAGACACTGGGGATGAAAAATTGCCAGGGGATTTTTGATATCTCGAACGGTTTGCTCGTGGCGAGGCGTTGAAATTATGGCGAGAAATGAGAAACAGGAAGTGTCTAATACCATCCACATACAGTTCCTGATTTTAATCAAACTTCATCAGATTATTCGTTGTATGATGTCGATCGCATATATGTGACTATTAGGAGTCAAAGTTATAGCGCCACCAACTGGCAGAAGGAAGTGTGTCATTTTCAAAATGATTTGAATTCAGCATCTTATTATTACTCGATTTGCTTCAAACTTCATCAGAATAATGTTAAAACACAGCCGATATAAATCTGCAAGGGGGATATTGATATCTAAAAAATTGTTGGCGTGGCAACATGTCAAACTGGAATACTTCTCAGGTGATTTTGAGGCAAATACCATACTTAGAATTTCACAAAACTCTGAACACACATCAGTATTTCTGATAGGAACTTAAATTGTGAATGGATTTTGGATAGCTTGAATGGTTTTGCCGTGGTGATTTTTTGAAATTACCTTACAAAGGGAATCATTATTGTATTTTTAAAATGCAGCTTCCAAACACGTCAAAGAATTTTTTCATACAGATGAAAAAGTCATTCTGAGGAAATATGCATAGTTTCAAGACTTTACAACACTGTATGGATAACAGAAAATTAAAAAACTCTCAGACATCTCATCTCACTTTGTCCCTCTGTTTGAGTATGTGTGCTTCAGACTTCCATTGTCTGAGAGAAATTGCGCCCCTACAGGTGCAATTACCGGACTTTTACTTTCACTTTTAAATCGGTTAAAAATACAAATAAATACTTAGATTTAATTCACACTGACAAGCTAAACCAACATATCTGATTATTACCGGTTCAGGGCTCATGGATAAATTATTTCTGGCCAGAGATACGTGAGAAATAGGAGAGATGAATCACCGCTGTGACCACGAGCGTCTGGAGTAAAGAGATCAGAAAAAACGAATTTATTCCTGTTTTAAAGCTTTTAAAAATAAATTATTACAGCGATATCACACAATCAACCAATTAGAACACACCAAGAGCTAAATTCAGATGTTTTTGAACTGTTTGTGTGAAAATGAAATATTTGTGGCTGCCTATCTGAAATCACGCCTCCGATCAGCGCTTACAGTGTCGAGCTCAAAACAAACGAATTTATTCTTGTTTAAGAGCTTTTTTAAATAAAACATTACCACAAATGCACACAATAAACCCATTGTAACACATCAAGAGGTAAATGCAGGTGTTTGTGACCCGTTTAAGTGCGCAAAACTATTTGAAAGCGAGACTGGCAGAATAACATATCTCTCGAGCTGCAGGATTCTGGCTTTCGTCGTACGAACGAACACATCACGGACAAGATTATTTCAAAACACATAATAGCTTGGCGAATATAAACGAAAACAGCCACGTGAACATAAACTGTTGAGAAATATATCTGAAGTGGATCTACTGGATTTTAATATTAAGTGACCGCATATACCAGCTGCTTCTGTCTTCAATTTTAATCTATATAAAAAATGAAATTCATTCATCTTGGCTGCTTTTTTAATGTGTGTACGTATTTATTTATTTATTTATTATTTTGCTCTAACAAGAATTAATCTATATTTAATTAAATCAATTACATTTTATTTTACATTTGATTTGTCCATATCTGCATCTAAACGCCTAAAAAACTAAAAAATGCTCTATTATACTATTGTTAGCAATTTCTTTATCGTCCAATTTATCTGGTGTACACACTTTTATTTTCATAATAAACTTGTTTGTTAGATTATACACAGTTACAGTGGTCTATAATAAATATTAACAGGTTTTCTTCAAGCTGTTTAGAATGATTGCAGTAGGCTAATTTTTTTAAATGTAAATCCAAAAAAAAAAAAAAAAAAACATTGGAAAACAATGACTGTTGTACTTTTTTTATACATTTTGTATAATTTCATAGTTTATGCATTATAGTTATAAAACAAATAAATGTAGCCACTCACATAGAAATCTTAGGCCTTATCCTTTTCTGACAGTTTTAGGGATTTTTAAAAATCCTAAAAAACCCTAAATTGTGCTGCAAATAATAATTTCAAACTCAAAAAGTAAATAGTCAGTTCATGCTTTATAAAGCCTTGTCCCAATATTAATAGTCAGTAGTAAGCAGTTTATAAATACAGCTATAAATAGCTTGTTTTTGGTTTATAAGCACATTTATTAAAAAGGAGAGTAAAGGATCAGTTATCTTCCTATGAAAAATAAAAGATAAAAATAAACAAACAACAACACAGATTGATACAGAACAGAAAAATAAATTTTATTGTGGATTTATGATAAAATCAGCCTGTAAATGAATTCATACTCCTCCTCATACTACTCCATACTCCTTTTTCAACATGATGCCAATATACTGAGATGTTAAATTGTGAATGGGTTTAGGATAGCTTAAATGGTGTTGCCATAGAGATTTATTAATGTAACATAAAAAAATACAATAGTTATTTTACTATATCTTTAAAATTTTTCATTCTAACTCTTCATAATTTTTTATATAAGTAGAAGTCCTCATTTGAAGGAAGCACAGTAAGTTTCATAGCTTTTTCATTTTCAAGATCCAGCCTAAAATTAAAACTATCATAACTTATAAATCAAGCTTGCAATTCTTAGTACCAATAATGGTCACCAGAGGGAGCTATAGGATTACTTTTAAATAATTATTGTAGAAACGAGTATGATTTAAATAATTTATAGAAATCTTTCAAATAAAATAATATGTATTTTAGGAATTTTACTGATAAAAATGACCCTCACTTAATTAGAATAACAAGCTGAAGTATTGTGAACTGTATATTAAGAATAATTCTTTATAGGCTTTATGGACAGATACGTTTTGAGTGACTCTTGAAGGATCAGCACCACATCCTCTTTTACCACTGTTTAAAGAACTAATCTTACAGAACAGGTGTGAATGAATTTTGGATAGCTTGAATGGTTTTGTCGTGGTGATTTTTTGAAATAATAGTAAAAAAGGAACCAGTAAATGTCTTTTTATTTTTTTTAAAGTGCAGCTTCTAAACAATTAAAAAAAATGTACACATAAAAGACAAGTCATTCTGAGGCATATTTCCTCAGAATGACTGGTCTCATGACAATAGTTTCATGACTATACAACACTATATGGATGATAGAAAATAAAAAAACTATCATACATCTAATGTCACTCAGTCCCACTGTCACTGTGGGTAATGTGTGTGTGTGTGTGTGTGTGTGTGTGTGTGTGTTAAGTGAATTAGGTGTGAAACTATCAGGGAGCATTTAGTCTCCAGCGCCAACATTTTACAGAACTGCCACTTTCCTGGAGTCTCCAGAATTACTCGGTGTCCGGCTCTGAGAGACTTAAGATCCCAAAAAATGATTTAATTAGAATACCATGAAGTATTGTGAAATACTATATATTAAGGCTTTATATATAGGCTTTATGAACAGATTAGAGTGACTCGTGAAGGACCAGCACCACCTCCTCTTGTTCGATGGTTTGAGGAGTATATCTTCCAGAATCCAGGATTAAGATTTAAGAGCTCATTTTTATTCCACCTCCTTTCCTGAAAGTCTGTCTTGCAGAATTGACTAAAAATTAATCTTCACATTATTTCCTAATTATTTTGCAATTCTTTTTGTCAGTTCTTCTTGACCTGTTTTTCTCTTCCAGCTTTCCTGGACTATTGTATAGCACTCATAAATGATTAAATAAAAAATAATGGTAGTTATTAAGATTGATATGGTTTGGAATTGGTAAAAAATGCTTGGAAAAAAATCACAATAAAACAATGTTTCAATGTTTAAGTTTGGAATATTAACTGACGTGAATGAATGCTATATAAACATTGTTCATGTTAACATAATGTTTATGAATGGAATCTTATTGTAAAGTGTTACTAAAGTTATATATATATATATATATTGTTCTGTGAATGTGATTTTAAAGTCTAGATGATTCGGATTAACCCTTTAACTGCCATATCCTTTAAAACCTCACTGCCAGAGGGATATTGTGAATGCATGTGCCCGCTGGGCACAGTTTACCTGATGCCACCGGGGTGGCGATGGCACTGGTGGCTTGAGCCCGCCATCGCTGCTTGCAGCTATATTTTTTTATTAGGGCTCAAGCCTGGAGGGCGAGAGCCCTATTGTTTTCCTTAGGATTATTTGTTATTATTATTATTATTATTATTTATTATTATTATTTTTCTTCAAGGTTTCGGGGGCTTTTGGGGCCCTTAACATGCTTAAAAAGTCTTGAAAATTGGCACACACATTGGAACCTGCGGCCATTAGGGCCGGGCAGAGACTGATACACGGGCGTGGCACAGGGGCTCTACAGCGCCCCCTGGAATATGGAGGGCCATATATCATACATACTTGCACGTAGACGTACGAAACTCGGTACACATATAGAACTCATCAATACAGACAACTTTCGTATTGCATATCATAGGCTCCGCCCAACAGGAAGTTGGCTATTTGGGGTTTATTATTCATATTTGTCGTCAAAGTTGTGGGGGCTTTTGGAGTCCTTAACATACTCAAAAACTCTTGAAAGTTTGCGCACAATTTGGAATCTGTGGCCTTAAGGAGCCTGCAGAGGCTGGGACACGGACGTGGCACAGGGGCTCTACAGCGCCCCCTGGAACACAGTCATAAATGTTGATGTATAGCTCACACATACTTGCACGTATTAATATGAAACTCAGTACACATATAGATCTCATCGTGCCGAACAACTTGCGTATTGTATGTCATAGGCTCCGCCCAACAGGAAGTCAGCTATTTAGAGTTATGTAAAAAGCGCATTCTCTGGAATTTGAAATACTTGTCATAGGTTTTTTACTCGATTGCCGCCAAACTCGGTCAACATGATTTTAAGACACTGGGGATGAAAAATTGCCAGGGGATTTTTGATACCTCAAACGGTTTGCTCGTGGCGAGGCGTTGAAATTATGGCGAGAAATGAGAAACAGGAAGTGTCTAATACCATCCACATACATTTCCTGCAGAGGCTGGGACACGGGCGTGGCACAGGGGCTCTACAGCGCCCCCTGGAACACAGTCATAAATGTTGATGTATAGCTCACACATACTTGCACGTATTAATATGAAACTCAGTACACATATAGATCTCATCGTGCCGAACAACTTGCGTATTGTATGTCATAGGCTCCGCCCAACAGGAAGTCAGCTATTAAGAGTTATGTAAAAAGCGCATTCTCTGGAATTTGAAATACTTGTCATAGGTTTTTTACTCGATTGCCGCCAAACTCGGTCAACATGATCTCAAGACACTGGGGATGAAAAATTGCCAGGGGATTTTTGATATCTCAAACGGTTTGCTCGTGGCGAGGCGTTGAAATTATGGCGAGAAATGAGAAACAGGAAGTGTCTAATACCATCCACATACATTTCCTGATTTTAATCAAACTTCATCAGATTATTCTTTGTATGATGTCGATCGCATATATGTGACTATTAGGAGTCAAAGTTATAGTGCCACCAACTGGCAGCAGGAAGTGTGTCATTTTCAAAATGCTTTGAATTCAGCATCTTATTTTTACTCGATTTGCTTCAAACTTCATCAGAATAATGTTAAAACACAGCCGATATAAATCTGCTGGGGGGATATTGATATCTAAAAATATTGTTGCCGTGGCAACATGTTAAACTGGAATACTTCTCAGGTGATTTTGAGGCATATAACATGCTTAGAATTTCATCAAACTCAGAACACATATCAGTATTTATGATAACTAGACACTGGCAAAAGTTCATAAGAGGGCGTGGAAGAGGCACTCTATAGCGCCACCTTTTGTCAAAAGTGGGGGGGTTAGTTTCAGCTACAGACACCAAACTCGGTACAAAAATTGTTCTTATCAAGACGGACAACTTTCTAATTCACAGTCATCAGCTACGATCAACAGGAAGTCAGCTATTTTGATTTGAATGTGGATTTTTTTTACATTTAGCTGTGAATTAATGCATACTGCTCAGAGGAGAGTAACACTATACACACCAAACTTTGTCTACATGATGCCAAAACATTTTAAACAACTTAAATTGCCAATGGATTTTGGATAGCTTGAATGGTTTTGTCGTGGTGATTTTTTTAAATGACTGTAAAAATGGAATTATTAATTGTCCTGCATTTTTAAATTCCAAACACTTCAAAACCTTTTTTCATACAGAAAAAAAGTCATTCTGAGTAAATATGGATAGTTTCACAACTTTACAACACTGTATGGATAACAGAAAATTAAAAAAACTGTCAGACATCTCATCTCACTCTGTCCCTCTGTTTGAGTATTATGTGCTTAGACTTACATTGTCTGAGAGAAATTGCGCCCCTACAGGTTCAATTCCCGGACTTTTACTTTCATTTTTAAATCGGTTAAAAATAAACATAAATACTAAGATTTAATTCACACTGACAAGCTAAACCAACATATCTGATTATTACCGGCTCAGGGCTCATGGATAAATTATTTCTGGCCAGAGATACGTGAGAAATAGGAGAGATGAATCACCGCTGTGATCACGAGCGTCTGGAGTAAAGAGCTCAGAAAAAACGAATTTATTCCTGTTTTAAAGCTTTTAAAAATAAATTATTACAGCGATATCACACAATCAACCAATTAGAACACACCAAGAGCTAAATTCAGATGTTTTTGAACTGTTTGTGTGAAAATGAAATATTTGTGGCTGCCTATCTGAAATCACGCCTCCGATCAGCGCGTACAGTGTCGAGCTCAAAACAAACGAATTTATTCTTGTTTAAGAGCTTTTTTAAATAAAACATTACCACAAATGCACACAATAAGCCATTTGTAAAACAACAAGAGCTAAATGCAGGTGTTTGTGACCCGTTTAAGTGTGAAAGACTATTTGAAAGCGCGATTGGCAGAATAACATATATTTCTTGAGCTGCAGGATTCTGGCTTTCGTCGTACGAACGAACACATCACGGACAAGATTATTTCAAAACACATAATAGCTTGGCGAATATAAACGAAAACAGCCATGTGAACATAAACTGTTGAGAAATATATCTGAAGTGGATCTACTGGATTTTAATATTAAGTGACCGCATATACCAGCTGCTTCTGTCTTCAATTTTAATCTATATAAAAAATGAAACTCATTTATCTTGGCTGCTTTTTTTAATGTGTGTACGTATTTATTTATTTATTATTTTGCTCTAACAAGAATTAATCTATATTTAATTAAATCAATTACATTTTATTTTACATTTTATTTGTCCATTTCTGCATCTAAACGCCTAAAAACCTAAAACATGCTCTATTATACTATTGTTAGCAATTTCTTTATCGTCCAATTTATCTGGTGTACACACTTTTATTTTCATAATAAACTTGTTTGTTAGATTATACACAGTTACAGTGGTCTATAATAAATATTGACAGGTTTTATTCAAGCTGTTTAGAATGATTGCAGTAGGCTAATTTTTTGAAATGTAAATAAAAAAAAATAAATAAAAATAAATAAATAAAAAACATTGGAAAACAATAACTGTTGTACATTTTTATACATTTTGTATAATTTCATAGTTTATGCATTATAGTTATAAAAACAAATAAATTTAGCCACTCACATAGAAATCTTATAGGCCTTATCCTTTTCTGACAGTTTTAGGGATTTTTAAAAATCCTAAAAAACCTTATTTGTGCTGCAAATCATAATTTCAAACTCAAAAAGTAAATATTCAGTTCATGCTTTATAAAGCCTTGTCCCAATATTAATAATCAGAAGTAAGCAGTTCATAAATACAGCTATAAAAAACTTGTTCTTGGTTTATAAGCACATTTATTAAAAAGGAGAGTAAAGGGTCAGTTATCTTCCTATGAAAAATAAAAAAATAAAAATAAACAAACAACAACACAGATTGATACAGAACTCAGAAATTTTATTGTGGATTTATGATAAAATCAGCCTGTAAATGAATTCATACTCCTCCAAGAAGACACAAGTTCACAGCAAACTTTTTTAACATGAAGCTAATATACTGAAAATGTTAAATTGCGAATGGGTTTAGGATACCTTAAATGGTGTGGCCATAGCGATTTATTAAAGTGACATAAAAAAATACAATCGTTATTTTAGTATATCTTTAAAATTTTTCATTCCAACTCTTCAGAATTTTTTATATACGTAGAAGTCATCATTTGAAGGAAGCACAGTAAGTTTCATAGCTTTATCATTTTCAAGAGCCAGCATAAAATTAAAACTATCATAACTTATAATTCAAGCTTGCAATTCTTAGTTCCAATAATGACCACCAGATGGAGCTATAGGATTACTTTTAAATAATTATTGTAAAACAAGTATGATTTAAATCATTTATAGAAATCTTTCAAAGAAAAATAATATGTATTTTATGTATTTTACTGATAAAATGACCCTCACTTAATTAGAATAACAAGCTGAAGTATTGTGAACTGTATATTAAGAATAATTCTTTATAAGCTTTATGGGCAGATACGTTTTGAGTGACTCTTGAAGGTTCAGCACCACATCCTCTTTTACCACTGTTTAAAGAATTTATCTTACAGAACAGGTGTGAATGAATTTTGGATAGCTTGAATGATTTTGCGTGGTGATTTTTTGAAATAACAGTAAAAAAGTAACCAGTAAATGTCTTTTATTTTTTTAAAGTGCAGCTTCTAAACACTTCAAAAAAATGTACACATAGCAGACAAGTCATTCTGAGGAAATATGCATAGTTTCATGACTATACAACATTATATGGATGATAGAAAATTAAAAAACTATCATACATCTGATGTCACTCTGTCCCTCTGTCACTGTGGTTAATGTGTGTGTGTGTGTGTGTGTGTGTGTGTGTTTGTGTGTGTGTTAAGTGAATTAGGTGTGAAACTATCAGGGAGCATTTAGTCTCCAGCGCCAACATTTTACAGAACTGCCACTTTCCTGGAGTCTCAGAATTACAATGTGTCAGGTTCTGAGAGATCTAAGATTCCAAAAAATTATTTAATTAGAATACCATGAAGTATTGTGAAATACTATATATTAAGACTTTATATATAGGCTTTATGAACTGATTAGAGTGACTCGTGAAGGACCAGCACCACCTCCTCTTGTCCGATGGTTTGAGGGATATATCTTCCAGAATCCGGGATTAAGATTTAGGAGCTCATTTTTATTCCACCTCCTTTCCTGAAAGTCTGTCTTGCAGAATTGACTAAAAATTAATCTTCACATTAATTCCTAATTATTTTGCAATTCTTTTTGTCAGTTCTTCTTGACCTGTTTTTCTCTTCCAGCTTTCCTGGACTATTGTATAGCACTCATAAATGATTAAATAAAAAATAATGGTAGTTATTAAGATTGATATGGTTTGGAATTGGTAAAATGTGCTTGGAAAAAAATCACAATAAAACAATGTTTTAATGTTTAATTTGGAATATCAACTGACATGAATGAATGCTATATAAATATTGTTCATGTTAACATAATGTTTATAAATGAAATCTTATTGTAAAGTGTTACTAAAGTTATATATATATATATATATATATATATATATATATATTGTTCTGTGAATGTGATTTTAAAGTCTAGATGATTCGGATTAACCCTTTAACTGCCATATCATTTAAAACCTCACTGCCAGAGGGATATTGTGAATGCATGTGCCCGCTGGGCACAGTTTACCTGATGCCACCGGGGTGGCGATGGCATTGGTGGCTTGAGCCCGCCATCGCTGCTTGCAGCTATATTTATTATTATTATTATTTTTTTTTTCTAACGTTACGGGGGCTTTTGGGGCCCTTAACATGCTTAAAAAGTCTTGAAAATTGGCACACACATTGGAACCTGCGGCCATTAGGGCCGGGCAGAGACTGATACACGGGCGTGGCACAGGGGCTCTACAGCGCCCCCTGGAATATGGAGGGCCATATATCATACATACTTGTACGTAGACGTACGAAACTCGGTACACATATAGAACTCATCAATACAAACAACTTTCGTATTGCATATCATAGGCTCCGCCCAACGGGAAGTTGGCTATTTAGGGTTTATTATTCATATTTGTCGTCAAAGTTGTGGGGGCTTTTGGAGTCCTTAACATACTCAAAAACTCTTGAAAATTTGCACACACCTTTGGATCTGTAGCCTTTAGGAGCCTGCAGAGGTTGGGACCTGGGCGTGGCACAGGGGCTCTACGGCGCCCCCTGGAACACAGTCATAAATATTGATGTATAGCTCACACATACTTGCACGTATTAATATGAAACTCAGTAAAGATATAGATCTCATCGTGCCGAACAACTTGCGTATTGCATGTCATAGGCTCTGCCCAACAGGAAGTCAGCTATTTAGAGTTATGTAAAAAGCGCATGCTCTGGAATTTGATATACTTGTCATAGGTTTTTTACTCGATTGCCACCAAACTCGGTCAACATGATCTCAAGTAATTGGGGATGAAAAATTGCCAGGGGATTTTTGATATCTCGAACGGTTTGCTCGTAGCGAGGCGTTGAATTTATGGCGAGAATTGAGAAACAGGAAGTGTCTAATACCATCCACATACATTTCCTAATTTTAATCAAACTTCATCAGATTATTCATTGTATGATGTTGATCGCATATATGTGACTATTAGGAGTCAAAGTTATAGCGCCACCAACTGGCAGCAGGAAGTGTGTCATTTTCAAAATGCTTTGAATTCAGCATCTTATTTTTTCTCGATTTGCTTCAAACTTCAGCAGAATAATGTTAAAACACAGCCGATATAAATCTGCTGGGGGGATATTGATATCTAAAAATATTGTTGCCGTGGCAACATGTTAAACTGGAATACTTCTCAGGTGATTTTGAGGCATATAACATGCTTAGAATTTCATCAAACTCAGAACACATATCAGTATTTATGATAACTAGACACTGGCAAAAGTTCATAAGAGGGCGTGGAAGAGGCACTCTATAGCGCCACCTTTTGTCAAAAGTGGGGGGGTTAGTTTCAGCTACAGACACCAAACTCGGTACAAAAATTGTTCTTATCAAGACGGACAACTTTCTAATTCACAGTCATCAGCTACGATCAACAGGAAGTCAGCTATTTTGATTTGAATGTGGATTTTTTTTACATTTAGCTGTGAATTAATGCATACTGCTCAGAGGAGAGTAACACTATACACACCAAACTTTGTCTACATGATGCCAAAACATTTTAAACAACTTAAATTGCCAATGGATTTTGGATAGCTTGAATGGTTTTGTCGTGGTGATTTTTTTAAATGACTGTAAAAATGGAATTATTAATTGTCCTGCATTTTTAAATTCCAAACACTTCAAAACCTTTTTTCATACAGAAAAAAAGTCATTCTGAGTAAATATGGATAGTTTCACAACTTTACAACACTGTATGGATAACAGAAAATTAAAAAACTGTCAGACATCTCATCTCACTCTGTCCCTCTGTTTGAGTATTATGTGCTTAGACTTACATTGTCTGAGAGAAATTGCGCCCCTACAGGTTCAATTCCCGGACTTTTACTTTCATTTTTAAATCGGTTAAAAATAAACATAAATACTAAGATTTAATTCACACTGACAAGCTAAACCAACATATCTGATTATTACCGGCTCAGGGCTCATGGATAAATTATTTCTGGCCAGAGATACGTGAGAAATAGGAGAGATGAATCACCGCTGTGATCACGAGCGTCTGGAGTAAAGAGCTCAGAAAAAACGAATTTATTCCTGTTTTAAAGCTTTTAAAAATAAATTATTACAGCGATATCACACAATCAACCAATTAGAACACACCAAGAGCTAAATTCAGATGTTTTTGAACTGTTTGTGTGAAAATGAAATATTTGTGGCTGCCTATCTGAAATCACGCCTCCGATCAGCGCGTACAGTGTCGAGCTCAAAACAAACGAATTTATTCTTGTTTAAGAGCTTTTTTAAATAAAACATTACCACAAATGCACACAATAAGCCATTTGTAAAACAACAAGAGCTAAATGCAGGTGTTTGTGACCCGTTTAAGTGTGAAAGACTATTTGAAAGCGCGATTGGCAGAATAACATATATTTCTTGAGCTGCAGGATTCTGGCTTTCGTCGTACGAACGAACACATCACGGACAAGATTATTTCAAAACACATAATAGCTTGGCGAATATAAACGAAAACAGCCATGTGAACATAAACTGTTGAGAAATATATCTGAAGTGGATCTACTGGATTTTAATATTAAGTGACCGCATATACCAGCTGCTTCTGTCTTCAATTTTAATCTATATAAAAAATGAAACTCATTTATCTTGGCTGCTTTTTTTAATGTGTGTACGTATTTATTTATTTATTATTTTGCTCTAACAAGAATTAATCTATATTTAATTAAATCAATTACATTTTATTTTACATTTTATTTGTCCATTTCTGCATCTAAACGCCTAAAAACCTAAAACATGCTCTATTATACTATTGTTAGCAATTTCTTTATCGTCCAATTTATCTGGTGTACACACTTTTATTTTCATAATAAACTTGTTTGTTAGATTATACACAGTTACAGTGGTCTATAATAAATATTGACAGGTTTTATTCAAGCTGTTTAGAATGATTGCAGTAGGCTAATTTTTTGAAATGTAAATAAAAAAAAATAAATAAAAAAAAATAAATAAAAAACATTGGAAAACAATAACTGTTGTACATTTTTATACATTTTGTATAATTTCATAGTTTATGCATTATAGTTATAAAAACAAATAAATTTAGCCACTCACATAGAAATCTTATAGGCCTTATCCTTTTCTGACAGTTTTAGGGATTTTTAAAAATCCTAAAAAACCTTATTTGTGCTGCAAATCATAATTTCAAACTCAAAAAGTAAATATTCAGTTCATGCTTTATAAAGCCTTGTCCCAATATTAATAATCAGAAGTAAGCAGTTCATAAATACAGCTATAAAAAACTTGTTCTTGGTTTATAAGCACATTTATTAAAAAGGAGAGTAAAGGGTCAGTTATCTTCCTATGAAAAATAAAAAAATAAAAATAAACAAACAACAACACAGATTGATACAGAACTCAGAAATTTTATTGTGGATTTATGATAAAATCAGCCTGTAAATGAATTCATACTCCTCCAAGAAGACACAAGTTCACAGCAAACTTTTTTAACATGAAGCTAATATACTGAAAATGTTAAATTGCGAATGGGTTTAGGATACCTTAAATGGTGTGGCCATAGCGATTTATTAAAGTGACATAAAAAAATACAATCGTTATTTTAGTATATCTTTAAAATTTTTCATTCCAACTCTTCATAATTTTTTATATACGTAGAAGTCATCATTTGAAGGAAGCACAGTAAGTTTCATAGCTTTATCATTTTCAAGAGCCAGCATAAAATTAAAACTATCATAACTTATAATTCAAGCTTGCAATTCTTAGTTCCAATAATGACCACCAGATGGAGCTATAGGATTACTTTTAAATAATTATTGTAAAACAAGTATGATTTAAATCATTTATAGAAATCTTTCAAAGAAAAATAATATGTATTTTATGTATTTTACTGATAAAATGACCCTCACTTAATTAGAATAACAAGCTGAAGTATTGTGAACTGTATATTAAGAATAATTCTTTATAAGCTTTATGGGCAGATACGTTTTGAGTGACTCTTGAAGGTTCAGCACCACATCCTCTTTTACCACTGTTTAAAGAATTTATCTTACAGAACAGGTGTGAATGAATTTTGGATAGCTTGAATGATTTTGCGTGGTGATTTTTTGAAATAACAGTAAAAAAGTAACCAGTAAATGTCTTTTATTTTTTTAAAGTGCAGCTTCTAAACACTTCAAAAAAATGTACACATAGCAGACAAGTCATTCTGAGGAAATATGCATAGTTTCATGACTATACAACATTATATGGATGATAGAAAATTAAAAAACTATCATACATCTGATGTCACTCTGTCCCTCTGTCACTGTGGTTAATGTGTGTGTGTGTGTGTGTGTGTGTGTGTGTGTTTGTGTGTGTGTTAAGTGAATTAGGTGTGAAACTATCAGGGAGCATTTAGTCTCCAGCGCCAACATTTTACAGAACTGCCACTTTCCTGGAGTCTCAGAATTACAATGTGTCAGGTTCTGAGAGATCTAAGATTCCAAAAAATTATTTAATTAGAATACCATGAAGTATTGTGAAATACTATATATTAAGACTTTATATATAGGCTTTATGAACTGATTAGAGTGACTCGTGAAGGACCAGCACCACCTCCTCTTGTCCGATGGTTTGAGGAATATATCTTCCAGAATCCGGGATTAAGATTTAGGAGCTCATTTTTATTCCACCTCCTTTCCTGAAAGTCTGTCTTGCAGAATTGACTAAAAATTAATCTTCACATTAATTCCTAATTATTTTGCAATTCTTTTTGTCAGTTCTTCTTGACCTGTTTTTCTCTTCCAGCTTTCCTGGACTATTGTATAGCACTCATAAATGATTAAATAAAAAATAATGGTAGTTATTAAGATTGATATGGTTTGGAATTGGTAAAATGTGCTTGGAAAAAAATCACAATAAAACAATGTTTTAATGTTTAATTTGGAATATCAACTGACATGAATGAATGCTATATAAATATTGTTCATGTTAACATAATGTTTATAAATGAAATCTTATTGTAAAGTGTTACTAAAGTTATATATATATATATATATATATATATATATATATATATATATATATATATATATATATATATATATATATATTGTTCTGTGAATGTGATTTTAAAGTCTAGATGATTCGGATTAACCCTTTAACTGCCATATCATTTAAAACCTCACTGCCAGAGGGATATTGTGAATGCATGTGCCCGCTGGGCACAGTTTACCTGATGCCACCGGGGTGGCGATGGCATTGGTGGCTTGAGCCCGCCATCGCTGCTTGCAGCTATATTTATTATTATTATTTTTTTTTTTTTTCTAACGTTACGGGGGCTTTTGGGGCCCTTAACATGCTTAAAAAGTCTTGAAAATTGGCACACACATTGGAACCTGCGGCCATTAGGGCCGGGCAGAGACTGATACACGGGCGTGGCACAGGGGCTCTACAGCGCCCCCTGGAATATGGAGGGCCATATATCATACATACTTGTACGTAGACGTACGAAACTCGGTACACATATAGAACTCATCAATACAAACAACTTTCGTATTGCATATCATAGGCTCCGCCCAACGGGAAGTTGGCTATTTAGGGTTTATTATTCATATTTGTCGTCAAAGTTGTGGGGGCTTTTGGAGTCCTTAACATACTCAAAAACTCTTGAAAATTTGCACACACCTTTGGATCTGTAGCCTTTAGGAGCCTGCAGAGGTTGGGACCTGGGCGTGGCACAGGGGCTCTACGGCGCCCCCTGGAACACAGTCATAAATATTGATGTATAGCTCACACATACTTGCACGTATTAATATGAAACTCAGTAAAGATATAGATCTCATCGTGCCGAACAACTTGCGTATTGCATGTCATAGGCTCTGCCCAACAGGAAGTCAGCTATTTAGAGTTATGTAAAAAGCGCATGCTCTGGAATTTGATATACTTGTCATAGGTTTTTTACTCGATTGCCACCAAACTCGGTCAACATGATCTCAAGTAATTGGGGATGAAAAATTGCCAGGGGATTTTTGATATCTCGAACGGTTTGCTCGTAGCGAGGCGTTGAATTTATGGCGAGAATTGAGAAACAGGAAGTGTCTAATACCATCCACATACATTTCCTAATTTTAATCAAACTTCATCAGATTATTCATTGTATGATGTTGATCGCATATATGTGACTATTAGGAGTCAAAGTTATAGCGCCACCAACTGGCAGCAGGAAGTGTGTCATTTTCAAAATGCTTTGAATTCAGCATCTTATTTTTTCTCGATTTGCTTCAAACTTCAGCAGAATAATGTTAAAACACAGCCGATATAAATCTGCTGGGGGGATATTGATATCTAAAAATATTGTTGCCGTGGCAACATGTCAAACTGGAATACTTCTCAGGTGATTTTGAGGCATATAACATGCTTAGAATTTCATCAAACTCAGAACACATATCAGTATTAGTGACAGCTAGACACTGGCAAAAGTTCATAAGAGGGCGTGGAAGAGGCACTCTATAGCGCCACCTTTTGTCAAAAGTGAGGGGGTTAGTTTTAGCTACAGACACCAAACTCAGTACAAAAATTGATCTTATCAAGACGGACAACTTTCTAATTCACAGTCATCAGCTACGACCAACAGGAAGTCGGCTATTTTGATTTGAATGTGGATTGTTTATTACATTTAGCTGTGAATTAATGCATACTGCTCAGAGGAGAGTAACACTATACACACCAAACTTGGTGTACATGTTGAAAAAACATTGAGGAACTTAAATTGTGAATGGGTTTTGGATAGCTTGGATGGTTTTGTCGTGGTGATTTTTTAAAATGACAATAAAGATGGAATTATTAATTTTCCTGCATTTTTAAATTCCAAACACTTCAAAACCTTTTTTCATACAGAAAAAAAGTTATTCTGAGTAAATATGCATAGTTTCGTGACTTTACAACACTGTATGGATAACAGAAAATTAAAAAACTGTCAGACATCTCATATCACTCTGTCCATCTGTTTGAGTGTGTGTGCTTAGACTTCCATTGTCTGAGAGAAATAGCGCCCCTACAGGTGCAGTTACCGGCTAAAAAAAGGGAGGAGACTGTCTTTTGG
Organism: Carassius gibelio; assembly: GCF_023724105.1. NCBI lineage: Eukaryota > Metazoa > Chordata > Actinopteri > Cypriniformes > Cyprinidae > Carassius > Carassius gibelio. Next base: position 29,004,193 of record NC_068386.1, on the reverse strand, counting down.
TTTCACTTTTAAATCGGTTAAAATACAAATAAATACTTGGATTTAATTCAAACTGACAAGCTAAACCAACATATATGGTTATTATCAGGTCAGGGCTCATTAATAATTGATGTGTGGTCAGTGATACGTGAGAAACACGAGAGATGAATCACTGCTCTGAGCACCAGCGTGTGGAATGACGAGCTCAGAAAAAACGAGTTTATTCTTGTTTTATAGCTAATAAAAATAAAGTATTGCAGCGATATCACACAATTCACCAATTAGAACACACCAAGAGCTAAATTAAGATGTTTTTGAACTGTTTGTGTGAAAATGAAATATTTTCAGCTGCCTTTCTGAAATCACTGCCTCCGATCAGCGCGCACAGTGTCACAAGTTCAAAACAAACGAATTTATTCTTGTTTAAGAGCTTTTTAAAATAAATTATTGCCATAAATGCACACAATACATCCATTATAACACAACGCGAGCTAAATGCAGGTGTTTGTGACCCGTTTATGTGCGCAAGACTATTTGAAAGCGCGACTGGCAGAATAGCATGTATCTCTGGAGCTGCAGGATTCTGCCTTTCGTCGTAAGAATGAACACATCACGGACAAGATTATTTCAAAATACATAATAGCTTGGCGAATATAAACGAAAACAGCCACGTGAACATAAACTGTTGAGAAATAAATCTAAAGTGGATCTACTGGATTTTAATATTAAGTGACCGCATATATACCAGCTTTTTCTGTCTTCAATTTTAATCTATATAAAAAATTAAACTCATTCATCTTGGCTGCTTTTTTAATGCGTGTACGTATTTATTTATTATTTTGCTCTAACAAGACTTAATCTATATTTAATTAAATCAATTAAATTTTATTTTACATTTGATTTGTCCATTTCTGCATCTAAACGCCTAAAAACCTTATACTATTGTTAGCAATTTCTTTATCGTCCAATTTTCTGGTGTACACACTTTATTTTCATAATAAACCTGTTTGTTAGATTATACACAGTTACAGTGGTCTATAATAAATATTAACAGGTTTTATTCAAGCTGTTTAGAATGAATGCCGTAGACTAATTTTTTAAAAATGTAAATCCATACAGCTATAAATAGCTTGTTCTTGGTTTATAAGCACATTTATTAAAAAGGAGAGTAAAGGGTCAGTTATCTTCCTATGAAAAATAAAAAAAATAAAAATAAACAAACAACACAGGCCATAGCGATTTATTAAAGTAACATAAATAAATACAATAGTTATTTTACTATATCTTTTAAATTTTTAATTCCAACTCTTCATAATTTTTTATATACGTAAAAGTCATCATTTGAAGGAAGCACAGTAAGTTTCATAGCTTTATCATTTTCAAGAGCCAGCATAAAATTAAAACTATCATAACATATAAATCAAGCTTGCAATTCTTAGTACCAATAATGGCCACCAGATGGAGCTATAGGATTACTTTTAAATAATTATTGTAGAAACAAGTATGATTTAAATCATTTATAGAAGTCTTTGAAAGAAAAATAATATGTATTTTATGTATTTTACTGATAAAATGACCCTCACTTAATTAGAATAACAAGCTGAAGTATTGTGAACTATATATTAAGAATAATTCTTTATAGGCTTTATGGACAGATACGTTTTGAGTGACTCTTGAAGGTTTAGCACCACATCCTCTTTTACCACTGTTTAAAGAATGTATCTTACAGAACAGGTGCGGATGAATTTTGGATAGCTTGAATGGTTTTGTTGTGGTGATTTTTTGAAATAACAGTAAAAAAGTAACCAGTAAATGTCTTTTATTTTTTTTAAGTGCAGCTTCTAAACACTTCAAAAAAAATTACACATAGAAGACAAGTCATTCTGAGGAAATATGCATAGTTTCATGACTATACAACACTATATGGATGATAGAAAATTAAAAAAACTATCATACATCTGATGTCACTCTGCCCCTCTGTCACTGTGGGTAATGTGTGTGTGTCTGTGTGTGTGTGTGTGTGTGTGTATTAAGTGAATTAGGTGTAAAACTATCAGACAGCATTTAGTCTCCAGCGCCAACATTTTACAGAACTGCCACTTTCCTGGAGTCTCCAGAATTACAATGTGTCAGGTTCTGAGAGATCTAAGATTCCAAAAAATGATTTAATTAGAATACCATGAAGTATTGTGAAATACTAAATATTAAGACTTTATATATAGGCTTTATGAACCGATTAGAGTGACTCGTGAAATACCAGCACCACCTCCTCTTGTCCGATGGTTTGAGGAATATATCTTCAAGAATCCAGGATTAAGATTTAGGAGCTCATTTTTATTCCACCTCCTTTCCTGAAAGTCTGTTTTGCAGAATTGACTAAAAATTAATCTTCACATTAATTCCTAATTATTTTGCAATTCTTTTTGTCAGTTCTTCTTGACCTGTTTTTTTCTTCTTCTTTTCTGACCTCATGACCCAGTCAGCATTTTTGTACAATGGTCAAGTCTTAACTTATCCATTTCTGTATTGCATTTGGGTTTGATATTTCTCATGGGTATTTCATAATTTTCGACTTTGAGTTAAAACAGTTTGAGTTAAAACTCTTTTTTTAGCGCATTTCATCTGTAAAAGAAAACATGCCTTATAATTCTGCACACATGAATATAAGGAGTTTTTCTCTTCCAGCTTTCCTGGACTATTGTATAGCACTCATAAATGATTAAATAAAAAATAATGGTAGTTATTAAGATTGATATGGTTTGGAATTGGTAAAATGTGCTTGGAAAAAAATCACAATAAAACAATGTTTTAATGTAATTTTGGAATATTAACTGACATGAATGAATGCTATATAAATATTGTTCATGTTAACATAATGTTTATCAATGAAATCTTATTGTAAAGTGTTACTAAATAAATATATATATATATATATATATATATATATATATATATATATATATATATATATATATATATATTGTTCTGGGAATGTGATTTTAAAGTCTAGATGATTCGGATTAACCCTTTAACTGCCATATCCTTTAAAACCTCACTGCCAGAGGGATATTGTGAATGCATGTGCCCACTGGGCACAGTTTACCTGATGCCACCGGGGTGGCGATGGCATTGGTGGCTTGAGCCCGCCATCGCTGCTTGCAGCTATATTTAGGGCTCAAGCCCGAAGGGGCGAAGAGCCCTATTGTTCTTCTAAGGATTATTCTTATTATTTTTTTTATTTTTTATTTAACCTTCCGGGGGTTTTTAGGGGCCTTAACATGCTCAAAAACTCTTGAAAATTGGCACACACATTGGAATCTGCGGCCATCAGGACGCCGCAGAGGCTGGGACCCGGGCGTGGCACAGGGACTCTACAGCGCCCCCTGGAACACCTTCAGAAATCTTGAACCATAGCTCACACAGACTTGCATGTATTTATATGAAACTCGGTACACTTATAGATCTCATTGAGCCGAACAACTTTCACACTTTATGTCATAGGCTCCGCCCAACAGGAAGTCAGCTATTCAGGGCTGTTTAAAAAAAGCATGCTCTGGAATTTGAAATACTCCTCTGAGGTTTTCAACCCGTTCGCCACGAAACTCAGTGAACATGATCTCAAGACATTGGGGACGAAAAATTGCGAGGGGATTTTTGATATCTTGAACGGTTTGCCCGTAGCGAGGCGTGGAAATTATGGTGAGAAATGAGAAACAGGAAATGTCTAATAACATCCACATACATTTCCTGAATTTTATCAAACTTCATTGGTTTGTTCGTTGTATGATACCGATCGTATATATGTGACTATTAAGAGTCAAAGTTATAGCGCCACCAACTGGCAGCAGGAAGTGAGTCATTTTCAAAATGTTTTGAATTCAGCATCTTATTTTTACTCGATTTACTTAAAACTTCATCAGAATAATGACAAAACACGGCCGATGTAAATCTGTTGTGGGGATATTGATATCTGATATGGCGTTGCCATGGCAACGTGTCAAACTTGAATGTTCTGTTATGATGAGTTTGAGGCAGACACCAACCTCAGATTTACATGAAACTAAAAACACATATCAGTATTAGTGATAGCTAGACAATGGGAAAAGCTTTTAAAAGGGCGTGAAGGAGGCATGCTATAGCGCCACCTTTTGTCAAAAGTGGGGGGTTTAGTTTTAGCTACAGACACCAAACTTGGTACATAAATTGTTCTTATCAAGACGGACAACTTTCTAATTCACAGTCATCAGCTACGACCAACAGGAAGTTGGCTATTTTGATTTGAATATTTAAATTGAGCTCTGATTTAATGCATTCTCCTCAGAGGAAATGTTCACTATACTCACCAAACTTTGTCTACATGTTGAAAAAACATTGAGGAACTTAAATTGCGAACGGATTTTGGTTAGCTTGAATGGTTTTGTCGTGGTGATTTTTTGAAATGACAGTAAAAAGGGAATCATTAATTGTCTTGTATTTTTAAATTGCAGCTTCCAAACACTTAAAAAAAAATTCATACAGAGATCAAATCATTCTGAGGACATATGCATAGTTTCATGACCTTACAACACTGTATGATTAAAAGAAAAAAAAAAAAAAAAACTGTCAGACATCTCAACTCACTCTGTCCCTCTGTTTGAGCAATGTATGTGTGCTGACTGAGTGCATGTTTGTGTGTGAGTGTGTGTGTGTGAGTGGGGGATGGGCATGAGCTGAGTGGCAGACACAATGAGAGACAGAGAGAGACTTAATCATCTCTTTAATCACCAGAAAAAAAATGTATTTTAAATTGTTATTTTTTGTTGCTGTTGCTAACATTGCTGTTTTCATTACAGCTTAAGAAATCTCTTAGGCCTTATCCTTTTCTGACAGTTTCAGGAATTAAAAACAAAATTCTAAAAATACTTATTTGTGCTGCAAATAATAATTTCAACTCATTTGATACTGACCTATTCCATCCTGTGACATGACATGTATCTACATTTTTAAAATCTCATGGATGTAACAGTAAAACTGTTCAGTTAACAGATCAAGACTAAACTTCTTTCACAAATGCTTATAAGTCATTAAAGGATTTAATAACACTGTAAAATAATGTCTAATTTGTTAACATTAGTAAATGCATTGGTAACACTTTATAATAACTGCACTCATTAGTAAATAGTCAGTTTATGCTTTATAAAGCCTTGTCCCAATATTAATAGTCAGTAGTAAGCAGTTTATAAATACAGCTATAAATAGCTTGTTCTTGGTTTATAAGCACATTTATTAAAAAGGAGAGTAATCTTTTCAGTTATCTTCCTATGAAAAATAAAAAAAATAAAAATAAACAAACAACAACACAGATTGATACAGAACTCAGAAATTTTATTGTGGATTTATGATTAAATCAGCATGTAAAAATGAATTCATACTCCTCCGAGAAGACATAAGTAGTTCACACCAAACTTTTTCAACATGATGCTAATATACTGAAGATGTTAAATTGCGAATGGGTTTAGGATACCTTAAATGGTGTGGCCATAGCGATTTATTAAAGTAACATAAAAAAATACAATAGTTATTTTACGATATCTTTAAAATTTTTCATTTCAACTCTTCATAATTTTTTATATATGTAGAAGTCATCATTTGAAGGAAGCACAGTAAGTTTCATAGCTTAATCATTTTCAAGAGCCAGCATAAAATTAAAACTATCATAACTTATAAATCAAGCTTGCAATTCTTAGTACCAATAATGGCCACCAGATGGAGCTATAGGATTACTTATTATATAGGATAATTATTGTAAAACGAGTATAATTTAAATCATTTATAGAAATCTTTCAAAGAAAAATAATATGAATTTTATGTATTTACTGATAAAATGACCCTCACTTAATTAGAATAACAAGCTGAAGTATTGTGAACTGTATATTAAGAAATAATTCTTTATAGGCTTTATGGACAGATAAGTTTGGAGTGACTCTTGAAGGTTCAGCCCCACATCCTCTTTTACCACTGTTTAAAGAATTTATCTTACAGAACAGGTGCGAATGAATTTTGGATAGCTTGAATGGTTTTGTCGTGGTGATTTATTGAAATAACAGTAAAAAAGTAACCAGTAAATGTCTTTTTATTTTTTTTAAAGTGCAGCTTCTAAACACTTCAAAAAAATTTACACATAGAAGACAAGTCATTCTGAGGAAATATGCATAGTTTCATGACTATACAACACTATATGGATGATAGAAAATTAAAAAACTATCAAACATCTGATGTAACTCTGTCCCTCTGTCACTGTGGGTAATGTGTGTGTGTGTGTGTGTGTAAGTGAATTAGGTGTGAAACTATCAGGGAGCATTTAGTCTCCAGCGCCAACATTTTACAGAACTGCCACTTTCCTGGAGTCTCCAGAATTACTCTGTGTCAGGTTCTGAGAGATCTAAGATTCAAAAAAATGAATTAGAATACCATGAAGTATTGTGAAATACTATATATTAAGACTTTATATATAGGCTTTATGAACAGATTAGAGTGACTCCTGAAGGACCAGCACCACCTCCTCTTGTCCGATGGTTTGAGGAATATATCTTCCAGAATCCGGGATTAAGATTTAGGAGCTGTTTTTTATTCCACCTCCTTTCCTTAAAAGTCTGTCTTGCAGAATTGACTAAAAATTAATCTTCACATTAATTCCTAATTATTTTGCAATTCTTTTTGTCAGTTCTTCTTGACCTGTTTTTTTCTTCTTCTTTTCTGACCTCATGACCCAGTCAGCATTTTTTGTACAATGGCCAAGTCTTAACTTATCAATTTCTGTATTGCATTTGTGTTTGATATTTCTCACAGGCTTTACAGAGTTAAAACTCTTTTTTTAGCGCATTTCATCTGTAAAAGAAAACATGCCCAATAATTCTGCACACATGAATATAAGGAGTTTTTCTCTTCCAGCTTTCCTGGACTATTGTATAGCACTCATAAATGATTAAATAAAAAATAATGGTAGTTATTAAGATTGATATGGTTTGGAATTGGTAAAATGTGCTTGGAAAAAAATCACAATAAAACAATGTTTTAATGTTTAAGTTTGGAATATTAACTGACATGAATGAATGCTATATAAATATTGTTCATGTTAACATAATGTTTAGAAATGAAATATTATTGTAAAGTGTCACTAAAGTTATATATATTGTTCTGTGAATGTGATTTTAAAGTCTTGATGATTCGGATTAACCCTTTAACTGCCATATCCTTTAAAACCTCACTGCCAGAGGGATATTGTGAATGCATGTGCCCGCTGGGCACAGTTTACCTGATGCCACCGGGGTGGCGATGGCATTGGTGGCTTGAGCCCGCCATCGCTGCTTGCAGCTATATTTATTCTTATTCTTCCGCTTCTCCAAAATGAATCGCATTTCTGAGGGCTTAAACATGCTGAAAAAGTCATGAAACTTTGCACATGCGTAAAACCAGGTGAAAATTTTCGTCTGATATAGGATTCAGAAGAGGGTGTGGCAAAATTGCTCGACAGCGCCACCTATACGAAGAAAATCAACAGCCTTCGAGCTATGTTTCACGTACATGCACGAAAATTGGCACACATATGTAACACACCAATACCTACAAAAAAGACTCTTGGAGCAAAATTCTAAAACCAACAGGAAGTCGGTTATTTGTAATATTATGAGCAAATTTTGTGTAATTTTGGTCATTTCCATATGTTGTATTTTAACGAACTCCTCCTAGAGATTTCTTCAAATCAACACCAAATTTGGTATGCCTAATCTAAAGGCCTTTGCGATGTTAAATTGCGAAGATCTTGAGTTTTCGTTGAAGGGCGTGTCCGTGGCGGCCTGGCGAATTTCGATGATTCGCCATGAAAAATGAAGTTGCTATAACTCAGACATACAATGTCCAATCTGCCCCAAACTTCACATGTTTGATGAGACTCCAAACCTGAACAGATTGACATGCCCATATTCAGTTTTAGTCATAGCGCCACCTATTGGCAACAGGAAGTGACATATTTTACGCTGCGATGAACTACTCCTAGAAATTTTATGACATCAATGTCTTTTTTGTGGTCAGTCTAATCTAAAGGCCTGTGCGATGTTCAGTTGTGAAGATCTTGAGTTTTCGTTAAAAGGCTTGTTCATGGCGCCGCGACGAAGTTCGATGTCTCGCCATGGGAATAAAAGATGTTATAACTCAGGTATAAAATGTCCGATCTTCCCCAAACTTCACATGTGTGATAAGAGTCCTGGCCTGAACAGATCTGGAGGCCAATATTCCACCGGTTGTGGCAGAATGGCTCTATAGCGCCACCTATACACTTTCAATGGAGTGCGCCTCGAGCTATGTTTCACATACATGTACAAAAATCGGTACTCACATGTAACACACCAATATCTACGAAAAAGTCTCTTGGTACGAAATCCGAATCCCAACAGGAAGTCAGTTATTTCGAATTTTCTCTGCAAAATTAGTGTTGTTTTGGCCATTTTCAGGGGTTGTACTTTAACAAACTCCTCCTAGATATTTATTCAGATCAACACCAAGCTTGGTCAGTGTAATCTAAAGCCTTTTGCGATCTTAAATTGCGAAGATCTTGAGGTTTCGTTAAAGGGCGTGTCCATGGCGGCCTGACAAATGTCGATGTTTCGCCATGAAATAGAATGTTGTTGTAACTCAGGCATAAAATGTCCAATCCTCCCCAAACCTCACATGTTCGATAAAAGTCCTGCCCTGAACACATCTGAAGGCCAATATTCCATTATAATGATAGCGCCACCTGCTGGCAACAGGAAGATTGGCACATATATGGAATAAACATTGATATATTCTACTTATATTTATGAATTTAAACGCATATTTCTCACCGTTCACCTGTTAACTAAAGCCACTCGCTGCCGGTGAGCACGGGTGCGAGGGCCCGTTCATCGCTGCTTGCAGCTTTAATTAGGGCCCGAGCACCGAGGTGCGAGGACCCTCTTGTATCTGCTTTGTTTATTATTATTATTAGGGCCCGAGCACCGATGGTGTGAGGACCCTCTTGGAATTGCTCCGTTTATTATTATTAGGGCTCAAGCCCAAAGGGCGAGAGGCCTATTGTTTTCCTTAGGATTATTTTTTATTATTATTATTATTATTATTTTTTTTTTTTTTTTTTTTTTTTTTTTTTTTTTCCAACGTCTCGGGGGCTTTTGGGGCCCTTAACGTGCTTAAAAAGTCTTGAAAATTGGCACACAGATTGGAACCTGCGGCCATTAGGGCCGGGCAGAGACTGATACACGGGCGTGGCACAGGGGCTCTACAGCGCCCCCTGGAATATGGAGGGCCATATATCATACATTCTTGCTCGTAGACGTATGAAACTCGGTACACATATAAATCTCATCAATCCAAACAACTTTTGTATTGCATATCATAGGCTCCGCCCAACAGGAAGTTGGCTATTTAGGGTTTAGTATTCAAATTTTTCGTCAAAGTTGTGGGGGCTTTTGGGGTCCTTAACATACTCAAAAACTCTTGAAAATTTGCGCACACTTTGGAATCTGTGGCCTTTAGGAGCCTGCAGAGGCTGGGACCCGGGCGTGGCACAGGGGCTCTACGGCGCCCCCTGGAACACAGTCAGAAATGTTGATGTATAGCTCACACATACTTGCACATATTCATATGAAACTCAGTACACATATAGATCTCATCGTGCCAAACAACTTTCGTATTGCATGTCATAGGCTCCGCCCATCAGGAAGTCAGCTATTTAGAGTTATGTAAAAAGCGCATGCTCTGGAATTTGAAATACTTGTCATAGGTTTTTTTCTCGATTGCCGCCAAACTCGGTCAACATGATCTCAAGACACTGGGGATGAAAAATTGCCAGGGGATTTTTGATATCTCGAACGGTTTGCTCGTGGCGAGGCGTTGAAATTATGGCGAGAAATGAGAAACAGGAAGTGTCTAATACCGTCCACATACATTTCCTGATTTTAATCAAACTTCATCAGATTATTCGTTGTATGATGTCGATCGCATATATGTGACTATTAGGAGTCAAAGTTATAGCGCCACCAACTGGCAGAAGGAAGTGTGTCATTTTCAAAATGATTTGAATTCAGCATCTTATTATTACTCGATTTGCTTCAAACTTCATCAGAATAATGTTAAAACACAGCCGATATAAATCTGCAAGGGGGATATTGATATCTAAAAAATTGTTGGCGTGGCAACATGTCAAACTGGAATACTTCTCAGGTGATTTTGAGGCATATAACATACTTAGAATTTCACAAAACTCTGAACACACATCAGTATTTCTGATAGGAACTTAAATTGTGAATGGATTTTGGATAGCTTGAATGGTTTTGCCGTGGTGATTTTTTTAAATGACCTTACAAAGGGAATCATTATTGTATTTTTAAATTGCAGCTTCCAAACACGTCAAAGAATTTTTTCATACAGATGAAAAAGTCATTCTGAGGAAATATGCATAGTTTCACAACTTTACAACACTGTATGGATAACAGAAAATTAAAAAACTGTCAGACATCTCATCTCACGCTGTCCCTCTGTTTGAGTATATGTGCTTCAGACTTCCATTGTCTGAGAGAAATAGCGCCCCTACAGGTTCAATTCCCGAACTTTTACTTTCACTTTTAAATCGGTTAAAAATACAAACAAATACTTAGATTTAATTCACACTGACAAGCTAAACCAACATATCTGATTATTACCGGTTCAGGGCTCATGGATAAATTATTTCTGGCCAGAGATATGTGAGAAATAGGAGAGATGAATCACTGCTGTGACCACGAGCGTCTGGAGTAAAGAGCTCAGAGAAAACGAATTTATTCCTGTTTTAAAGCTTTTAAAAATAAATTATTACAGCGATATCACACAATCAACCAATTAGAACACACCAAGAGCTAAATTCAGATGTTTTTGAACTGTTTGTGTGAAAATGAAATATTTGTGGCTGCCTATCTGAAATCACCGCCTCCGATCAGCGCGTACAGTGTCGAGCTCAAAACAAACGAATTTATTCTTGTTTAAGAGCTTTTTTAAATAAAATATTACCACAAATGCACACAATAAACCCATTGTAACACTACAAGAGCTAAATGCAGGTGTTTGTGACCCGTTTAAGTGTGCAAGACTATTTGAAAGCGCGACTGGCAGAATAACACATCTCTCGAGCTGCAGGATTCTGCCTTTCGTCGTACGAACGAACACATCATGGACAAGATTATTTCAAAATACATAATAGCTTGGCGAATATAAACGAAAACAGCCACGTAACATAAACTGGATCTACTGGATTTGAATATTAAAGTGACCACATTTACCACTTGCTTCTGTCTTCAATTTTAATCTATATAAAAAAGGAAACTCATTCGACTTGGCTGCTTTTTTAATGTGTGCGTATTTATTTATTTACCTTTTTATACATTTTGTATAATTTCATAGTTTGTGTATTACAATTATGAAAACAAAAATAAATTTAGCCACTCACATAGAAATAGCTTAGGCCTTAACCTTTTTCTGTCAGTTTTAGGGATTTTTAAAAATCCTAAAAAAAACTTATTTGTGCTGCAAATAATAATTTCAAACTCATTTGATACTGACCTATGACATCCTGTGACATTATATTTATTTGAATTTACATAATCTCATAGATGTAACAGTAAATCTGTTCAGCTCACAGATCAATACTAAGCTGTAATGCAAGCAGAACTTTCACAAATGCTTATGAGTCATTTAAGGATTTGATAACACTGTAAAATAATGTCTAATTTGTTAACATTAGCAAATTCATTGATAACACTTTATAATAACTGCACTCATTAGTAAATAGTCAGTTCATGCTTTATAAAGCCTTGTCCCAATATTAATAGTCAGTAGTAAGCAGTTTATAAATACAGCTATAAATAGCTTGTCCTTGGTTTATAAGCACATTTATTAAAAAGGAGAGTAAAGGGTCAGTTATCTTCCTATGAAAAATAAAAGATAAAAATAAACAAACAACAACACAGATTGATACAGAACTCAGAAATTTTATTGTGGATTTATGATAAAATCAGCCTGTAAATGAATTCATACTCCTCCTCATACTACTCCATACTCCTTTTTCAACATGATGCCAATATACTGAGATGTTAAATTGTGAATGGGTTTAGGATAGCTTAAATGGTGTTGCCATAGAGATTTATTAAAGTAACATAAAAAATACAATAGTTATTTTACTATATCTTTAAAATTTTTCATTCTAACTCTTCATAATTTTTTATATAAGTAGAAGTCCTCATTTGAAGGAAGCACAGTAAGTTTCATAGCTTTATCATTTTCAAGAGCCAGCATAAAATTAAAACTATCATAACTTATAAATCAAGCTTGCAATTCTTAGTACCTATAATGGCCACCAGAGGGAGCTATAGGATTACTTTTAAATAATTATTGGAGAAACGAGTATGATTTAAATAATTTATAGAAATCTTTCAAATAAAATAATATGTATTTTAGGAATTTTACTGATAAAATGACCCTCACTTAATTAGAATAACAAGCTGAAGTATTGTGAACTGTATATTAAGAATAATTCTTAATAGGCTTTATGGACAGATACGTTTTAAGTGACTCTTGAAGGTTCAGCACCACATCCTCTTTTACCACTGTTTAAAGAATTAATCTTACAGAACAGGTGTGAATGAATTTTGGATAGCTTGAATGGTTTTGTCGTGGTGATTTTTTTGAAATAATAGTAAAAAAGGAACCAGTAAAAAAAAGTGCAGCTTCTAAACACTTCAAAAAAATGTACACATAGAAGACAAGTCATTCTGAGGAAATATGCATAGTTTCATGACTATACAACATTATATGGATGACAGAAAATTAAAAAACATACATCTGATGTCACTCTGTCCCTCTGTCACTGTGTGTGTGTGTTTGTGTGTGTTTTAAGTGAATTAGGTGTGAAACTATCAGTGAGCATTTAGTCTCCAGCGCCAACATTTTACAGAACTGCCACTTTCCTGGAGTCTCAGAATTACAATGTGTCAGGTTCTGAGAGATCTAAGATTCCAAAAAAATATTTAATTAGAATACCATGAAGTATTGTGAAATACTATATATTAAGACTTTATATATAGGCTTAATGAACAGATTAGACTGACTCGTGAAGGACCAGCACCACCTCCTCTTGTTTGATGGTTTGAGGAATATATCTTCCAGAATCTGGGATTAAGATTTAGGAGCTCATTTTTATTCCACCTCCTTTCCTGAAAGTCTGTCTTGCAGAATTGACTAAAAATTAATCTTCACATTAATTCCTAATTCTTTTGCAATTCTTTTGTCAGTTCTTCTTGACCTGTTTTTCTCTTCCAGCTTTCCTGGACTATTGTATAGCACTCATAAATGATTAAATAAAAAATAATGGTAGTTATTAAGATTGATATGGTTTGGAATTGGTAAAATGTGCTTGGAAAAAATCACAATAAAACAATGTTTTAATGTTTAAGTTTGGAATATTAACTGACATGAATGAATGCTATATAAATATTGTTCATGTTAACATAATGTTTATAAATGAAATCTTATTGTAAAGTGTTACTAAAGTTATATATATATATATATATATTGTTCTGTGAATGTGATTTTAAAGTCTAGATGATTCGGATTAACCCTTTAACTGCCATATCAAGTTCAAGTTCAAGTTCAATTTATTTGTATAGCGCATTTACAACAGCCTCCTGGCTGACCAAAGTGCTTTAACATAAGAGCAAGAATATTACACATACATAAAAATAGACCAGACAAAAAATTTAAAACCACCCATTTCAAAATGTAGCATAACACAGTAGTCAGTACACTAAGGAAAATAAAAAAGTTTTTAGCAAAGATTTAAAAATAGACAAGGAAGGGGCCAGTCTGATCTCTAAAGGCAGGGTATTCCAGAGTCGTGGCCCAGCCACTGCAAATGCACGCTCCCCTCTACGCTCCCCTCTATCCTTTAAAACCTCACTGCCAGAGGGATATTGTGAATGCATGTGCCCGCTGGGCACAGTTTACCTGATGCCACCGGGGTGGTGATGGCATTGGTGGCTTGAGCCCGCCATCGCTGCTTGCAGCTATATTTATTATTATTATTATTTTTTTTTTTCAACGTCTCGGGGGCTTTTGGGGCCCTTAACGTGCTTAAAAAGTCTTGAAAATTGGCACACAGATTGGAACCTGCGGCCATTAGGGCCGGGCAGAGACTGATACACGGGCGTGGCACAGGGGCTCTACAGCGCCCCCTGGAATATGGAGGGCCATATATCATACATTCTTGCTCGTAGACGAATGAAACTCGGTACACATATAAATCTCATCAATCCAAACAACTTTTGTATTGCATATCATAGGCTCCGCCCAACAGGAAGTTGGCTATTTAGGGTTTAGTATTCAAATTTTTCGTCAAAGTTGTGGGGGCTTTTGGGGTCCTTAACATACTCAAAAAATTTGCGCACACTTTGGAATCTGTGGCCTTTAGGAGCCTGCAGAGGCTGGGACCCGGGCGTGGCACAGGGGCTCTACGACGCCCCCTGGAACACAGTCAGAAATGTTGATGTATAGCTCACACATACTTGCACATATTCATATGAAACTCAGTACACATATAGATCTCATCGTGCCGAACAACTTTCGTATTGCATGTCATAGGCTCCACCCAACAGGAAGTCAGCTATTTAGAGTTATGTAAAAAGCGCATGCTCTGGAATTTGAAATACTTGTCATAGGTTTTTTTCTCGATTGCCGCCAAAATTGGTCAACATGATCTCAAGACACTGGGGATGAAAAATTGCCAGGGGATTTTTGATATCTCGAACGGTTTGCTCGTGGCGAGGCGTTGAAATTATGGCGAGAAATGAGAAACAGGAAGTGTCTAATACCGTCCACATACATTTCCTGATTTTAATCAAACTTCATCAGATTATTCGTTGTATGATGTCGATCGCATATATGTGACTATTAGGAGTCAAAGTTGTAGCGCCACCAACTGGCAGAAGGAAGTGTGTCATTTTCAAAATGATTTGAATTCAGCATCTTATTATTACTCGATTTGCTTCAAACTTCATCAGAATAATGTTAAAACACAGCCGATATAAATCTGCAAGGGGGATATTGATATCTAAAAAATTGTTGGCGTGGCAACATGTCAAACTGGAATACTTCTCAGGTGATTTTGAGGCAAATAACATACTTAGAATTTCACAAAACTCTGAACACACATCAGTATTTCTGATAGGAACTTAAATTGTGAATGGATTTTGGATAGCTTGAATGGTTTTGCCGTGGTGATTTTTTTAAATGACCTTACAAAGGGAATCATTATTGTATTTTTAAATTGCAGCTTCCAAACACGTCAAAGAATTTTTTCATACAGATGAAAAAGTCATTCTGAGGAAATATGCATAGTTTAACGACTTTACAACACTGTATGGATAACAGAAAATTAAAAAACTGTCAGACATCTCATCTCACTCTGTCCCTCTGTTTGAGTATATGTGCTTAGACTTCCATTGTCTGAGAGAAATTGCGCCCCTACAGGTTCAATTCCCGAACTTTTACTTTCACTTTTAAATCGGTTAAAAATACAAATAAATACTTAGATTTAATTCACACTGACAAGCTAAACCAACATATCTGATTATTACCGGTTCAGGGCTCATGGATAAATTATTTCTGGCCAGAGATACGTGAGAAATAGGAGAGATGAATCACCGCTGTGACCACGAGCGTCTGGAGTAAAGAGCTCAGAAAAAACGAATTTATTCCTGTTTTAAAGCTTTTAAAAATAAATTATTACAGCGATATCACACAATCAACCAATTAGAACACACCAAGAGCTAAATTCAGATGTTTTTGAACTGTTTGTGTGAAAATGAAATATTTGTGGCTGCCTATCTGAAATCACGCCTCCGATCAGCGCGCACAGTGTCGAGCTCAAAACAAACGAATTTATTCTTGTTTAAGAGCTTTTTTAAATAAAACATTACCACAAATGCACACAATAAACCCATTGTAACACATCAAGAGCTAAATGCAGGTGTTTGTGACCCGTTTACGTGTACAAGACTATTTGAAAGCGCGACTGGCAGAATAATATATATCTCTCGAGCTGCAGGATTCTGTCTTTCGTCGTAAGAACGAACACATCACGGACAAGATTATTTCAAAACACATAATAGCTTGGCGACTATAAACGAAAACAGCCACGTGAACATAAACTGTTGAGAAATATATCTGAAGTGGATCTACTGGATTTTAATATTAAGTGACCGCATATACCAGCTGCTTCTGTCTTCAATTTTAATCTATATAAAAAAGGAAATTCATTCATCTTGGCTGCTTTTTTAATGTGTGTACGTATTTATTTATTTATTTATTATTTTGCTCTAACAAGAATTAATCTATATTTAATTAAATCAATTACATTTTATTTTACATTTGATTTGTCCATTTCTGCATCTAAACGCCTAAAAACATAAAACATGCTCTATTATACTATTGTTAGCAATTTCTTTATCGTCCAATTTATCTGGTGTACACACTTTTATTTTCATAATAAACTTGTTTGTTAGATTATACACAGTTACAGTGGTCTATAATAAATATTAACAGGTTTTATTCAAGCTGTTTAGAATGATTGCAGTAGGCAAATTTTTTAAAATGTAAATCCAAAAAAAAATAATAATAATAAATTTAATAAATAAAAAACATTGGAAAACAATGACTGTTGTACTTTTTTATACATTTTGTATAATTTCATAGTTTATGCATTATAGTTATAAAAACAAATAAATGTAGCCACTCACATAGAAATCTTAGGCCTTATCCTTTTCTGACAGTTTTAGGGATTTTTAAAAATCCTAAAAAAACTTATTTGTGCTGCAAATAATAATTTCAAACTCAAAAAGTAAATAGTCAGTTCATGCTTTATAAAGCCTTGTCCCAATATTAATAGTCAGTAGTAAGCAGTTTATAAATACAGCTATAAATAGCTTGTTTTTGGTTTATAAGCACATTTATTAAAAAGGAGAGTAAAGGATCAGTTATCTTCCTATGAAAAATAAAAGATAAAAATAAACAAACAACAACACAGATTGATACAGAACAGAAAATTTTTTTTTATTGTGGATTTATGATAAAATCAGCCTGTAAATGAATTCATACTCCTCCTCATACTACTCCATACTCCTTTTACAACATGATGCCAATATACTGAGATGTTAAATTGTGAATGGGTTTAGGATAGCTTAAATGGTGTTGCCATAGAGATTTATTAATGTAACATAAAAAAATACAATAGTTATTTTACTATATCTTTAAAATTTTTCATTCTAACTCTTCATAATTTTTTATATAAGTAGAAGTCATCATTTGAAGGAAGCACAGTAAGTTTCATAGCTTTATCATTTTCAAGAGCCAGCATAAAATTAAAACTATCATAACTTATAAATGAAGCTTGCAATTCTTAGTACCAATAATGGTCACCAGAGGGCGCTATAGGATTACTTTTAAATAATTATTGTAGAAACAAGTATGATTTAAATCATTTATAGAAATCTTAAAAAAAAAATAATAATATGAATTCTATGTATTTTACTGATAAAATGACCCTCACTTAATTAGAATAACAAGCTGAAGTATTGTGAACTGTATATTAAGAATAATTCTTTACAGGCTTTATGGACAGATACGTTTTGAGTGACTCTTGAAGGTTCAGCACCACATCCTCTTTTACCACTGTTTAAAGAATTAATCTTACAGAACAGGTGTGAATGAATTTTGGATAGCTTGAATGGTTTTGTCGTGGTGATTTTTTGAAATAATAGTAAAAAAGGAACCAGTAAATGACTTTTTATTTTTTTTTAAAGTGCAGCTTCTAAACACTTAAAAAAAATGTAAAAAATAGAAGACCAGTCATTCTGAGGCATATTTCCTCAGAATGACTGGTCTCATGACCATAGTTTCATGACTATACAACACTATATGGATGATAGAAAATTAAAAAACTATCATACATCTGATGTCACTCAGTCCCACTGTCACTGTGGGTAATGTGTGTGTGTGTGTGTGTGTGTGTGTGTGTGTGGGTGTGTGTGTTAAGTGAATTAGGTGTGAAACTATCAGGGTGCATTTAGTCTCCAGCGCTAACATTTTACAGAACTGCCACTTTCCTGGAGTCTCCAGAATTACTCGGTGTCAGGCTCTGAGAGACTTAAGATTCCAAAAAATTATTTAATTAGAATACCATGAAGTATTGTGAAATACTATATATTAAGGCTTTATATATAGGCTTTATGAACAGATTAGAGTGACTCGTGAAGGACCAGCACCACCTCCTCTTGTTCGATGGTTTGAGGAATATATCTTCCAGAATCCGGGATTTAGATTTAGGAGCTCATTTTTATTCCACCTCCTTTCCTGAAAAGTCTGTCTTGCAGAATTGACTAAAAATTAATCTTCACATTAATTTCTAATTATTTTGCAATTCTTTTTGTCAGTTCTTCTTGACCTGCTTTTTTCTTCTTCTTTTCTGACCTCATGACCCAGTCAGCATTTTTTGTATAATGGTCAAGTCTTAACTTATCCATTTCTGTATTGCATTTGTGTTTGATATTTCTCATGGGTATTTCATAATTTTCGACTTTACAGTTTGAGTTAAAACTCTTATTTAAGCGCATTTCATCTGTAAAAGAAAACATGCCTAATAATTCTACACACATGAATATAAGGAGTTTTTCTCTTTCTCTACTATTGTATAGCACTCATAAATGATTAAATAAAAAAATAAAGGTAGTTATTAAGATTGATATGGTTCGGAATTGGTAAAATGTGCTTGGAAAAAAATCACAAAAACACAGTTTTCATGTTTAAGTTTGGAATATTAACTGACATGAATGAATGCTATATAAATATTGTCCATGTTAACATAATGTTTATAAATGAAATCTTATTGTAAAGTGTTACTAAAGTTATATATATATATATTGTTCTGTGAATGTGATTTTAAAGTCTAGATGATTCGGATTAACCCTTTAACTGCCGTATCCTTTAAAACCTCACTGCCAGAGGGATATTGTGAATGCATGTGCCCGCTGGGCACAGTTTACCTGATGCCACGGGGGGGTTATGGCATTGGTGGCTTGAGCCCGCCATCGCTGCTTGCAGCTATATTTATTATTATTATTATTATTCTCCATAATGAATCGCATTTTTGAGGGCCTAAACATACTCAAAAAGTCATGAAACTTTGCACACACCTCAGAACCGACGAAAATGTACATATGATATGGGTTTCAGAAGTGGGTGTGGCAAAATGGCTCAACAGCGCCACCTATACACGTTCAACGGTGTGCGCCTCGAGCTACGTTTCATGTACATGTATGAAAATTGGTATACACATGTAACTCTCCAATACCTACAAAAAAGACTCTTGGACCAAAATTCTAAACCCAACAGGAAGTCGGTTATTTTTAATTTTATGAGCAAATTTTGTGTCATTTTTGTCATTTCCATGCGTTGTATTTTAACGAACTCCTCCTAGAGATTTATTCAGATAAACACCAAATTTGGTATGCCTCATCTAAAGGCCTTTGCGATGTTAAATTGCGAAGATTTCGAGTTTTCGTTAATGGGCGTGTCCGTGGTGGCCTGGCGAATTTCGATGATTCGCCATGAAAAAATGAAGTTTCTATAACTCAGACATACAATGTCCAATCTGCCCCAAACTTCACATGGTTGATAAGACTCTGGAACTGAATAGATTGACATGCCCATATTCAGTTATAGTCATAGCGCCACCTATTGGCAACAGGAAGTGTCATATTTTATGCTCCGAAGAACTACTCCTAGAAATTTTATGACATCAATGTCTTTTTTGTGGTCAGTCTAATCTAAAGGCCTGTGCAATGTTAACTTTTGGAGATCTTGAGTTTTTGTTAAAGGGCGTTTCCATGGCGCCATGACAAAATTTGATGTCTTGCCACAGCAAGAGAAGTTGTTGTAACTCAAGCATAAAATGTTCAATCTTCCCCAAACTTCACATGTTTGATAAGAGTCCTGGCCTGAACACATCTGAAGGCCAATAATCCATTATAATGATAGCGCCACCTGCTGGCAACGGTAAGATTGGCACATATATGGGATATACTTTGATATATTCCACTTATATTTAGGACATTAAATGCATATTTCTCAACGTTCACCTTTTTACTAAAGCCACACGTTGGCGGTGAGCCCGGGTGCGAGGGCCCGTTCATCGCTGCTTGCAGCTTTAATTATTCTTCTTCTTCTTCTTCTTCTTCTTCTTCTTCTTCTTCCGAATGAATCGCATTTTTGAGGGCTTTAACATGCTCAAAAAGTCAAGAAACTTTGCACACGCATCAAACCTGGTGAAAATTTTCGTCACACCAATACCTACAAAAAAGACTCTTGGAGCTAAATTCTAAACCCAACAGGAAGTCGGTTATTTTTAATATTTTGAGCATATTTTGTGTAATTTTGGTCATTTCCATGTGTTGTATTTTAACGAACTCCTCCTAGAGAGTTCTTCAAATCAACACCAAATTTGGTATGCCTAATCTAAAGGCCTTTGCGATGTTAAATTGCGAAGATCTTGAGTTTTCGTTGAAGGGCGTGTCCGTGGCAGCCTGGCGAATTTCGATGATTCGCCATGAAAAATGAAGTTGCTATAACTCACACATACAATGTCCAATCTGCCTGAAACTTCACATGTTTGATGAGACTCCGAACCTGAACAGATTGACATGCCCATATTCAGTTATATTCATAGCGCCACCTATTGGCAACAGGAAGTGACATACTTTACGCTGCGACGAACTACTCCTAGAAGTTTTATGACAGTAATGTGGTCAAGTTTTTGTGGTCAGTCTAATCTAAAGGCCTGTGCAATGTTCAGTTGTGAAGATCTTGAGTTTTCGTTAAAAGGCTTGTTCATGGCGCCGCGACGAAGTTCGATGTCTCGCCATGGGAATAAAAGATGTTATAAATCAGGCATAAAATGTCCGATCTTCCCCAAACTTCACATGTGTGATAAGAGTCCTGGCCTGAACAGATCTGCAGGCCAATATTCCACCGGGTGTGGCAGAATGGCTCGATAGCGCCACCTATACACTTTCAACGGAGTGCGCCTCGAGCTATGTTTCACGTACATGTACAAAAATTGGTACACACATGTAACACTCCAATACCTACAAAAAAGTCTCTTGGTACGAAATCCGGATCCCAACAGGAAGTCGGTTATTTTGAATTTTCCCTTCAAAATTGGTGTTGTTTTTGCCATTTTCAGGGGTTGTACTTTAACGAACTCCTCCTAGAGATTTATTCAGATCAACACCAAACTTGGTCAGTGTAATCTAAAGCCCTTTGCGATAATAAATTGCGAAGGACTTGAGGTTTCGTTAAAGGGCGGGTCCATGGCGGCCTGACAAATTTCGATGTTTCGCCATGAAAAAGGAAGTTGCTGTAACTCAGACATACAATGTCCAATCTGCCCCAAACTTCACATGTTGGATAAGACTCTTGACCTGAACAGATTTACATGCCAATATTCAGTTATAGTCATAGCGCCACCTATTGGCAACAGGAAGTGACATATTTTACACGGTGAGAGACTATTTCTAGAAATTTTATGACATCAATGTCTTTTTTGTGGTCAGTCTAATCTAAAGACCTGTGTGATGTTTAGTTGTGAAGATCTAGAGTCTTTGTTAAAAGGCGTGTCCATGGCGCCGTGACGAAGTTCGATGTCTCGCCATGGGAATAAAAGATTTTATAACTCAGGCATAAAATGTCCGATCTTGACCAAACATCACATGTGTGATAAGGGTCCTGGCCTAAACAGATCTGAAGGCCAATATTCCATCAAGTGTGGCAAAATGGCTCGATAGCGCCACCTATACACTTTCAACGGAGTGCGTATACACTTTAAACGGAGTGCGCCTCGAGCTATGTTTCACGTACATGAACGAAAATCGGTACACACATGTAACACCAATATCTATGAAAAAGTCTCTTGGTACGAAATCCGAATCCCAACAGGAAGTCAGTTATTTAGAATTTTCTCTGCAAAATTGGCGTTGTTTTTGCCATTTTCAGGGGTTGTACTTTAACGAACTCCTCCTAGAGATTTATTCAGATCAACACCAAACTTGGTCATTTAAATCTTAAGGCCTTTGCGATGTTAAATTGCGAAGATCTTGAGGTTTCGTTAAAGGGCGTGTCCATGGCGGCCCGACAAATTTCGATGTTTCGCCATGAAAAAGGAAGTTGCTGTAACTCAGACTTACAATGTCCAATCTGCCCCAAACTTCACATGTTAGATAAGACTTCTGCCCTTAACAGATCTACATGCCCATATTCAGTTATAGTCGTAGCACCACCTGCTGGCAACAGGAAGTGACATGTTTTACGTTGCGACAAACTACTCCTAGAAATCTTTTGACATTAATGTATTTTTTGTGGTCAGTATAATCTAAGTATAAGTATAATCTAAGTATAAACCCCTGGATTGGTTATATAACGTTGGACAGAATGTTGATTCGGCCATTGCGTATATTCAGCACACATAAGGTAAACGTTTTTTAGATAAATAAAAACAGGTCGACAAATCGATGAGCATATTTTGTGTCTACGTATTTTTTGCGTCGACGTCATCGATGACCTTGACACGTTGTCCCAGCCCTAGTGTAATGGTTTTTATAATGTACAAACTGTATATTCTATGGCCCTACACCAACCCTACACCTAACCCTCATGGGAAACTTATTTTTACTTTCTCAAAACTCTTTCTGTATGATTTATAAGCGTTTTGAAAAATGGGGACATGGGTTATGTCCTCATAAGTCACCCTCTCCTTGTAATACCCTTGTCATACCCATGTCATTATACAGAATTGTGTCGTGATATGTCACAAAAACAAGAGCACACAGGCACACACACACATACATACATATATACACATACACACACACGTGCTTCTCAGTAAATTAGAATGTCAAGGGAAAAGTTCATTTAATTCAGTAATCTATTGAGAAGCACCTGTATGTATGTATTTTTTTTACATTGTTTAGTGTCATAAAATAGGGTAATATTATAAAATGATACAGTTTTGAACAGAAAATATTTTCCTTACCACCCGAAGCAAAACATAATGAATGAAGCTCCAATAATGGTAGCAACAGCATGTCGAACCTCAGGGGTGTTATGCTGCGGATTGAGACCAAGACGAAACCAAAATGCAACTGCTAGTCCCAAAATCTGACAGGCAATGAAATTCACCTAAAGTGAGAAACAGGTCAAAATGATTAGTATGTAATCAAACACAATGCGCCTTGTTTAGGAAAATTGGGAGTACAATTATTTCTATGCAAAACCTGAAAGTAGTCCATAACTAGCGGCACCTGTCAACTTTTTTGAGGATGACCTTTGACCTCTTGCCCTGAGGGCATCGACCTCTTGACCTGGACTACCCACATTGTGTTGACCCATGACCTTTTAATGATATCCGGCTGTCAATATGATATACGGTTTTAGCATATTTGGAATTCTGTCGTTGACCCACGACCTCCGGGTTGCAATATGAATATCAATTTCGAACAGCGACAGGTCACAAATTACCTTTTTAGGTTCATTCAAATAAACCAGAATTGCACGGATATTTAAATGTAAGAATTTTTGTATGTATAAGTTTAATGTAAAGTGTTTGTTTTTTTTTTTCTTTTTTTCTTGTATGTAGAATTCAGGGAGGTATTTGAATGTCTGTAAGGGACATATTGTGGTAGTTTTATTCTATGAGTAGTTTTATTCTTTGTTCTTAATTTACTTGTTTTTTTTTTTTTTTTGAAAAGCCTTTCTAGGGACTTGAGATGCAAATTAGCTTATGCTATACTCTCTATGTGCAATACATATTTTCCAGTTTTGACTGGGATAATGTTTCTTTTGTACTGTCCCTATACAAATAAACATTTAAATAAAATAAATTATTGTCCTTTTTAGGTACGTTTTGAAATCTCAGATCTAGTTTTTAGGTACAGAAATTGAATAAAGTAATCAAATGTAAAACAGCATTGCATATTGAACTGTATAAATTAAAGATTGTTCTTTATTAAAGTTATAAAAGCTTTTTAATCAAGAGCAGTGAGTGATTTCGTTGTTGTTGCTGTTCGATTTATGTAAAGACTGTCACTTTAAGAGAATGCACTGATACAACAGGCATACGTTCAGCCGGCTATGTCTGCTGTAAAATACTTACCAAGATGGGCATTTTGTCAGATTTAAATTGAACCGCGGTACCAGCACGAGCCGTGTGGGGTGAACCGAATGGTTCGGTAAAAAAAAAAAACAACAACCTAAAAGCAACATTTTTTTTTTTATCCTATTTATTCATGAAAAAATTGTCATCCTTTTATTGCCCTCTTTGCAAAAAATATTTATATAAATATTTTTTATATGACTGGCTTTCATAGTTTAGAAAGATAAAAAGAGAAAATCATTTTTTGATAGACCTGATAATTATTTAAGTATAATCATATCAACTGAAAACGTAGCGTTAAAAGATGTAATAGTGTTTTTTTTTTACCATATAAAATTAGCACCTAACTAGCAACAGCTTTCTTTGTGCTTTGCTCTAGTTTCATCTCACTCCAGTCTAACTTTAAACTGAATGGTTTTATAGGTAATTAACTGCACATTGTTTTAGGCCTATAAATACTGCGGATTATTAAGGCAAAATTTTACTAAACACTCTTGCTAAATGGGGGTAAGCACACTAACTTTCTCATTTCATTATTTTTTTGCGTTTATTTAAAGTTATGTCAGCTGCATGTGTGGAATGCTTGTCACAAGTTGTAAGAGAAGATAAGGCAACTTTTTTTTTTTGACTGCAATTCACACCCAGCGGTAATTCAGCCAAAAGTATTTTCCGAATTCACCATGTGAAACATGGTTTCAGTCTTCCAACCTTAGGCCGGTGACAAACTGGCTGCGTGGCATGAGCGCCGCGTGTCTGAAGCATCCCAGAAGCGTGGCGGATTCTGTGTCTTTACACACCAGAAGCGTGCCTGACGCGGCGCTGGCGCGCTGCTGCTGTAGGGGGAGACCGTTGACAGACCAGGCTCATGTCTTCATTACAACAATATATACTTTTTTTTTTTTTTTACACACCTACACCTACGCCTACTGATAAAGGACACCGTCAAAAGTATTGACGGCGAAATAGATTATGTTTGACAGGTGCAATATTTGAAAATAGATAATTATTATTATTTTTTTTAAATTACATTTATATCTGAATTTATATCAACCTATAGACTTTCAAATATCAAAATATCATGAATTCATATGTATTTGTGTACAAAATTACAAAAAAACACATCTTCCTATTATATTTTGCCTGGAAACGCTTGCAACGCGTGCGCGTGTGTGTCGCGGTAAAAATAGGCATCGGTTCTATTTCTAGCAAGCAAGCGTTTGCCGCGCGGCTCGTGCAGGCGGTCGGTAAGATCTAACCTGTTAACATAGGAGCCGAATTAAAAACCGACACGCCACGCGGCTGAGACGCTTGCGCCACGCATCCAGTGTGTCGCCGGCCTTACCCCTCATTTACACTGAACACGTGTGTGGCGCATTACGGCTGCGACACGGCTACCGGAGATGATCGCGCCCATTCAAGTCAATGCTTGTGTTTACACCGTCCGCGACGCGGCACGTTTCAGAAGCTTCCCAGAAGCGGCTCTCCGCACCGCTTCGCTAAAAATAGGCTCCTAGTCTATTTTTGACGGACGCACGTCCAAGTCGCAGCGGAAATACATAATAAAAGTCAAAAATCCCTGTCAATTTCAAAAGAGACACCCTGTGCAGACTCCCAAACATATTGCATGTATATTGGCAATATATCCTTGGTAGGAGACAAGAAATGGACGACGAGAGATTCATTCTGGAATCAGAAAAACACGTCGGACAGGCACATCACGTGGTCTCACGCATCCAGTCGCTCCGCTTCTGATATGCTCCCGGTGTGAGTTGGCACTGTGTGGAGGACGGAATAAAACCTTGTCGCAGCCGTAATGCGCCGCACACGTGTTCAGTGTAAATGAGGAGTTAGGATGAGTAGATTTTGTTTCAAGGAGAGCGCAAAGACAGAACTGAAGACTGAGAGTGCGCTCGCGGGGGAGGGGCGTATAGCGTTCGGAAGAGCTCTTTATATGAGGTGTATCTTGTGCAAAATCTGCTACTCACTAAGCAAACTGAAAGGAGAACTCCTGTGTATACGCTCGCCAGCTGTCTGGCCAAAATCCCATAGTATTCAAGCGTCAGACGTAAGATATGAGATGTCAGATGTCACGGTCACGTGTTTGAGCTGCGCTCAAACTTTGCGTCTGGATAACGTACGCGTGGATAACCGTCTGGATAACGTACGTGTACATAAGCGTCTGGATAACGTACGCGTGGATAAGCGTCTGGATAACGTACGTGTGGATAAGCGTCTGGATAATGTACGCATGGATGACGTATGTGTGAATAAGTACATTAATAATAATTTGGCTTTGTCCTATTTTGCCCTAAGGAAGGCTTTAAGGTAATAATCATGATAACAGCACCTAAAGTACACATCTGTCTCCTCAGTGGAATAGTCTGGGTCCAGGATATGCAGGTGCATATGAGCCCTGGCAGTTTTGGGACATAGCTGGGGGAGAACTTCTAATTAAAACAAGGGAACGAATAGAGAGCCTTGAATGGGCCCGGCCTTTGTCCAACAGCTTGTGTGAATTCTTTGCCTGAGTCGACTGGATACAGTGACTTTTTTTCTCTCTCTCTTCCCTATTACACATCTATTAAAATAGTTCACTTTTGATTTTTAATAGAAAAGTTGTCATTTCTATTTGTTTCTTTAAGTTAATTTTGAAATATGTTTGGAAAATTTTGGGTTTGGTAAATTCAAGTTTTTGATTTTTAAAGGAACGAGCAAGCTGCAGCTCATTCAGACAGTAAGTTGAGCATTATGTTTGATCAATTTAGCTTTCTCAAACCAACAAGACTTACCTAAAATAAACAGACATAATAGGCCTACACTTCATGCATAAAATAAGAAAAACAAACCGGATGCGATTTCTGTCTTCTTGGTCTGTAGAGCAGGAGCGCTTCACCAACATGATAAATATATCTATAGAATGCTTTTTGCATTTTAAATTATTATTTTAAAACGAAATAATTCAAATCGAAAACAAAAACTGTTATATTGTGAAGTAAAAAAAAAGGCTTTTTTTTTTAACTAACTCTGATCGATTCATGAGACATTCGTTAGTATTAAACTGTTCTGGGCCGGGTTTCCCGTTAATGATTGATCTGCTAAATGAATAAATGTAAATGTAATCACATTTCGCTTGAATCAAGTTAAAGGTGTAAACTGCCGATTGTCCTGCATGTGATCGCATAAATCTGTCTTCTTATGATGCACTTAGGACTTATCGATTAGGATACTCCAGAGCACCCGTAGATCTACGATGATTTTCAAGTGCTACTTAAATTACGATGCTTTTGGGAAACAGACTGTGATATTAAGATCAGTAGTATGAACGTTTTTACGAACTTCTTAGGCTCAAGCTTTTGGGAAACTCAGCCCTGATTTTTTTCAACATTCATTCAAATATTAATATTTATTTCGTGCTGAAAATATTGAAGAGGAAAATATAATTGATTCATGTGCAGTTACTGAACGAATTATCTCCCTAAATTAAGAATAAAAAGCGTAAAAAAAGACGTTTATTGTGTTTACATAGAAGTTTTTTGCATATATGTCCGGAACTGACTCGCTACGACAGACTCCCTGTGATGTGTGATCATAAGGTTTCAGTAGACATCAACACAAAAGAAGGCTACTATATAGTACCAACTTATTTTAATAGATATAATACTTGAAAATGAAAATGTGTCAAAACAGTTTAAAAAATTTTCAAATAGGCATATATAAACGTATTAATTAATTATCAATATATAGGCTATTAATTTGAACATGTAGAGTAGACTACAAGAAACTGCTGTTGTAATAAGCAGCTTTAAGACATAAAAAAAACCTGAACTCTAAAATAATAATCATCTGCTGATCATACAATTATTTAGTTTTCAGAAATGAGGTCTAATGTATAGTGATCATTTTTTCTTTAGAGACATGTTGTATGAACTATTACCAGTAAGTTCATATGTGCTCAGATTAAAATTAGCCTATATTACTATTGTATTATTTTATTTAAGCTGTAACTGTGAATATATTTGGACACTCCATGTTAGTCACTGATTAGACTTACATGATTTAAAATTGATTTTTAGGTGATATTGCTTGAAAAGTGATTTATAATGAGCGCTAAAAAAACTATGTTATGCAGTTTATTTTATTATCAAAGCCTAGACCCTATGTAATTACATAACCTGAGACTAAAAGCTGTGTACACATTTTTGTAATATACATTTTGTCCACTAGAGAGAGCCAAATTATATGGATTAGGCCTATTTGAAAGTGAAAGTCCTGACATTTACCAAGTAACCCATACTCGGAGCTGGTGCTCTGCATTTAACCCATCCAAGTGCACACACACAGCAGTGAGAAGTGAACACACACCCGGAGCAGTGGGCAGCTATAGATCCAGCGCTGGGGAGGAACTGGGGTTCCTCTCGAGAACGGTCTCTCGACATGGCGTTAACGCCTTGGGGACTCCCTTCCTTCCTAACCTACCTGAAATCCTATTGCACAACGCCAGTGAAGTTGCAACTCTCACTGGCCAATGCCAGTCAAGACGGCAAATATGGGCGTGGCCTCGCCACTATACATTGTGCCGTGTTAACCTCAGAATCTTCCTCTTTCAATTATCCTACGAGACAGCTGTTGAGAAGACGCAAGAAGACGGATTTCCCTCTTGGCGTTCCAGCATGTCAAAAGTTTGCACGCTGTGTTCGGGGCCTATCGAGGCCCCGGACACCCACGAGTTTCTGTCTCGCCCATGCGGAGGCAGCACTCAACGGGTCAGGCTGCCCACACTGCGAAGAATTCTCAGTGCGGGTGCTTAGGGCCCGGAAGAATATTGCCCTCGGTGATTTCTCTCGGCAATGTCCCACCGCCGCCAGCGAGCCGCTGGTGGGACGACAGCCGCACGTGGGCGACCGCGCGGAATGGCGCGATTCACCTCCCCCCCGCTCTCCAATGTGCTTGGAGGAGGATCTTTAACCTGTCGCTGGAGCATCGGAGATTGTTTCATTCGGTGCGGCGGGGGGGGCGACGATTTCGACGAGGCACTGTCCCTAACGACGTCCGAGAAGGACTGGGCCCGCTCTCCGGAGGAGCGCTCTGAAGTGGAGGGACACGCTGCATTCCAGGATGAACTCGTCCGGATTCTCACTAAGGCCGTGAGTGGTCTGGGCTTAGAGTGGGAATCCCCCAACGAACCAGCTAAGAGCAAGCTGGATTCTTGGTTCTTTTACTCGGGCCGCCGAGCTGCTGCTCCGAGGAAACGAGCCCCATTCCTCCCAGACCTGCATGACGAGGTCACTAAGGCGTGGGCTGCGCCCCAATCGGCTCGCGCTCATGCTGGTGGGTCAGAAATTTTCACCAAAG